>NW_017728918.1:88869158-88911429 GCF_001723895.1 Crocodylus porosus
AGAGAGAGAGAGAGAGGTGATTGCGTTAAAAGCTCAAAATGAAGTCTACCCAGGAGAACTTGTACAATATTTTCTCCAATGCCTGATGAAGGGTGTTTGTGCCTGAAAGCCTGCAATTAAAGAATTTTTTTTTCAAAAAACTGGTTTGTCTAATGAAAGATATCATCTGTACTATGAGCCCTGATTGCCTTTTCCTCTAGACCAATACGGCTACAACCTGTACACCCGACACATGGAAGATATTGAAATTTAGCTGATTTTTAAAAAAATGAAATCTTCATATTTTCCTAAGCAGGAAGCAACTGTGACCTCCTGAAACCTGAGACCCTGCTCCTGTTTTTGTTTCAAAGTAATCTGAATCATCATAGATCCTCACAGGAGATGAGAGGCTTCTTACCAGCTAGGAACCGAATGCCCAGTGGAGTTTTCCATCTGTTAACACCTCTGTGAAATCCTATGAAATATGAACTTCCATTTCTACCCAGGAGAACTTTTACAATCTTTTCTCTGATGCCTGATGAAGCCTGTTTGTGCCTAAAAGCTTGCAATTAAAGAATTTGTTTTTGCAAAAATCTTGTTGGTCTAATAGAGAGTTATCTCGTAGTAGAGATATCTTTTATCTCTACTATGAGTCCTGATTGCCAAAATTAAGCCTTACTTTCGTACATTTTGGGGAGGGGGAATGGGGGCATGTGGGGGGCATATGGCAGTATGGGTTTTTTGGGATTGCTCTGTGTGTGCAGGGGGGAGGGGAAGGGCAGAGAGGCGGATGGACATGACAGCACCACAATTCCCAGCTGCAACATGGGGCTCACAGGACTCTGGCTCTGTGCTTCCATGTGTAGCTCTCAGCTAGAATGCCAGGAACCATGCATGGGGGCACGAAGCCTGTGTTTCCTGATGGCGCAGGACTCCCCATGGCTCCTGGCACTAATGCACTGTTGGGCCAGGCTGGGTCTGTGAGGGTCCCAGCATTGCAGCTGTGAACCATGTGCTGCAGGGCCAGCCCAGCAGCCTCTGTGCCACACTGCATGGACCCCAGCATTGCAGCCAGGAACTATGTGGTGCCTAGAAGGGCTGGGCCAGGCTTGCAAGCTCCGCACCACAGGTCCCAACTGCAATGCCAAGACCTCTGCAGCGCAGCATGGAGCTGGTCTGGCCTGGCCCAGCCATGCAGTCCATGGTACCCAGCTGCAACACCGAGACCTGCACAGAGCCAGCCCAGCGCATCCCGTCCCAGCTTGATGGCAGGGGAACCTAGAGAATTGAGCATGGCTGGGCCAGGACAGGCCAGCTCTGTGCACTGCACGGGTCCTAGTGCTGCAGTCCAGAACTGTGCACTGCTGGGCTGGGCTGGCTGTGACATGCTGTGTGGGTCCTGGCATTGTAGCCAAGAGCCATGCAGCACAGCACAGAGCCGCCTGGCCTGACCAGGCACCTCCCAGCAGCACGTGGTTCCCAGAAGTGCAGTATGGAGCTGGCCAGCCCAACCTATACCCTCCAGGCACCACATGGATCCCGGCTGCAATGTCAGGACCCACACAGCACAGCATGCAGCCAGCCGGGCCAGCCCTGTAGCACACCGTTCCCAGCTGCCAGACACACAGAGCCAGCCTGGCCCATCCCGTCCTGACCCAATGGTATGCTAGTGCCAGAAGCCGTGGGGAATCCCATGCCATCAGGCTGGGCCACCTCCATTCCTCCATGTGGGGTTCCTGGCACACTAGCCAGGAGCCTCACAGAGGCACAAGACTGGAGTCCCTAGCCCCACGGAGTGGGCAATCACCCAAGGTTTCCCACCCCCCACACACAAACACTCTTAATTACCGTTCTTGGACAGACGGAGCACTGTGGAACAACCAGAGGGCAGAAGCCTCTGATAGGCAGAAGCTTCTGAGGGCTGAGGGAGAAGCAGAGCCAGGCAGGCAAGGTTGGGGTTGGCTGCATAGCAACCAGAGCCCAAGCAGCTTGCTGCTGCAGCTGGAGGCTCCTATTGCCACCGCCTTCTGCTGCCAGCTCCTCGTAAGCCACTGGTAGGTAAATAGTTCTCTAAATCTTAGAGGGGCTCCATGGGCCGGATAGAATGGCCTGGCAGGCTGGATGCAATGCACAGTACGTATTTTGCCCACCCTTGGCCTAAAGCAAACAGCTCCCCAGGGTCACCCACAGACATATAACATTAACTAACATTGTTTTCACCACTGTAGATTTACCTTTGGTTCTTTCAGGGATAGTTCTTCATTAGTTTAAGTCAAATTACTGTGGTATAGCAGTTTCTCTCATCTATCTGCTCCTTTTTCCCCACTGATATAAATCTGTTGTCTGGCCAACCCAAAGATTCCACTATAGTGTTCAGATTCCCAGGGCTGCTAGGGAAATGCTCACATTTTGAGCTGGGTTTTAACATTTTTTGTTAATGGAAACATTATAGAAATATTTCAGTTGCTTTTTGTATATTATCTTAAAACAAAATAACATAGTTAGTAACTCACAGTAGCCATGTAAGCACACAGCCTGATTTAATTAATATTTCTTTCACCCTTATTAATATTTAATTTCTAATTTCTTTTCCTAGGAAACTGAAGGGAGTTCCAGATATTTTTGTTGGTACAGGACAAATTAGAGTGAGCTGTGTAACAACAGAACACACAGAAAATTTATAAATTTATTATAATTTTCCATACAGGGAAACTAAACATTGAAGGATCATCTTAAAATCCTTTCCCCCACTGCTGCAGATGGTAAGGGGAAATGTGGTGAGGGGGGCAGTAATGGGGCAGAGGCAGAGAGAGGCAGGCAGTTTAGCCCCTGCTGCCTGTTCCACCCCCACTTCCCCTACTGTACCTGTTCCCCACCCCCCAGCCACAGCCTCATGCTATCCTGATACCCCCTTCCCCCATTCTCCCCTCCTCCCCTCTCCATGCTTCTTCTGCCACCAACAGCTTCAGGTCCCTGCCCCACTTCCTCCCTCTCCTCTACCCTGAAGTCTGCCTTCCCCCTGTCTAATAGATTCATAGATTCTAAGGTTGGAAGGGACCTCAGTGGGCCATCTAGTTCAACCCCCTGCCCCTGGCAGGCAAGAAAAGGGTCAAACCTGGGATCATATGATCCCAGCCAGGTGCCTTTCCAGTCTCCTCTTGAAGACTCCCCAAGGATGGAGTGAGCACCACCGCCCTTGGAAGCCCAATCCAGATTCTGGCAAACCTGACCGTGAAGCACTTTTTCCTAATGTCCAGTCTAAACCTACTCTCCAGTAGCTCATGGCAATTGTTCCTTGTTGTTCCAGGGGGTGCCCTGGTAAACAGATCATTGCCTACTTCATATTGCTCTCCCCTTATGAATTTGTATGCCGCCACAAAGTCCCCTCTCAGCCTTCTCTTGGAGAGGCTGAAGAGGTTACAATCCCTTAGCCTTTCCTCATACGGCCTTCCCTGCAGGCCTCCAATCAAATGAGTGGCTCTTTTTTGGACCCTCTCCAGGTTGTCCACATCCCCCTTGAATTGCGGCGTCCAGAACTGGACATGATACTCCAGCTGCGGCCTGACCAGTGCCGCATACAGAGGGAGAATCCCCTCCCTGGACCCATTTGTGAAGCACCTACAAATGCACAACAAGGTGCTCAACTCCCCTCCCTGCTTACCTTTGCTTGGTGCCAGTAGGTTCTGTTCCTGCTGCAGCCATGGGCACGGACCATGGTTCTGTCCCATCCGTACTGCTGTTACAACCCAGCCCTGTAGCAGCAGCAGCAGCAGCTGTTGATGCTGATGCTACAGGGCCAGGCTCGAACAGCAGCACCAATTCTGTGCCACTGCTATGGCATGGGCTGGAGTCATGCCAAGAGAGACTTGGGGCTGTGCAGGAGGAATGGCAGGGCATGCAGAGGCAGTGCGTGGAGGGGCAGACAGCAACTGTGGCTCCAGCTCTGGGTTGGCTCTGGCCCCAACCCCAGGTTCAGGCCAGAGCTGGAGCCCCAGCAGCTGCCAGCCTCCTATCCCCTCCACCCCCTGCTGCCTCATGCTCAATTGTAAGGCAAGGGGTTTTCCCTCCACCATGATAAATGGGGAGAGAAAACTTGTCTTCTAATAAAGTAAATACGGTAATTAATCAATCTCCCCATTCCCATGTTTAAGAGCATGGTGAATAAAAATCGACGATTTTTTTTTAATTTTAAAAGCGGAATTTTTTTTATTTAAAATAGATTATTTTTTAATTTAATCATATTTTAAGTTTTTTTTAGGGGTGCACTGATAAAGATTTTTTGGGTCGCTACCAATGGCCAAATATTAACCAGCCATATCGGCTGATACTGATCTGATAGCTGACACAGCTCAGCAGCGTGGAGAGCAGCATCTGGACAGTAAGTGTGTGTGGAGGAAGGGTCATGGGGGGCAGATCAAGGCCCCCATGGTGAGGGAGGGAGTGGGGCTGGAGCAGAGGCAGGGACAGGTACTGCACAGCTGGGGTGGGGCAGGGTGCAGGATGGAGTCAGGGAGGTAGGTGGGGGCAGCTCTCACTGCTGTGCACAACCTGAGGGTGGCACAGAGGGATACATAACCCTTAGATCTGTGAGAGGAGCTAGGACAGGCTGCCACTGTACGCTCTCAGAGCTGGAAACTATGCCAGCCTCTTCCCAGTGGGAGGGGCTGGGAATGGGATGCATTCAGAGCAGAGGCAAGGCAGGCAGTGCTGGGAAGGGGGACTGAAGGGGGTGCGGGGAACTACAGCCACACAAAATTCACCTTAGACCCCCTCCCAATGCTGCCAGCTGCCCTGCCCCTGCCCACTCTAAGCACAGCCCAAGTACACAGCAGGCAGCCCACCCTTGCCCCACGCACAGATCTGGGGGGGGAGGGGGTGCAAGTACCCTCCCATGCCTTCCCTGAGCCACTGCCCCCACGCCTCCCTGACGAGCCACAGCTCTTTCCTGTGCCCTGGCCCACCCTGACTGTGCAGCACCTCCCCTCCCCGGCCTCGATCTGCTCTTCTGCCCCTTCCCCCTCACAGACTTAGTGGCAGGAATGCTGCTCTCCAAGCTGCTGGGCTGCATTCCTGGCTGCATGCATGCTGTCCCTGCGCACATGCACGCAGCATTTATCAGCAACATTATTGGCCACTTCAGCCAAAAAAATCCAACTGCCAATATTGTTAATTTTCCTTGTATTGGTGCTGATACAATATGGACCAATGTATCAGTGTACCTCTAATTTTTTTAAGATGCTTTTTAAAAAAAATAAACCTATACAAAGATAGTTTTAAGACTGGTTAAAGCTCAAAGATATCACGATGGAATAGGGATTATAACTTCTAATTATATACTATGTGAGACAATATATTCATGTAACTTTTTTTTAGAAAAGTTTTATAAATAGGTCAAAACAGGCCATTGACTATTTTAGGGGCCCAATCTTATGGGGCTCCCAGAGGCTCCTCTATAAATTAGTAAAGATTAAAGAAAACCACTCTACCCAATGGGAATCAGTGCTTAATCTAGAAGACCTCATTAAGGATCTCTGTGATACTTAGTTTCAGTTCTCAAACTGTGGATATATGTCACCAGAGATAACATCCTTGTTAACAGCAGTATATGGAGATGAGAGATAACAGACCTGATTACCCACCCATCAGCCCTATTGTCTCTCTGCAATTGTGTGTCAAGTCCATACTTCTCTCCAAAAGTGCAGTTTCAAGAAATTAAATGAATAGAGGATTGTTGGGTGAAGTAGATCTGGGCAAGGAGGAGTCTAGAGATAAATGCAAGGAGGGAGGGGCAATAAAAACAAAAAGGAAAAATTTTGAGCAGAATATTTCTGAAGCCTTGAGGGATTAGTTTCTGAGTATAGCCTCGCCACTCATCTGAGATTTATTGAGGGAACGGTATGGTAGAAGAGAAAACCTATCATGGCAGCCGGCTTGCCAGGCCATAAGAGAGATCTTGTTTGGGAATATTTTAATGAAGGTTATTATCAAACAACAAAAATGTGCTTTTTGTAGAAAACAATGATAAAATCAAGGCTTCCTGACTAGTGATTGAAATCAAATGGATTGAAATCAAATCCACCGTGCTTAAGAGATGCAATCCAAAAAACAGAAATGCAACTGAAACTAGCTTATTTTAGGTAAATCAATTCTATCTTCATCTATATATCTGAAGACGTACAGAAAAGCCAGAAAGAAAAAGACAAAACTAAATAGAAAATGCTATGAAAACTAAATAAATATGTAAGTCATATGATATACGACTTTATCATATATGAGTGCTGAAAAATCTTAATAAGAAAAAGTCATGAGGTTGAGAACTGCTCCAAGAGAATAATATGTACATCATAGACCTTCCAGAATATGACAGAAAAGCAAAATAAGACAACAGTAAGCCTATATAACTTCTGTTCCATTGAGAAGCCCAATAATTTACCCCAGCTGACAATGAAAACACATTAAGTTACTGTTCTAATGTTTATACATGACTAATCTTTATGACACTGAAGTAATGTCCAGGCTGGGTAGTTCCCCACAAATTTGATTCTTCCTATTAAATTCTCTATCTGGCTGCTCCTAAATCTAAGACAAGCCTCCTCCTCATCCAATCCTGGATTAAAGTTTCGAGAAGGAATAGTTATACTGAACATCAGTAATATATAAATAACTAATTGCAATTTTGAGAAAAATGCACGCTCTTCCGATCTACCTGGATTATAGAACCTCAAATCCTGTTTCTAGCAATCAAAATATTCATACTTACTCTCTTCTCATCTGTATGAAATATATCCAAGAATAACATACAACAAAACCTAAAGATTTCTTCTTGGTATTTAAATCCAAGTGGCATAATTTTCACAGGTGATATGTAGCTCGTACTGACATCAGAGATTTGTTTGCTGCTCTGAAGATCAGGTCATTTGGCTTTGGTGCCTCAACGTGTATTCAGGACCCTAACCTTAGCCAGGCTAGTTTGAAAACTCTGGCCAGTATTGAAGGCATATAAAACCAAATAGAAAGAAAAATGGGTTAAGGTTAGCAGAACTACAATATAAAAGCTCTCCAAAATCTCCAGTTTTGGAGGCAGTATAATGTTCAGTTTCAAAAGCAGCCCTTTGTAGACACAAAATCAATTCAACAACCATTCCATAAATCACTGACAGGACCCAATATCCTCATCAGGACCTCAAACTCAACAACCTGATGGCATGACATAGTACTCCTTCATTAACTTAGATTCACTAAAATAATTCTGCTGTTCATATTTTAACTTTGCAATTTTAAATGAAAGATTTCAACTTTAAAACATCAATGAATTTAAGAATAATCCCCTTGTCAGAGATGAGTAGGAAGGTATTTCTGGTTGCTGTTGCAGCCCAACCCATTAATTCTACAAAACATAAGCAAACATAAATAAATTTCTTGTAATAGAAACATAGAAATTAGGGTTGGAAGGAACCTCAGAAGGTCTAGTCCAAACCTCTGCTCAAAGCAGTACCATCCCCAACTACATCATCCGCACCAAGGTTTTGTTTACCCAGGTCTTAAAAACCTCTAGGGATGGAGGTTTCACAGCCTCTCTGGGCAACCTGTTCTAGTGCTTTATTATGCTTCTAGTGAGAAAGATTTGCCTGTAATATCTAACCTCACCTTCCTTTACTGAAATTTGAAACCATTGCTCCTTGTTCTGTTATCTGCCACCACTAAAAACAGTCTAGCTCCATCCTCTTTGGAACCACCCTTGAGGTAGTTGAAGCCTACTATTTAATCCACCCTCAATATTAGATTCATAGATGTTAGGGTCAGAAGGGACCTCAGTAGGTCATTGAGTCCGACCCCCTGCCCAGGGCAGGAATGAGCGCTGGGGTCAAATGACCCCAGCTAGGTGCCTGTCCAGTCTCCACTTGAAAACCCCCCCAAAGTAGGGGAGAGCACCACTGCCCTTGGAAGCCCATTCCAGATTCTGGCAACCCTTACTGTGAAAAAGTTCAACCTAATGTCCAACCTAAATCTGCTTGTCATTTTGTGGCCATTGTTCCTAGTTACTCCAGGGGGTGCCCTAGTAAATAAAGCATCTCCTATAGACTGCTGCCCTCCCCTGATGAATTTATAGGTAGCCACAAAATCACCTCAGCTTTCTCTCGCGAAGGCTGAAGAGATCTAGGTCCCTCAGTCTCTCTTTGTAGGGGCTTGCCTGCAGGCCTATGACCATGTGAGTGGCCCTCCTCTGGGCCCTCTCAAGATTCTCTCCTTCCCTCTTGAAGTGCAGCACCCAAAACTGGATGCAATACTTCAACTGTGGTCTGACCAGTGCCACATAGAGGGGAAGCATCACCTCCCTGGACCTGTTCATCATGCACCTGCTAATGCACGGTAAAGTGCAGTTAGCCTTGCTGATCACTTCGTTACATTGACGACTCATGTTCATCTTGGAGTCAAAGACCCCTTTCCGCTGCTGTGCTGCTGAGAAGGTCATCCCCCAGCCTGTAACTGTGTAGGTGGTTCTTTTTGCCTAGGTGCAGCACTTAGCACTTGTCTTTGTTGAATTGCATCCTATTTCATTCTCCCCATTTTTCAAACCTGTCCAGATCCACCTGGATCCATTCCCTACCCTCTGGTGTGTTAACTTTGCCCCATAATTTGGTATAATCTGTGAACTTGGACAGGGTGCTCTCTACGCCCTCATCCAAGTCACTGATGAAGACACTGAATAACACCAGCCCAAGGACCAAGACTTGCAGGACGCCACTGCCCACATCTTTCCAGGTCAATATCGACCCATCCACCACCACTCTCTGTGTGCAACCCCTAAGCCAGTTTGCCTCCCACCTGACTGTGTGATCATCTACATCATAGCCTGTCAGTTGATTTATGAGAGCAGAATGCAATACCGTATCAAAGGCCTTCTTAAAGTCTAGGTAGATGACATCTACCCCGACTCCTGCATCTAAGCATTTTGTTACCTGGTCATAAAAAGAAACAAGGTCAGTCATAGATTCATAGACATTTGGGCTGGAAGGGACCTCAGAAGATCAGAGTCCAGCCCCCTGCCCCAGGGGCAGGAACTCAGCTGGGATCACAGGATAAACGTCCAATTGACTCTTAAAGGAGTCCATAGTAGGTGCTTGCACCAGCTCTGGCAGCAGTCTGTTCCAGGCCTTGGGGGCTTGGACTGTAAAGAAGTTCTTTCTTATATCCAGCCTGAAACAGTCTTGAAGAAGTTTGTGACCATTTGACCTTCTCATCCCACAGGGTGCTCTGGTGAACAGGCGTTCCCCCAGATCCTGATGTATACCCTTTATATAGTTATAGGCAGCCACCAAGTCTCCCCTGAGCCTGGACTTTTCCAGGCTAAAGGGTCCAATAGCTCTCAGCCAGTCATCATAAGGCCTGGTTTTCTGCCCTCTGATCATGCATGTGGCTCTCCTCTGGACTCTCTCAAGCTTCTCCACATCCTTTTTGAATTGTGGAGTCCAAAACTGGATAGGCAGGGGGACACACGAGACTTGGGATACATGAGTCTTTGAACTTTTGCCCCCCCGCACAAAGCAAGGCGAGGCAAGGGGTGGAGGAACAGGTACCTGGTAACCTGGGCAAGGGAAACGGTTCCGAACTCCAGATGGTTCCAACCCCCCTTCCGGACTCCGCCTCGCCTTCTGCGGACAGAAGAGTGAGGGACAGATGCCAGAGGGGGATGTGGAGCTGCACCCAGCACCCTCCAGCCAGCTCCGCGAGCCCACTAGGAGGGGAGAAGCATCCACCCGGAGGGCAGCGCCCAGGACTCACCACCATGGCTAGTGCCTTCCCAGTGGGGGGATGGGGGGGCGGGGTTTCTCTCAGGTCCCAGCTGTTTCCCTGGGGGCTGATGTGGCTGGGCCCACCCCCTGGACAGGCCCTCTCCATCCCATGCCAGCCATCCCAGCCAGCACAGGGGCCCACCCACAGTGGCAGTCAACAGCCACACACCCCAGCACTGCACCCTGGGTCCCTTTCCTGCCCCTGCGCAGCCCAGCTGAGGAGGCTGGGGGAAAACCCAGGAACACGAGCGAGAGGAGCGGACCGGTTGACCGGCATGCCAGGGCGCGCGACCCGCAGGAAGGCTGGGGTGACTCAGATGTGACAGCGAGGGAGGGCACCACCACACAGCAGGTCAGATGGCCCGGTGATGGACTGATGCTGCTGAGATAAAACCCTGGCACCCCCTCCAGGGACCCCACTCCTTGTCTCCCCTTGGGTCCTGACAGGATGGGAGTGGGAGTGCAGGAGGCCACTCATGGGAGTCGGGGGCTGCCCTGGGGCTGCTCAGCGCCTGGGCCCCCCGTGGCTGGGGACTGATCCTGCATGCCAAGCAGTCTGACCCAGGGCTGGGCTGCATGAGGCCCAAGCGCAGCTGTTGCACCCGCATACGCAGCCACTGCAGATTGGGATGGGGATGCATGGTGATCCTTCCACAGGTTCACCTACAGAAACCTTGTTACAACTTCTATTTCCTCTAGTTTGACTGTCTTCTCGGCACTCTGCCAGTGCTGTGACCAACCATGAAAGGACCAATTTGAGGACCTCACTAAACCATCCAATCGGTAGTAGCAACAGGAGGTGTATACAAAGGGCAGGGACTTAATCAACATGAGCTTATGACCCGCACTTACTAGGAATTCCTCATTCATGGGGAATAATTACAATCCCCGATCCACATCACAAACAGGGTTCAATGGGTTACCCACAACTGTCAGCATAGGGCAGACACACGCTGGGTCAGTCAGTGTAGCACACGTGCAGCCCCAGACATCTAAGGGCATTACAGACCTGTTATTGCTCCATCTCCAGTAGCTGAATGCTACTTGTCCCTCTAAGAAGTTGGACACTGACCACTCAGGGCTCGCATAACTAGTTAGCATGCCAGAGTCTCATTCATTATTGGAATTAACCAGACAAATCGCCAGATGAATCGCTCCACCAATTAAGAACGTCCATGCACCATCACCCACAGAATCGAGAAAGAGCTATCAATCTGTCAATACTTTTCATGTCTGGGCTGGATGAGGTTTCCCATGTTGAGTCAAATTAAGCTGTAGGCTCCATTCCTGATGGTACCCTTCCATCAATTCCTTTAAGTTTCAGCTTTGCAACCATACTCCCCCATTATCTTAATCATGGCCCCAGCTCCAAAAACTGACAAAAGTAGAACTGGAGTCCTATTCCATAGCTATCAATCTGTCAGTCTGTCTTGCCAGATGAGCCCAGGTTGGTTTTGGTCTGATCCTCAGAGGTCAGCACTCGTTGGCATGTATTAGCTCTAGAATTACTACAGTTATCGAAGTAATGGTTGGAGCAACCAAAAGAACCGTAACTGATTTAATGAGACATTCACAGTTTCACTGTACCAGCTGTGTGTACTTAGACATGCATGACTTAATCTTTGAGACAAGCATATGCTACTGGCAGGATCAAGCAGGTAGCCGTGCTCCTTAGGCAAGGGAGAGCGCGGTGTGGGAGCCTCACGGACATGTGCCCACTGTCCTAGGACCGCCGACTTTCCCGCCTGCAGCCCCCCACCTCTTGGCAGCCCTGCAGGGCCCCTTCCCCAGGGCGGGGAAGGCGTGGGGACTGCAGCGCAGCATCACGGGGAAGGACAGCAAGGAGGGAAGGGCAGGCATTGGGCCTCAGCCTAAGCATCCTCTTCCCACCCGCTTTCCCCAGGATGCCCCCTCAGGCAACATGGTGGGGTGCAAAGGCAGACACCTCAGCAGCATCTGCCCTCACACCAACTACTAGTGAAAATGGTGTCCACAAGACAGGAAGGGCAGAGGGGCAGGGACCCGCACAGGGCTCCCCAGCAAGGACTGCCAGCTCTCACCAGCATCTCTTGGCATGGTCAGACCTCTGGGAGGACTCCCAGGGCAGCTCGTTCTAGCTCAGCAGGGTTTGGCCAAACATCCTCCAGGAAGGTGGAGAGCCTCATCTCCAACGGAGGGGATGATGCAAGTAGGGGAGGTAGCTGCTTCACCTGAACACCAGAGGGGCGACTGCCAGCCCGCTAAGGGCCCTCCCCAACATGACTGCAGTTGCCACATTGATCGGTAAAGAGGGAAAAAAAAAAAAAGAAATGTACAGGTTTCCCGCAATTTATGCAGGTTCTTTATATGCTAATTCGCTCTTATGTGATGACCACACTTAGACCCATAAATCGTTATATGCGAGGTAAATTCACTCTTATGAGATCAGCAGAGATGCCCTCCCACCCAAATAAGTAAGTCTGTGCGGGGAGAGGAAAGGACCATGGCCCCACTCACCCCAGCCCTGGCTGCAGTGGCCCCGGAAGCAGCTGACAGTAGCTGCCTGCACCAGGGCATGGCACAGCCTAGGAGCAGGTGAGTGGGGCAGGCAGAGCACAGTGTCCTCAGTGGCTGTGGGCAGCAGGTAGCAGCCATTCCCAGGGCCACTGCAGCCAGGGCTGGGGTGAGTGCCGCTCTGTTCCCTCCGCCTTGCTGCCTTTTGCAGCCCCGGGAGTGGCACCCGTCCCTTCCCTAGTCCCAGCCTCACTCCCTCCCTCACCACCGTGGGAACCTATCCCTATTTGTTACATTGCACTCTTACAACAGTCTTAAAGTCTTACTAAAGAAAGTCAGATATAGTGGACATCAGTTATGATTTACAAATTTTAATAAGAGAGATCTTAAATGGCTTAAGATACACTCTGGAAGTTGTGGACAACAGCAGAAAAAAAACAAACATACAAAAAAAATCCCCTTAAGCTAAGACAGAATTGAAAAAAAATACTAAGAAAAATGCAATAGGCCAAAAATGGTTTCTTAATGATAAGGCATCAAGACACACATTTAAAATAATCTTTATTTAAAAAAATTAAGCAAGGTCAAGCCTGAGTATTACAAAGAAGTGGGAACCTGGCTTAACGAATTGGACTTGTTCTTAGATGTGGCTTACCCAACACAGCGTATTTCATAGGACAGTGCAAACAGATGTGTACTGGAGATAGTCAAGTGGAAGAAAGGATAGCACTCTACCTGTGGCTTTATAATTAACTCAGCTTCAGGTAGAGTAAATAATTGTTTTTATCTAAAGATATTTTTATCAAAAAAGACAAATCTGAATGCAAATTACCTTATAAAGAATAAAAAATAAATAAATTTCAGATGCTAGAAGACAATATGCCCCCAACAGAAGAACAACAGATAGTCTTGCTCAGATCATATTATTTGACATACAGATTTATAAAATAAAGGAATGAGTTTATTTTAAAATATATGGAATCCATTTGTGGATTATACTAAGAAATTTAGAATTGAAGTATAGAACCAAATGTTGGTTGAAAAATTACTACACAGTGGATTTTTTATCTCTGAATTATTCTTCCTCCTTCATATGGACTGTTTTGTTTGCTTTATCTGATATTATCTGAAACATATGTGTGTGTGGGGGTGGGGTAATTAGGACTGGTTGATAATCAGGACAGATAATGTTCCATATATTAATAAAGACTTATTCAAAAATATTTTTAAATTATTGTAACTCTCTTCACCACTGCCTTATGCCAACTTCATAAGCTACTAACAAATTAAAGTTTATATTTACTTGTATCTGCCCACATATAATCAAATCTGATGGTCTGTGATAGTCTGGTATTAAGACACTGAAAAAAAATTAATAGTGTTTTTTCTTGCCCAAAATAAAAGACCATTTAGATCACATGCAATTACCATCCAGTTCCAAAGACTTTAATGGTTGTACTTCCACCCATCATTTTTCTTAATTAATAGGATGAAGTTTTACTGTATTACAAAACAAATGGAAGATGATAGAATCTAGCATTCCCTCCTTATTCATGTCTGGCCAAAATTTTCTAGCACAGGAGCCTGAAGTTAATCCCTTTAATTAAAAGCAAACTGATTTTTGACCAGTGAGCATTCAGTGCTCTCTGAAGCCAGAAAAAGCTGCCCATACTTAGCAACTCTGAAAATCAGAACATAGGTGATATAGGTGCTTATATCTAAATGGAAATAACTATTTTTAGTCATCTGTGTTTGAAAAATGTTGGTTCTGATATACATCTTGCTAGGCAAAGCACATCTATTATCCCACAATTCAAAGATTTTTTTCAGACATATACAACCAACAATTACACATTTTATTTTAGGGAGTTCTGTGAAAGTGGGTCAGTAGGAAGACTGCCAAACACATAGCAAGTTCTCCATCCCAGTGAATTTAAGGGCCCAAGCTGTAGAGCACAGGAAACGCAAAACACAACACAACACAGATGGAATGGCAAGTGGTCGTTATATCTGAAATGTATCACAATACAAGTGTATTTTAAGGAGGGTTTTTTTGAAGGAGGAGGAGAGTGAAGGAACTTTACGTACGTTAATTGGAAGGCTGTTCCATGTGTAGGAGGCAGCGTGGAAAAAGACACAAAGTTGGGAGTGAGCAAAAGAGACAAAAGGGGAAGTGCTAAGAGATATGCTGGAGAGGTGTGGAAAGCACAAGCCAACTGCAGAGGATATAAGGGCGAAGTTAGGGAAGGGCAAAAGTTAGGCAGCTTTGAATACAACTAACTTTACACAAAGAAAGAGGCGGGCATTCTTGTAAAGGCTCAAAAAGTAGGAAGACATGATCAGGTGTGGAGGAAATGGAAATTATTTTGGTGGCAATAATGTCACATGGAAAGGACTGAGGAGATGAGAAAGCAGGAGACCAGATCATATAAAGCTAGGGTAGCAAACATTAAATCTCAAGTAATTGGGACCTTGATTAAATAATAGCCAGACTACAGGGAGTGGTGAGAGCATTACAACACAGTGATTCTTCATCTGAAGCTATTAGTGACATTTTTGAAATAACAATGTGAACACTACATGCCCAAAACACTCAAATGGCAAAGACTTGTGAACAGGGTTCTTGAAGATGACACAGTGCAGCAGTACAATCTGGTTTTGCCTAAAAGCAGGTAAATTCAACTGATGCATAGAACGAATTAAATTCTACGCATGTAAAATTATATTACATGAAATGGGAATAAAACATGCTCAGTTATCAGTTAAGAGGAATAACTATGTTCTTTGTGTAATTTAACTTTGATCAAGAAAACTTGAAAAGTGAATGGGTGCAAATCTGTCACTATAGCAGAAGCTCAACTAATTATATCTGGTGTATATAGCAGAATGAAACCTTTGATTTTATTCTGAGAGAAGTAGTTTCTTTTTCCTTGTACATGGTCTGTTTACTTTTCCCAGCAACAGATTTATGATAGTATCTTGTGTAAGTAGATCTCTTCATTTAACATAATTAGAATTCATTCAATAATCTGTCAATCATATTAAACTTGTCATTAGTAATGTTAGCTTTCCAATTTGAAAAACCCTAATAAAATACTACTGGGATTGATATTGGCTATATCAGAAATCATAAGAATGATTTCAGAGAAACTTTGCATTACAGATTACTCAGAGCCACCATTTAGTCTCTTTAGGCTTTGAACCCAAACCCCAGATACAAGTATTTTTTTGACATATGGGGAGCTTGATAATCTGTACCCAAATCAAAATCAGAGTGCAGTGCACCCCCAGCCCCAGCGCAGACTCCATGGGGCCCCCAGTCAGGTACCCCCCATCAAAATTGGCTCCTAGAGCTCATGCCCTGCTCACACTCCCTAGATATGCTAGCAGCACCCAGCAAAAGCCCACATCACAACACCAATAGCTAAAGCGCAGGGAACCCAAACCACATAAGGTAATGTTGCTGTTGTGGCTCCCAGGTGGTCCATGCAATATTCCCATCCACCCACTGTGACCAGAAAGCTGCAACTTACAATCAGCACTGAGTCAGAGGAAGACTGAGGAAATCATGCTGGCTCACTCATAGCCACTACCCACCTTGACACCCCAGAGAGGAACCAGGGCCCTCCTCCTTGCATTGGCAGAAAGGATCAAGCTGGGGTGAAACTCTACCTTCCAGCCCCAGATCCACCCCTGAACACTATGTCTCTGTGAAGGTAGTTACACTCTTTCTGCCATGCTGTTTTAGATTTTGCAACACAGAGGCCAAAAAAATGTTTTGGTTTGGATTTTTTTTCTATTTTATGATGTCACAATTTAGAATCCCCTTTTTTATTCAATTTCAGTCTAACAGGACAACTGTCTTGTTTTCAAATCTAATCACCCAGTTTTGAGGTGCACATGACATTGTAGATGGATTTTAGATGGAAGACCACAATTGGACTAATAATGGAACCTCAGTTACAATTTTAGAGAATGACAAAACTCAAACACATCTGTCACACATGAATGCCAAAAGTGTCAAAATCTGCACTTACCCACAAATCATGTTCGGCATAATCAAACAGCAGCCAAACCTTTCTGTCGCTGTGAGAAAGGAAAACCTTCTGTAACGCAATGACATTAGGGTGCTTCAATTCTCGTAAAAGCTGCAAGTGAAGAGAAAAAAAATCAGTGTTTCTGCAGCTAGATAAGACACCATTTATATTAATGTAATTTGTAGCAAAATGTACCAAATGAGCAAGACCAGTATATTACCATAGTTAGATAAAGACATAAGTATGGCTGGTTAAACCCATGCTGATTCTTGCAATAAAGTCATCTGGCACTGTAGAAAAAACAAATTACTGAAGTGATTCAATACATTATTGCTCATAACTCCAAAAAGAGCCAGCCATTTTGCCTCAGTTGCAGTCTTAATCTTTGCCTGGTTAAGATGCACAGCGATATACCGCTTAAAGGCCAAAAAAATCTGGGCATCACTAGATATTCCGTTCCTTCTTCCACTGAGGGAAAGAGGTATAAAGTGCAGGACCAGGTATTCCCTCCAGATTATCATCCTTGCCTACCCCAATAAAAGGGAATGTATAGACCAACAAATTCCAGGAAGTATGTTACATGATGCCTCATGGGCTAAGTTACAGTCAAAAAGCTTGAGGCTGAATCAATTCAATCTTCACATGCCAGTCTAAATTGCATAGATTAAACTGATAAGCAAGTGATTAAGTATTCACTTCTGATTCCAAAAATGCAACCACATACCTACAGCGGCCCAGGCCAGAAGCTGGGGTGGGGTGGGGTGGGGTGGAGTGGGGAAGAGGTGGGGGTGCTAGTGCACTCCTCTCCACTCTGCTGGAACAGACAGCTTGGGCACAGGCTAGCCCACCCACACTGTGAGGGGAGGTTTGCGGGGGAGGTGCAAAGCAACTTGTGATGGTGGGGGACTGTGAGTTGACTTGAATCTGGAGGGGACCTGGGACAGAAGTTCAATAAACCGATTTAAGCTTAACTGATTTAGGTTTAGTTCAAGCACCTCGCTGCCATTTTTAAGCACGGAGATGCTGATAAATGAAATGCAGGACGCTGCTAGAGTGTGGTAATTACCACGCTCCAGCAGACTCGACTGAGTCTGCTCGGACACGCTGGAATTCCAGTGCATCAGAGCAACCTCCGTGCTCATGTATAGGTACCCATATGGTTTCTCTCCTGTTATGCTACTTTTATTAGTAAACATTCATATTATTACCAACAAAAGACCATTACTAACATCACAATAACCAACCAAAAATACCACAATTAATGTTACTCATTCAACATCTGCTTGGTGCTCTTGTGCCTTATGGTTCAGTCTTTACTTTCGTTTTCACCTGCAGTTTTTTTTTTCCCCATACAGGAACCTTGACTCATTTAGGTAGGTTTTTATATGGGATGACGAAAGACACATTCTTGACACAAAAGTCACCTCTTAACTCTGCTCCAAGTCCCTGTTTCAGTACAAAAGGTGCTAGAAACATTCAAAGGAAAAAGGCAATTGAATATTTTTAAGCAAGGACACAGGAACACTTTTCCTCTTTTCTCAGAAGCAGGTGAGCTGTTTAATTGAAAATGAAAACAACAAGATCAATAACAATATTAAAAGCAGACACCCTGCACACAAAACTTTAGCCCAAACAATTTAAGTCCGACAAAGTTTTAAGATCTTATATTCACTTGCTTATCATAGGAAATGTCAGGCTATCAGCCCACTTGTAATGATAATACCAACAGTTCAGAAAGCATCTGACAAAGAAAGCTCCCACCTACAATATTTATGCTTTTCTGAATCAATCAGTCAATCTCCAAGGTGCCACCCTGCCTTGCCTTCTGCCTAACTTCAGGCTAACAAGGCTAACTAAATCTCCATACCCAAAGGTTCGAAAGTCAGTTTTGAATTCCAGGTCTTTGTCACTGCACAAGTATAGGTAAGAGACAGAATCACAGCATTACAGAAAGTTGGGGTTGGAAGGGATTTTACGAGGTCATCTAGTCTAACTCATGCTCAAAGTAGGACCATTCCCAACTAGACCATCCCAGCCAAAGCTCTGCCTAGTCAGGTGTTGAAAACCTCCAAGGATGGAGCTTCCACCACCCCTCTCGGTAACCTGTTCCAGCATTTTACTACCCTCCTACTGAGAAAATTCTTCCTAATATTTAACCTAAACTTCCTTTGCTGCTACTTGAGACTGTTGCTCCCTGCTCTGTCATCTGCCACCACGGAGAACAGTCTAGCTCCATCCTCTTTCGAACCCCACCAACCTTCAGGTAGTTAAAGGCTGCTATTAATTTCCCCTTCAGCCTGAGCTTTCTAAATTAAGAAATCTAAGATTCAGGTTGGTGGACACAGGACAGATGCGGCCCAGCAAAGGGTCAATCTGGCACAGGGGACTGATGGCACAAGCTGCACCCAACTACCCATCCCTTCTGCAGCACTCCCCTTAGCTGCAGAGCCTGCTGCTCTGCGGCATCTGCTCTTAACCTCACTGCAAAGGGGTTGAGGACAGAGATAAGGGTAAAACACAGGCAACAGGTTCCTCTAGGGAGTGAAGACTTGTGGCCTGCAGTAGGGTTGGCTGTGCCAACAAAAGGTTGCTGACCCCAATCTACTAGGTACTAAATGTCATTGTGAAGAGTATAGGGATGAGGAGGGATAGCAGGAACAGAGAGGTTACCATGAGAAAGCAAGTAGAGAAAACGTCTTTAGAATGAAAGTCTTCAGGGAAAGGACTCGCTCTTACCAATCTTTGATAAGATCAGAACTGGGGCCTTCAGGAACTACCATAATATAAATATATATTTTAAGTTATAATAAACAAGAGCAAAAGAAGGAATAGTTTTAAAAACAAGAGTGAATCTTCATATTTTTGCAATTAACAAGAGAGAAACAAATGAACAAATTAGAGCAAACTAAAAGGGAACAGGGACTTTCCATTTGTCATTTTTTTACACTAGCTGTCAACATGCACGCTCTTATCCCATGGTAAGTAGATGCTAAACAATGGCAGCTTAGCCCTCTTTTATTGATGGAAAAATTATGGCTTAGCTTTTGCTTACTGAGGCAAAAGACTGCAAACAGGCAGTTATCTCTGAGCAGTTGATGCACAATAAGCCTTTGTCCCATTTTTACTCATTAATGTGGTCATCTGTCCATTCTCTTAGAGTCAAAATTCCACCTGACCCTGGATGGTAATTTTTCTTGGTGGGCATCAGTAAACTGACATTGGCCACCTTTTATTCAGTGGGTTATTCCAAATCCTTGTTCTCCGATTGAAAGAGAAGCTTAAACTCTCCCCATCAGGCAATAATAGTCTTGATCTCTGCAATGGTGAGAGCACCAATAATTAAACTGTATATTAGAGCAACTCCAAATAAATGGCAGGCTGAGAGCGCTAGCTAATACAACCAAGGCTTTATTCTGATTAATGCTTCCAATTCTTCACAAAGATTAGAAGCCAGTGTTGTCAAAATTCCACTCCTATGACTCATCAACTTTCTCAAAGGAAATGAATAAGTTTCTCATGGAAGGGACTTTTCTATTTACCTATAAATCAACATGAACACCTGTAGCACAACAATAAAACTCCTGCTGCTTTTAAGCAACAACTAATAATACTTGATCAAGAAACAAAATAAGTTTCCAGGCACATCTAAGAGAAAAAAAACTTCCATTTTTTCCAATAGAAAAGACTTGAGGTATTGCCATTATGGAAAATGTTTTAAAAGAATAGAATTAATCATAACTGCTTATTCTACAGCTTACAAACAATAAGCAGGTTTGGCCTCCTGGATGGCTCTCAAAACAAGGGCTTTTGTAACCTGTAAATCTATGGAATACAACAGCTGCTGAAATCTTTTACTGTTGCCTATGAATTCAACCTCTTCAACACAATTCTGCAGTGCATAAATTTGAAGAAATTATGTTTTACCAGATCTTCTTCCTCTTTTGGAGGATAAGGACTTTACCTCATCTTATTACAAGATACTTTCTATTGAGCTGAAACAATTTCTCAGCATCTCAAACATTTTTCTCTTACAAAATAATATGACTTTGTAATGCTGTCTGCTTATTATTGTTAATATTATTATTAACTTAAAATTAAATAAAATTCCTACAAGTAAATACTAAAATTCCTACTGAAATTTTACAAAATTGGATGACACATTTTAAGTTATATACAGGACATTTTCTTGTGTACAACATGCACCATTCTCTCCAAAAATAAGCCCCGCAAAACTGGAGTGTATGGAGTAAGCAGGGAATGTGTTTTCTTCACTAGAATAGAAGGATATCTGAAGACCCTGTGCATGCAGTTGCAAGCTGCTGCTTGTTTGGCTCAGCAAGCTGAAGGGGTGGAGGAGGCTTGTGTTAAGACATCCCTGTTGGCTGAGCACCATAGCTTATGCCCGAACAGTAAGTGAACTGCTGGTAGTATCTTGATAAGAAGCTTTTGATGGGGAACAACACTTCATTTGTAAGAACTTACATAAACTATTTATAGTAAAGAACTAACAGTTTTGCTGTTGCCCTTACAATGGTCTGCAGCCTAACCTTTCAACACAGAGTAAGTCCTCCTGGGATCATTGAGTGTCCAGGAAGTGTGGCGCCCCGGGAGACAACCTAGGTGAGGCAGCAGGAACTTCCTGCCCTCCATCGCCCAAAAAAGGCTATAGTCTAATTATACAAAGGGAAAGAATGGACCCAGCCAAGGATAACAGATGGGAAGATATAAGAAAACCAAGCATCTGAAGTCATTTTAAACATGTTTTGTTTTTTTAATCTTCATGTATTTTTTCATTAGGCCTCTCCATTTGCCCAATCAGGCTGTTCTGCCCCTTGATCCTACTTTCAAGTATACTATATCCTCTTTTATCCTGGACCTGATGCATGGATTTTGGGATTAGACACTTAATCACTCAGTCAGTACTACTCAGTGTCTAAACATGAAGAGAGGGCCTGTAGGACAGAGTTTCTCAACTGGTGAGAAGTGTCCCACTGGTGGGATGCAAAAGATGTCTAGGTGGGACCCGAAGTTTCGAAAATAATTACAGTAATACCTCAGTGAAGCCTTGGCAAAGCTCATTTATAATGAAGTCTACCAGCAATGAGCTCCCTGCAGGCTGGCAGAGGTCCAGCCTGCAGGGAGCTGAAAGGAAGCAGAAGGAAGGCTGTGAGACAGGGGCACCATATGCATGTACACTACTACAGCACATACACATGGACCCACGCAGCTTCAGGGCAGCTCCGACAGGTAAGGCGGGGGGGAAAGAGGGGGTTTAAGGTCCATGTAGGGAGGGAGCTGGGCAGGGCTGGGGCAAAAGGGTGAAAACCACTGCTGTACAAAAAAGTGTCCAGTCCAGTCCGGGACTCTATTACAGCTCCCTCTGCTTCTCTCCCCAAAGGGAAGAGGTGGCATCTGATTACTGGGCCTCTTGGAAGAAGTAGTCTTCACAACTCATTCCTGTTCAGAGGATCTGACAAATACTTCTCAAATGTCTTTTTTTTCCTCTGCTATTGCAATGGGGATGAATGTTAGTTAAAACTATTTGTGTTGTTTGATATTATTAAACTATAATTCCCCAAACTAATCTAACATTCCAGAAGGAACACAGTGGGAAGAATAGATGGCGCAAAAAAATTGTTAGCATGTTTCAGGGCATTCTACCTACAGAATACATTTTTGGCATCCTGGCCAAAATCAAAGTCAGGCAGTTACATTCTTAACACCCACACTTCTTAATTATGCCAATTAAGATTTCACACTATTACAAGCCTTATTAGGGCAACAAGTACCAACATATGTGCAGGTTTGGGAGGGGGGGGCACTGGAGGGTGTGGGAGGAATCTCCCCTGAAGGTGAGGTAGGGTGGCAGGGTGGGAGGGCAGAGTGGAGTGATGCGAACAAGTTTCTCATATCTAGATGCGAGCAAGCGTCAGGTGGAAGGCACAGTTGAAACTGGCAGAAGGGTGTGCTTGTGCAGGTCTTTGGGCAGGCAGGCAGGCAGGCAGTGGTTGAGGGGAGGAGAAGAGTAGAGTTTTCAGATTTTAGGGTGTTGTTTGGGGAATCTTATCCATGAGTTTATTGTAAACTATTCTGTACTTTTTGGATTGCGAGGGATATAAACCTAAAAAATAAAATATACAACAACATGTAGATAACTAAGATACCAACACTAAATTAATTTAGAGATGCAAGATACATGAAACTGAAGGTTAACTACAAAATGTAGAAAAATGTAAAGGCTGCTTTTGCGATAGACTCCAATGAAGTTCCAGTAAGGTACGCTAGTATTCAAGTCACGATCCTAAGTTGGATAGTAATGCTCTGTATCAGATGATACATAACTAAAATTGCTAAATGACAGCATTATTATTGTGATGCTGTACACCATATGCTACAGTATCCAGGGATCTTATTTTTTATTAAGGATCTTATTATTGTTGCATTTAAAAATAAAAAAGATCCTTTAAGTATGTGGGGAGCTGCAGAATATTAACACCATTATGTTCGCAAATACTTAAACATGGTTCACAAGGTAAACCCAGAGATTTCAAACAGGAATAAATAACATCAAAAACATTTTGACCTGTTGCACTCTAAGTTCTTTGCAACAGAAGAACGGTCCTACTCTTTTTCCACAGTCTAAAATAAAATAAGTCTGAATAAAAGCTAAGAGATGGTATTTTCTGAGGGGTGCCTTGAGTCCATAAAAAGGTTAAGAACTGCTGCTGCATGTACATCACAGACCTTCTGAACACCAGTTACAACAGAGACATATCTACCCTCACATTTCAACACCAAAACCTAATACTTGAGCTAAACAAGTACTATTATAATCTTCAATTATATCATGTCTTAGAGTGTATTAAAAAAACAGGAATGCTAATCAAGCCACAGAAACAAATTTTATGCAATAGATACCATGCCAAACTGACATTATAAAGAACATGCACAAGCTGATGAAATATTCGCACAGGACTTTGGACATATGCCCCTTACCAACATGTATACAATTGCATCTCAACACTAATAGACAATTATACAACAAGTTTTCTATACAACCAAGGTGACAAAGAGAACATTAGACATAACTTACTTAAATCAACTTTTATTTTTTTTATCTGTTTGTTACCACAAATCAATAGATGGGGCTCACACATTAAACTGTGTAGCCAGTAACTCTTCATGCCATGACAACAAAATGGTGGGGTAAAAAAAATAAATAAATAATAATCTGTGAATACATGCTCAGCAGATAAATCTTAAAACAGGGCATACTTGAGGCCCCAAAGGCTTAGGGTACTACATTAAAGCAGACATTAATAAGACTTTTAAAAAAGAAATGGGACTGGTGGGTGATGTATGAATAATGACACACACACACAACTGCTCTACTTAATCACAAGGTAAAACATTTATTGAACATTATTAGAAATGTTGTGGGTTACTGTTAAGGGTACAGCTATGGAAAATACTGCTCTATACTAGATGCTTGTCAATAACAGGCAATACAGTAACAGAACAGTTCCATATAGCATAAAAATAGGAATACACGACATCAGTAATACACTTCAGTTAACGTAGATCATAAAATGAGACAGCAATAAGTAAACATTCTGGAATTACAGATGAAAAGGCAAGTACTTGGCTATTGTGACTTTCCTATGGCAGATTTTTTTTTTTTTTTTAAGATGAGACATATTTTAATGTATGTAAATATATTATAATTACAGATTTAGATTAAACAGTGCATGTATGAAAAGCACCCTAATCCAAAGCAAAAGACTAGGAAGAACTGACTTATCTGGTCTGACTTCTTACAATGATTTTATGTTCAAAATAAAAAGTTGTTTTGGCCTTAAATTGGTTTTAATCCTGTTTCCTATGCTGAATAAAACGCACACATCTGCCCCTAACACTGAAAAGTGTATTAAGATGGAATAGCATGAATGCTCTCTGAAAAAAAAAAAAAAAAAATGGGTAGATTGTATTTTTAAATTAGTGCATTAGCTGCCGGTCAGAATCTGTGTGGTCACAACAGCAGCTGCCAGGAAGCTCCTGCCAAATTACATAAATTCATTTTTACACGTTACAAAATATGCCAGCTTTCAAAAGTTGTTCTGCTCTGAAAGCTGAATTAAATAGACCAACATTCCAAAAGAATTTGAAAAGTTGCCAAGTGAAACTAACTAGTAATTTTTATAAACTCAATTAAATTGTAAATGCAGTTTAAATGCTATATGTTTATTTAAAAGCTCAGTAGCCAGATGAATGCAAATAATCAAATTAGCAGCTTTCTCTCACGTTCACTTAGCTGCACTAGGTTTCCGAACACATGCTGTAACTGCTATTCTTTTAAAAATAAATATCCACAATATCCACTTTTAATGAGTAGATTATAATCTAACACACAATGTTCTTTTGAGACAAAAGGTTATGAAACCAATTGCCCAGTGAATGGAACAAGTTATAATTCAAAAGTACTCTGTTTAAATTTTTTTTTCTTTAAGGCTCTGTAGGAACATGAGTCAGCCCACATTAACCCAACGATGGGAATCAGATCAAATCACAGATTTGCTTTGTCCTAAAGCTATAAATTCAAAATTAGATATTAAGTTTTTACATATTTGATTATTGGTATTAAAACAGTCCTCTGGTCACTTAAATCAGACACCAAAAATGTTATTTATTAGATTACAGCAGCACAACCCATCATAATCTCCCCATTCCTTGTGACAGCGGGCATATAGGAAATACTCAAGGCTTTGGTCTTTCAGAAATATTACCCGAGTTCTGTAGAATGTTCTGTGCTCTACATTCCAACAGATGAACAGAGATTCTCATTAGATTATGTCATTTCAGTAATATTTTTCATTTCTAAATTCATGCCTTTTAGTTGTTTGAATGGAATGACGTTAGCTATTACTCACAGACCCATTTAAAATGCTGTTGCAATGCCATCAGCACACAGAAGTACAAACATCAGACCTTTTCTAATAAATATTTATACACTGGTTAAATATTGAAATTCATACAGTAAGTTTTTAAATTGAACAAGCCCCATGTTGTACATTTATTTGGTCATTAAATTCTGATTGTAAATAAGGCAAAAATCATACTACAAAGAAATGGCACTTGTCAAAATACAGTACTCAAGAAAAAATGCTTTGTTAGGTTTGTATTCAGGATTATTAGTTCTAACACCATGATTTAAGTAAGATTTAATCAGAAACCATAAAAAGCAAGACAAAAAACAGTAAATACCTTTTCCCTTTTGGTTCATTTTCAGCAATTCAAAAAGTTAACTTCTTACCATTCGTGATGCACTTGATTTGCTTTCCATTCAAATAGATTAGAAATAAATGTTTGTTTAATGATTTTAAACTATCGGGTACTGATGTACTGATATACATCCACAGCTAGTGTTATAGTTACTTGTCACAAGAATGAAATGGGACAACGTAGAGTATCTTTATTTTATTGTAAATTCCCAGGTTTTCAATATGTAGCACAGAAAGCAATTTTTTAGTTTTAATTATAATGGAAAATAAGAACTAAGATAGTAGTTAAAAACTACTGCTAGGTAGTATGTACTATTTAATGCACCTGTAACTTGATTTTGAGGTGCACTGTTTTACTAAGGAATCAATAACTATATAAAATATCTTCACAATCCTGGGTTCTTTTATAATTATTGCTGCACTCAGACAATCACAGAAAAGAACCCCATTGTAATAGGTGCTATACAAACACAGAAGAGACCCTCCACAAAAGAGCTCACAATCTAAATATAACATGAAATAACAGTTGAATACAGATAGATTGGAGGTTTGCGGGATTTTAAAAAAAAGAACAGTGAGAATTTGGACACACGTTATTCTTGTAGTATTATACACATCCTTATAGTGCTATAAAAAGCAAGTGTGCACATGGTCAGGCTACTGTAGCACTACAAAGATGATGCTCCATTAAAAAAATAACTTGCCCTTGTTAAGTGTTAACACTTAGCAGCTGCAGGACAGAAAACCAGATGTTCCCGCAACTGAGACAGAAAAGTCTGGAGAAAAAAACTTGATATACTCAGTGAAAAAAGTCTACCACAAAATCTTCCATGATTAAGGCAGAACTTGAATATGAGGACCCAGAGAAAAGTCAGGTTTACAGGCTTAAATGACAGGCTAGAGTATTAGGTCATCCACAGCAAACAAGAAAAGTGGAAGGGTAGGAGGGGAAAGTTAAGAGTTCTATTTTAGCAAACCTGGCGAGTAAATATCAGAAAGCCAAGCCAAAATTTTAGCTTAAGCAAAAGCAGGTAAGTCTGAGAACCATCTGCAAAGAACAGGAACCTGAATTTTTGTTTACTAATGAGCTTATCCAGAGTACAGGCAGAGAAGAGAAGGCAAATAAGGACACAGCCCCATAGAAATAGATGGATGAGATGATAATATCTGCCAACAGACAGTGAAGGAGCGATCAGAATCCAAAAAAGAATGAGAAGACCAAGTCACACAAGTCAAGCAAGGAAGATTTTAAGAAGAGCATAGTCAACTGTATCAAAAGCAGCTGAAAGATCTCAAGGAGAGTAAGTATGAAATACTAGTCTGAGATTATTGGAGCCTGGCAAGAATGAAGCAGCTAAAGCCAATGAAGCTGAAGCACAAGAAAGAAATCTAGAAAGATTCATATTAGTATATATTTTGAAGATACTTCTCATATGCTATGCATAACCTCATGGGTATTCTTATCCAATAAAGACTGTGCAAACGTTAATTATACATCTTATCAACACTATCTTAGAAGCAAGATTTCTATATCGTTTCATAAGTATCCACTCTGCGATACTATCTCCTGGTCTCAATAACCATTTCTATCTGTGAAAACAAACATATAGCTTATCTCATGTTAAAACACAATGGCTTTGCTCTTTGTCTTTGTAACAATCATTTTCCAAGGCAAAAAAACCTTTTTAATTTTTTTTCCCTAAAACTTTTAAAACTAACTGGAAATTCTCTGAGAAAGAGGAAAGGTAAAGTTCAAACAGAAATAAATATAACTTAACCAAAAGTTTCTGTATGCCACTGGGCTCAACTGATATTAGCATGTCTTGACTCTATTAAGGAACACACATACAATTCTTCAACAACTGGACTTGCTAACGAGTTACAATTTCATACAGCTTGAACCAAATTTAGCCCACATGTCAGCCCATTAGCTCAGTCTGAGAGATCTTGCTGTCTGATCTTGCCAAGAGCCACATTCAAATAGCCAAATGTTAAAAAGGGAAACGCTGTACATAAAATGTAAAGTAAAATTAAAACAAATTTTAGATCAAGTTCAAAATAACCCAGCTATGGCTTTAAGACCTCTGATCATCCAGAGAAACTCCTGGCATTTCTACTAATATGCTGAAAAGCCACATCCTAACAAAATGCAGTGAACAAAACTGTCTTTGTCATGTAGCTTTCCTGGCAGTTTCAGCCCTTTTCTTTACCCTCCTTCTGCTAGCTTATTTACCAGCAGGTACCTCCTGCCAAGTTAATGACACACAAAAATTTGGTCATAGCCCAGCTCCAAAGTAACTATTTGTCAGTTCATCCCTACAAATCTGACTCCCAGAATGAGCATTTCAGTCACTTCAGACATCTTGACATCAGCCTCCCCTCTTGCATCACAATCTGTTAAATCTTCTTAAAGGTATGGACAAATAAACTAAACAGCTGAGATTTAAACAGGACAGGGACTTACCATCCACTAGCTGCTACTCGGCAACTACCCTTGTATATGCTTTTATTCTACAGTAGTTGAAAACTAAAGCAAAGTACCTTGGCCCTCTTTCACGTAATGCTGTGACAAAGGGCAACTGCAGTACTATTATCTACTATACCTTCCATGGACCTCATTCCTAAGCTGAATTACCTTTTGCAAAAGTCTAAATGATTTATTTTACCACTTTAAATTATTCCTCTACCTGACTAGATTTTATTATACGCGATATATAACCTGATGGAACAAAGACCTGAAAACCTGGCTCCTAGGTGAGTTACTGAACAACTGTTTGCTTATTTTTAATAAGAATATAGCAAGCAGTTAAGGGAGCAGAAATAATCCGCTCTGGGAATTTAAATATATTCATCAGCATTACATTTTATGCAATTCAGACTGTACTTGCAAAATGTTTAGAAGTGTCATGTCTTACATTTCTGGTCACAATATTTTTGTACAGCAGTGCTTCTCAACCAGGGTGCTGCACCACCTGACCCCGAGACAGGATGCAAGCACTGGCTCCTCCAAACAGCCTGGACCCTGTACCTGCATCAGCATGCTGGCACTGACCACATCTGTGCCTCAAGTGACATGCACTGCCTACAGGCAGATGGGTGCAGGACTTTTCTGAGCCCAGCAATACTGCTCCTCCTGCGCCCCCAGAGCTGCAGAGGGCAGGGAGCTGCAGGGAATAGATCCAGCATTCAAGCTGCTGCAGGTCCCATCTGCCACCCTCTGCACCTGTGGCCACTGTCACCCACTTCCTCCCTCTGCAGGAGGGGAAGGCAAAATACAGTCAGCAAGCCAGATCTAGCCCACCAGGCAATTCCGTCTGGTCCATGGGGCCCCTCCATAAGTGTGAGCCCTTGCTGCCCCTCTGCAAGCCAATGCCCCCCACCATACCCCCAAACACACCCACACTCTGCCACAGCCCCCACCCAACCACATACCCCACACCCACACCACCACGCTCTCCCACACACCTCACCCACCATACCCACACCCCACCACACAAACACACCCACACCCCAACCGCACCCTCCCACATGCATCTCCTTACCCTCCCACATATACAATATACAAAAGTAACTGTATTCTGAGTTATTATGCAATTGCCTCTAGATGCACTACCAAAACACATAAATCAGGACAATTTTTTTTAAATAAAATTAAAATGAGTTACAGTAGTTGTCTGATTTTTTTTTTCAGTATATGTCTTTTTTCTGGTTTCAAGATGGCAATCCCCCCTCCCAAAGGCGTACTTCTGGGGAAAGGGGAGGGACTTCCTGTGGCCAAGGTTAGGGGCAGCACTTCTGGTCCCACGATGGCAACCAGGGGATGGGGCACATTACAGCCCTCAACAGCTCACCAAATCTCATTAAGTAGCCCTCCAGCCGAAATAATTGCCCACCCCTGAGACAGCAGCCTCCTTCAGGGGTTTGATGCTGTACCCTCAAAGCTCCACAGTCTGCTCCCACCTGGCAGTCTTGCCACACTGACCATTGTATACCACCCCCTGCCTTGCTCTCCCTCTGCTTCACCTGCTGTTGCCCACCCTGTCACTCGGAGTTGCTTTGGAGGGTGCTGCAGAGGTGTGAGACAGTAAACTACACAGGAAAAAAAAATGAGGCCTCACTAAGTTCCAGAAAGTAAATCAAAAGGAGTCTTGAGTCTTAAAAGGCTGAGAACCACTGTTACATACCCTGCAACATAACACTTTCTACCTGACGGTACTGTCTCAGTTTTCAAACCCTAGGTTTGGACTGCTTGCAATCCTTTGTGCACATATATTTTATATATAAAATTGCTGGTAACTTCTTTTGCTTTCTGCCAAATTAATTCTCTCCTAAAGGAAACTTACCCCGGAAAAGGCTTCCTTGACCAGAGAGTACCCGATGTACTGGAAAAAAAAAATAGTAAACTTGAAATGACAAAGGAGGAAAAGGTTGGTACCGGAATCAGCTCAGAAGTTTAAATGCCAGAAGCAGAATTAGACCTTGCAAAAAAAAGTAACACATATAGCAAGAAGTTCTTCATTCATGGGCATTTAAAAAAAATTGGAGCCATTATGTAGTGAGAATGGAACAGAAATTAGAAGTAACCCAGATATGGGCCAAAAATCAAAATAATATTTTACTCAACTGGCAATACAGATAATGTTGAACATGGAAGCAAAAGTAGAAAGGTTATTGTGAAAATGGAAATGACCACATCAAAGCAATAGCAACTTACTAAAGAGTTTTAAGCATTCAGTTTGCCAAGGCCAGGGGAGGAAGAGGAAGAAGAGGAAGAGGGAAGTCAGATAATCTCCACCCCAACCTCTAAAAACTGGCACATGAAATCACAGGTCCAGTAGCACAAAAACTGATAAGTCAATCAAGCCAGAGACAGTATCATATGACAGAAGAATAACAAACAGTACCTGAACTAAAGCAGCAGGGAACCTGATTCAGGCAATTATAAAACTGATAATCTAATCTCAAAATTATGCAAAGCCTTAGAACAAATTTTGAAGGGAAAAGTAATTAAAGACATGGACATAAACAGAAAATAGGTCAGAAATTAAACAGGTTTTTGCTTTACCTGTATTGTGCCAGATTATTTAACCCAGTATCTTCCTTTGATAAAATAAAATCACTGATTAACTAAACAAATGAAATGCGCTAGATCTAATCTATTTGATATAGTCCCACATGGGAACCATATTTGGTAGAAAAGAACTCACAGAATAAGTGGAGGATGAGTAACAAACTGGCTGAAGAAGTGACAACAAATAATGCTAAATGGAGAACTACTGAACTAAAAGAAGGGTATTAGTAGAGTACCCAACAGACTGGTGTGCACAAGTCTTATTTAATATTTTATTATTAACAGAAAGTGCATACAAGTGACATTTACTAATGATGCGAAGTTAGGAGGCATCCTAAACTACCAGAGGATCAGGGTATCATATAGGGAGAACTGCATGACCCTCAGCATTGGAATAGTACTTACTATAATCTCAGGGATTACATGGGTATGTGAATTTTTACAGTCTAACTGGACTGTAACTTCTGTATTTTCTTCCTCCCCCCACCTAAAAGCAACATTTATCATAATACACCATGAGGTTTGCAATATTAAAATATCTGGAATTGTAAAAGTTAAGATTTGTCCAAAAGGATGCAGAAATGCAACAATTAACTCAGTTGCACTTAACAGTCTATACATTTTAGCAACATAAAAAGAAACGTTTATTCACATTAAGTATTTAACTTAAATGGATTAAGGGGAAGTGACAAAGGAGGAGCTGTATTAATCAAAGAATGACTATTAGCCACTATTGTGATGTGAACATGAAAAATAGGAAAACAGTGATTCTAAGATATATAAAGACATTTTCACTAGAGTTAGATAAGTATGAACAACATTATAAAAGGCCCTTTTGAGAACTTATCTAGAAGACTGAACAACTCTGGTCATCCATATTCAAGAAAGATTTGTTCGAACTAGACCAGGTATGAAGAAAGATATTCAGGATAGTCACAGGAATGGAAGACCTCTCTCATGAGAGGAGACTGAAACAACCTGGTTTAAATGGAGACTGAGGGTGATGGGACTGGTTTCTATAAATACACCAAGGGTAAACAGTAGAGAAGAACTATTTAAGCATATATACTACAAATTAACGGTGCACCTTCCAGCCCCCTCCTTCTGCTCTATCTGCTGCCTTGCTTTCTGCTCCCCACCCTTTCCTTAGCTGTGCTGCCTGCCCTCTCCCCAGTCTGCTGCATGTCCCACACAGGCTGCCCATGCCACTTATGACACATGTTGCAGGTTGGTCACCCTTCATTTAAGCTAAAGAACACCAGCACAAGAACAAATAAACTGGCATGAATCAATTAGGCTGGAAATGATAAGTTTGCCAACCATCTCCCAAAGGGTATAAAAGGCTTAACATACCAAATGTCTTAAGCTCTTGCATTAACACGAACTAAAGGCTACCCTAAGTTTTTCATTTTGCTCATTAGTGCCCACACCTACACAAGACGATTACTGAACAGGAACTCATTATTAGTGCACAGTAGCTAGTTACTGCTACACGGTAATGTCACTGGGTATGAATCGTGACTCAACACTACTGCGCAGGAGTAATAAGCTACTGCACAATAAGCACCACTAGGCAACTGTGCTGGGATGCTACTACACAGTAACGCTGGTTACTGCGCAGTGGGTGTTTCGTGTAGACGTGCCCAGTATAATATAGAAGTTGGGTCATCAGGCCTACCACCCTTTCCCAAAACATAGGCTTGCGATTCTCAGCACCCCCAACTTAACTTTGAAGAACCTCTCTCAAAGAAAGAACGAGGGTGTGTATATACTGGCCTGCCACAACCCCATCTATTGGGTATCTGTGGGTGCAATGCCAGACAAACTGCAGCTCTAAAAATTCAGTTGACACTCATTTATGCATATGTGGAATGAGCTGTACACTCACATCTACTGAGGGAAATTTCTGACTGTACCATTTAAAAAAACCCAAAAAATTAATTCTCATCCTTACACTAGTAGCACATTTTAGTACATTTTCACCAAAGCAGCCCCTTCAACCTGGGAGCTCTCTCCATTGTATTTGAACCTTCTACCATTAAAGAATGTGCTTTAAGGAAAGACTTAAGTCCCCAGTAGATTTATGAGCTCTAGTCGCCCACAAAAGTATAGGGTTAAGCCAACAGGAAATTCAGAGCTAGTAAACTGCTTCAAGCCTGTTTTCATTATTAGTAGACATCAGAGTAGGCAGAAGAAAAAAAAAGGCACCACACCCTTGTTCTGTAATGAGCAACTGAAAGGTATTTGTTTTATAAATATAAATCTTTCAGGCTCTGAAAACTGTCTGATGTTATTCAATAGCATTCTTTCTGAACAAGAGCTTGTCAAGTAACTTTTAAAAGTACTATATTTTAATCTCAAATGAAGGAAAAGGGAACAAAGCTAATTGTGTTTTTAGTCCAAGTGATACAGAAAAAGAAATTTAAAGTAACTTTATTGATTTTCTTAAAGGAGAATAAAAAACAGTTAAATTTGCACATATAAAAGTTCTCTTTGCTTCATATGTATCATTCTGGCATATTTCACAAGCATCTGAAAGATCCTTAAAGAAATGCACCTAAAACAAATGCATCATAAGTGAGCACTACTATAAAATTCAGTGCCAAAACGAAAATTGTTCAGCTTCATGACAACCACCTACTATTTTTTCTTTGAAGTGTTCAAAGCATTAAGAGTGATAGAAACTCAGGCTCCTACTTCAATATTTATTTGATCACATTTTAAGTGTTATTATACATAATATTTTTAAGCTAAATAAACACTAACATACATTTATTTTTATGTTGCTAAAAATATACAGAATAAGTATAACTTAATGTTGCATTTCTGCATCCTCTTGGAATATCTGGCAATACAAAAGTTAGTTTAGCAGGCATAATGGTTTATTATAATCAAATGTTGCTTTTTGGGGTGGGGGGGGGGAAGGAAGAAAGTACAGAAACTAAAGCCCAGTCGGACTTTAAAAAGTTCACATCCAAATTGGTATGATTATGACATGTGTTTCCTCCTCTTGTTCTAGTTAGAGATAGTTCTTTTCCAAATTTAGACTGGTTTTATATTATGTTTTTATCGTTGCAAGGAAAACAGATCAACAATATCCATTCTAGGGAAATTTTTCTCAATACCTAAACCAGCTCTAAAACTAGTTCAAGTCAGCTGATTTAAAAAATCGGAGCACAAAAGATAACCAAGAGAAAAGAAAGCATAGGATTCAATTTTAGTACCTTCTTGGTTGAAACATATGAAATCAAGTTGGAATTTTTGGTCCACTGAAGTCATGTTCTCCTTAAATAAGAACTTTTTTTTTTAGAATATCATTGAAATAGCAACATGTAAAACTCTCCAGATGAGAAATTCTCATCCCTGATATTAAGGACAGTTTTTAGGAAAAGATCTGATTGTGTATTTCAGTTAGACATTTACAGTTTTGCTTTGTTTTTTAATCCCCAGCGAAAGATAGAGGAGTATAGTCTTCCCTCCAATAAAGGGAAATTTCTCCTTATGTAGGAGAATATGTGGTATATTAACAAAATACAGATCAAACTGAGTAATCCCAAACCACTAAACTGAAAAGATAAAGCAACTTAATAGAAAGTTATTAAGAAAGTTTGGAGTTTCTGAAAGTGTTAAAACGCTTTGAATTCTCTTTTGAGTGGATTTACAAGGAAAAAAAATCCTACGTTACTGAAAATAGGAGGAAATATAATTTCAGTAACAAAGCTTTAAGAGTAACCTATATGAACTGAACAAAATTAACATACAAAAATAGTTTCTGAAATAACTTCTGTAAAACGTGAATCATCCTGTTAAAAAAAAATGAAACCTCCAAAATTATCTCCAGTTAATCCTGTGTTAAACATTTTGTTATAACGTATCTGAACATGCCTAAGGCTGGGTTTATGTTGAGTTTCAGCTGGATAGCCTTATAAGGATTACTCTACTTTAGAGACAAGTATTTTTGAGTAAAATGTTTCATTGGAGAACCTGCATGGTTGGAATAGATTCTACTTCACTTCACTTTACTATTCATCTTATGTGACAAGTTATCGTGTCAGAAACTGACATTCTCTAAGTCAGCATACCCAGGTGGGATGGAAGGTGCTGACAGTATTTTCTGTAACTGTTGTTTTCCAGAATGCTTCAAGAAGAAAAACCTATAAATTACACAACAAATAGACCCAATAATTCTGACCAGTAGCTTGTTTTTCAAAAGCAGAATTTTCCTCCTCCAAAATTTATTAAACATTTGGCATTAGAATGAAGGATTTAAAAAGGAGTGTAATGCACTGTATAAACCAGTGCAAAAGAAATTACAATAATGCTTTTTCCAATGTCATAGGAAAGAGAGACTAATCTAGATCTTCACATGATAAATCAGTCTGAGAGTTAGGGATTTTTCTTCTTGGTTACTTAATGTTTTCCTATCCTGACACAATTAGGTGCACTAAACGTAATGTACTGTGTTCAAACACAAAAAATCTACATTTAGTTGATACCAATGTGATAGTGTCTTATATTAGTATGGTTCACAAATTAATTTTAAAATTACATTTCTTCTTAAATTTGAACTCTTGGAAGATTAGAGATATGTATTGCTTTCTTGCAAACAAGTCTGTCTCAGGTAAGTAGGGTATTAAAATATAAAAGGGGATATTATTATATAGATATAGAACTCCAACATGATCAACTGCACTAATTTACTGATTCAGACTCTAACCCTGTGGATTTAAAAGCTAAATTATCAAGTTCAAAGAATAAACTGACAGTCAGCAGACCACATCAGGTAGTATGCAGAGGGAATACTTTTGGATTTTCCTACAAAAAAAATTACATTGATGCTGTGGGTCATTTATTTACTGGTTGGTGGCACCAGAACAGCTATGTAAATACATTTTTCCTAGTATGTCAACAGACTAAAACACATCAAATTGATTTATATAAAACTTTAGTTACAGGCATGGAGTAGTTAGCCACTTAACTGCAAAACTCCACACGTTGTAATCATTTTATATTAAAACACTGCAAAACGTTTAGCTGTGCAAACTCAGCAGAACATTCTTAATATAACTAATTAAGTAATTCTTACCTAAACATATTATGGAGCAATTCTTAAAACGTATATTATGTATATTGTTAGTTGTTTCCACAAAACTCTAGGTCGCATTAAAACAGTGCAAGATGCACAGAGCAGAGGAGGAGGAAGCAAGAAGCAGCCTGATTCTGCAGTAAGGAGAGCACTCCCTTGCCAAGGGGAGTCCTTATTTCTGGTTCTTACTCCCCATGCTATATATGTATTTTATCCAATGGCTGCTGAAAAATGCATAAAACAGCACTGAGAACAAGCTCCAGAACCCCCTCAGCCTCCACTTCCTGAAATGTACCCACATTAGTGGATTAGAGAAATGAGCTCCCTCTTACTTGTTGCCCTAGTCCTGTGAACTTTCTATTCCTTTGCTTCACAATGGTTCAGCATCACCAGGAGAGATAGCTGGTAACCCCAACCTAACCCATCCCCTAGCCAATGGTTCGGTCATTTCCCTGGAAAGTGGTACATGTCAGCCCAAACCCCTGCAGGCTGAAGACCTTAAATACAGACATCCAGTTCCCATGTGACTGTTCTAACCATCTGGCCATTATAAAATAACTCCCTCCTTATATCCCCCAACTTAAAAGAAAAGACTGGAGTCAATTATCTGTACATGAAAGGAAAACTTAAGGACTGGATTTCAGGCCAGGAACCCCTTTCACGAGTCCCTGATCTCTGTTCTAGGGCCTTCACTTTCCTATGCCCTCTGCCTCCTTTGCCTGGCCCAGGTATAAAGGAGAAGGAAGGCTTTCACAGTTCAAAGGCAGAAAGGACAAGAGCCAGAACTTCTGGGGTGGATTCATACAGCACTATGGGTGCCAGGAATACTGGGAATGGGGGCTAAGAGGAAAGAGAGGGAAACTAGACACTGGAATTAAGACAAAACTAGAACAGGATGGGCCAGAAAACAGGGACTGGGCTGGAAAGCAGACAAGGACTGACTTGAGTGATGAGGAAAAATGAACTTGAGCAAGGTGCAAGGGATATTTGGGAGATAAATACAGGGACTGACTGGAGCAGGCAAGGAAAAAGCAGAGGGAATAGACAAAAGAAACTTGGCCACTGAAGAAAAACTCTTCTCCAGAAGCTGCTGATATGGAAACCAAAATTCCCAAGCCCCACTGATGTTCTAGTGTCACAAAGGATGTGAGGGAGATCCTGGGGAAAGAGTGAGAGCTAAGAGTCAAAACCAGAAAGGAAGTCTGATAAGAAGTCTCAGATATAGGTACACGTAGCCTGAGAAAGGGTTACAAGAATTAAAAAAAGGAAAAATTCATCCCTCCTACACAAAGGAGGGTTTTAGGGTCAATCTTAATTATTTCAGGTACCACTGCCATAACAGACACTCTCATGTCACTGTCCAAAATGTCATTAATATAAGATGGTATAAATCAATTAGGTAAATAAGTTAAGAAGCAAGGGATGTAACTATTAATTTCTTATTTTTACTCATCTTGAGTGTTTTTACAAGGTCACAAACTCTACAACAGTATTTATTTGAATATGAGTAAGATTGGTCAAGGACATTTTGCTTTATTCCATACTACCAAGGTAGAAAACATGCTGTTACTGTGCCCTTTGTAAAAAAGGAGCAAGGCAGAGGTTTTCCTTCTATTTATGGCAAGAAACATGGAAAAATACAGGCAAGAGGCTAAATGTTCATAGTATATAATGGCACTGTGTCAGTGACAAAACATTGCCAATGAAGAACAGATTGAATTTTATTAGTAGATGTTTAGGATTGAATCCAAAAAAGATGACAAAGCCAGTAGGGAAATACAAAATCACCCGAGTGAGGGACTAACATTAAAAGGATCAGGGTGAGGAGGGGGACGGCAACTAAGTTACAGAAAATACACCTGGGGATCTCATCCAAACACTTTGCTCCTAACCATAATATCCCATATCAAATTTTGTTCCCAAGGTCTGACTCATAGTAAAAATTCAGAACTGTTTACTGACCTACACTGGAAAGGCTGAGAAGGCTCCAGGGAAAGAAGAATAAGCCATACCTAGAAGCACCTGAATAGCAGCATAACTGCAATATTAGGGAGGCTGTAGTAGTATAACTATTTTAGTATGAAAAAAGCCAGAACCCTAAATAAAGTATCTATACTGCTAACAAAATCTGTGTACATCTATATCAATGAAGTTTTATACTGAGGTAGACAACCCCTAGCATGAGATCCAGAGCATGGCAAGTGAAGGCATTTTGCTTGCCACATGCACCTTGGGACAGATGGGAAGGAAGGGGCCAGGGCTGCGCTGCCACAGGAAGGATTGGGTCCCTCATAGCTGCCCTGCCACCAGACCCTGGCATGCCAACATCTTACAAGTCAAGGTTGTAGGTGTTTTTGGCACTCTGCCCAAAAATGTTGTTGACCTACATTTTATACAATTGCTTAAATATTTTTTTGTAATCTGCTGGAGATTTATTTTTTTTGAGGTTCCACCAAATTCCTTTTTGATATTCAGATGTTCTAAAAATAACAAAGCAGACTAAATGAGATGTGGTATTAGACTGGCATGGCACTCAACATTATCAACAGAGTCACTGCAATTAGTGAGGAGAAAAAACATCAGAAGACTGCATTATGCTGAAGAAAATGCTGTGGCAAAACAGAAGCATGTGAAGTCTAAAAAAAAAAAAAAAATCACTTTAATATGAAAAGGAAAGACCATTTAATCCTACGTAAGATACATATGTTTAAAGATACATCATTAAGGACATGTAAGGGGTCCCTCCTCCCATTTCTCTTACTAAATAATGATTTATGAATGTGATTACATACAACGACAAATTAACAATGAGTTGAAATACTACCAACATCTCATATTGGTAGTAAGTGGATTTGACTCCATACTGTTCATAAGAACATTTGTTCAGCTGGTTCTTTTCCAGAGGCACTCACGTCAATATTCTGTTGCCTAGGCAATAAAAGTCTATCAGGTCACTAATAGATTAGATTAAATTAAACATTTGTAGCTCTCCAATTGCCTCAAAATGTTCCCAAAAGTGAGGAGACAGGCCTGAAGTGCTTCACACTTGCCTAATCTGACTAAATGCATTCTAGATGAAACAGGAACAATTTTAAAGAATTCCATGTTATATTTCCACCCTCCACCAGAGTATAGTAAGGATTTGGTCAGCCTACCATCCTCCCACAATATTTCCCTCTTTATTCCTCCTGCTCCAAAATGGCACCCTTGCCTTGCATCCCTAGGCATGTCTCTTCCAAAATGCTTCAGAAGTAGTTCTACCAGTTTATTCTTAGAGGCATTTAAGTTCACTCCAACAATTCAATTCCCTGACATTCATCTTCATTATAGGCATGCCATTTATCAGAGTGCCAATTATATTGACTTTATTTAATAATCAAATCTGAATCATAAAGTAATGGATAACTTTATAGAGTCCAAAAATTAAGGATATTCAACAGGATGCCACTTAAGTAAATATATCATCCATTAGGTTTGTCACTGGGCAAAGAAAACATTTCCATCTCAAAACCCTCCATCTAATAAGGTAACATGACAATTGAACAAAAACAATAACCAAAACAAAACAAAAAATGAGACTTATTGAAAACAAGGTTTTTGGTGCATTTGTTTTCTATAATTTACCATATACACTGTACTTTCTGACTAGAGGGTCAGGAGTCTACATATAATATAGAAACTTATTTTATTTAAATTTTTACCAAGAACATTTTTAAGGACAATCTAAAAACATTGAAATCTTCTATGACCAGGTTGGCCAACCTGCAGCACATGTGTAACAAGCAGCACAGGCAGCCTTTGCAGGTCGCTCACAGCAGATGAAGAAGGGGGCAGGCAACACAGCAGGAGATTAAGACCAGAAGAAAAAAGCAGGGCAGCAGATCAGGTAGAGGAAGCGGATTGGAGTGGCACTTGGGAATGGTGCAGAGCTAATTTGTGGCATACCTGCAAAAACTTAGCTTCTACTGTTCTATGGCAAGACTTGTTAAAATCTACCAATAGAATTACGTAAAATAAGCCATCTTACACTCAGAAATTCTACCAGCAGCTTCTACCTATACATTTTGGGTATGATCCAATGCCCACTAATGTCTAAAGAACATCTCCTATCAGCTTCAACAGGCATTAACTGCAAGCATGCAAGTAATGTTCACTGTCTTGTAGTGTTAGCCTCCACTCATCACTATCCCTGGCTCATTTTTCCAAGATGCCTTTTGGCTTCTGCCTTGAGGACCTGCTGGCGCAGGAAGAATTGTGTTGAATCTCCACCTCCACAGTGACACTAAGGATGCACTTACATGTCACCATATGGCAATGTTGCTACAGCGCTGTGCTTTACTATTTCCTTTTGGTATACTAAAGCATGGTGCAGCATGGGTGATTATTGTGCCATGCACACAGCACACAGGTAGATTTTGCTGCTACATCACTGTAGCGGCGCACTATACTGGGGGAGTGTACCGCTATAGCAACATAACTAGCAACATAGCTAACAATCATGTGGAGACCATGTTATCACTACATCACCACAGCATGCCATATGGTGATATAGCATGTCACTTCATTGCCATAGGGCGACATGTAGATGCACCCTAAGAGTCTCTAATCAGAGCAAAGCCCATTTAATGTTACTGGACATTACGTATACTACGTGAAATACATTAAAGCTAACCTATGTTAAAGCTAAAGCTAGAGCAGTGCTATCAGTGGTGGCTGTGTGGCAGCGGTCCTGCCTGCCATCTGGGTTCAAGTCCCAGCTAGGATGACTGGGGGTGAGTGAGCTAACAAGAAGCAAATCTTCTCCCAGGCATAGCAGGGATCACTGAAATGTGGTGGGACCCAATGCATGACTGGGCAGTGAATATCAAAGGCAATAGGTAGTATGTACAGGAGGGATAGGAAGGGTGGGGGACATCCTCATCAAGTAGCACAGAGTCAGAGGAGGGGCACACTGAAATCCTCTGGATTAAAATACAAGGCAGTGGAGGAGAAAGAGACTTAATGGTGTGGGTCTACTACAGACCACCCAACCAAGGGCGAAGGGCTAGACCAGGAATTATTAAGTCAGCTCATGGAGGTCAAAGGATGTGGCCATCATGGGTGACCTGAACTTTCCAGACATCTAACCCAGGAGGTGCACAGCCTCACCAGGGCAGATGCCTTGCGGGACCTGGTGAGGGGGCTGCAGGTGCTCAGGGATCATCACCCGCTACAATTCACCATCCAGTGCAAGGTGGCAAGGCAGCAGCCCTAGATTTCAGGAGGGCAGACTTCAATGAGCTAAGGAGAATAGCCAGAGAAGCACTCAGGTCCTGGAGGGGAGCCAGATGTCCAAGAAGAGTGATCACACCTTAAGGAGATGATCCTCCAAGCCCAAAAGGAGGTAATCCCAACATGGATCAAAGGGAGCAGAAAGGCACAAAAGCCCCCATGGCTCACCAAAAGCATCTGGGAATGTCTCCTAGCTGAAAGGGAAGTGCACACCCAATGGAAGGGAGGGGTCATAACCAGGGAGGACTATACTGCAGTTGCTCTGGGATGCAGAGGAGCAGTCAGGAAGGCCAAGGCAGAGACGGAACTGGGACTAGCTTCCTGGATCAAGGACAAGAAGTCCTTTTTTAAATACATAGGGGGTAAGAGAAGGTACCAGGTAACGTGGAGCCCCTAGGAAATTTGGTCTTCACACCAGACAACAAAGCTAACCTATTTAACAACTTCTTTGCCTCCATTTTCCTGAACAGGGACCAGATTGGCCCCCCTCAGGCCCCAGGAGAGGCACACCTAGGCCAAGGGTCAGGGAGGATCTAGTCAGGGAACTTCTGAAGGAACTGGACGTATTTAAATCAGCTGGTCCAGACAATCTCCACCCCAGAGTGCTCAGGGAATTAGCTGAGGTTATTGCGGGACCCCTGGAACGGCTTTATGAGTGCTCGTGGTGCTCTGGCATGGTGCCAGAGGACTGTAAGCGGGCCAACGTGTTTCCCATCTTCAAAAAAGGGAGGAAGGAAGATCCAGGAAACTACAGGCCAGTTAGTCTTACCTCAATTCTGGGTAAGCTTTTTGAGAGAATTATCCTGGCACATGTCCACGAGGGGTCAGCAGGGGAGGTTATACTTGGGGGTAACCAACCCAACTTCATTAGAGGCAGGTCCTGTCAGACCAACCTGGTGGCCTTCTATGACCATGTCACCACAGATGCAGGGATAGCAGTGGACGTAGTCTTTCTGGACTTTTGGAAGGCCTTCAACACTGTCTCTCACCCCATTCTCATTAAGATACTGGGGGACTGTGGTGTCGACACCCACACAGTCAAATGGGTCACCAACTGGCTGGAGGGCCACACCCAGAGAGTGGTGGGGGATGGGTCATTTTTGACCTGGAGGGATGTGGGCAGTGGGGTTCCCCAGGGCTTGGTCCTTGGGCCTGCACTGTTCAACATCTTCATCAGTGACTTGGACAAGGGGGTAAAAAGCACCCTGTTCAAATTTGCTGATGACACTAAGATGTGGGGGGATGCAGGCACACTAGAAGGG
>NW_017728918.1:88912064-88918467 GCF_001723895.1 Crocodylus porosus
CTTGATGATCTGCTCAGGTCCCTTCCGACCCTACTAACTATGAAACCCTATATCTGATTATGACCAAGCATCTAACTGGGGTCATCTGACCCCAGCACTCTCTCCTGCCCAGGGCAGGGGGTCAGACTCAATAACCTACTGAGGTCCCTTCTGACCCTAACATCTATGAATCTATGGGTACACCCCCCATCCTTCACTAGCAGGCCAGACTGGGCAGAAGCAGAGCATCTGCCACGATGTCCCAGGTGCTGCCGTAACACCTTAAAAGATGCTGAATGCTGCAGACATGACTGGGGTGGGCAGGGGCAAGAACAGCTAAGCTGCCCAGCCCGGCCCGGCCCAGCATGACTCAACCCGCAGTTAATATTGGCTACAGTATCAATATTGGCCGATATGGCTGGTTAATAATCAGCTATGGATGCACCCCTATGTAATATTCTTATATGATTCTAGTGAACATGAGAATTGTGCAAGTATTCAGAAATAAAGTGAATATTTTTCTGGTCATTTCTCTTATCCGACCTTTTGTAATTTAAAAACAAGGAAATTTAATGTACAAAAGAATTGCGATATTAATTCCACAAATGTTCCAACTGAATGAACTGTTCTTAATTCCTGCTTTCAGTCATTTTAGATACCCTCTTTACTCCTCCAGTCCTCTAGAACAGTGGTTTTCAACATATGGTCCACAGACCCCTGGGGCACAGACTGTGTCTAAACGGTCGGCAAAATATGACTATCATCGATCAAAAGTACGTAAATACCCACACATACCACTGAAAGGTGTCCACACCTCCATTCAAAATGTTTTAAAGGGTCTGCAAATGAAAAAGGGTTGATAACCACTACTCTAGAAGCAGAGCTGTATCTTTTTCAAAATCTTCTATACTTCCTTTCCAGAATGGCTCTTGGCAAAAAAGAACAAACGCAAGCAGTTCAGGCCACACTAACTGTCTGACAGGAATGGAAACCCACTATTGGCAGAAAGCCCCAGCTTGCTCATGTCCCTCTGAAAACCAACTGCCTCCTCTCTCCAGAAATCTTCATCAGAAAAAACACCAACAGGAGTTACAAATGGTATCTCTCAGGGGTTACGTAAGAGAGTCTACCCATGAAACTCTTATAGTATTGGCAAAGATATCATTACAGGAGTCCATAATTATTTCTAAGCAAATTAGAAAATTCAGTTTTATAGTGAAAAATTTAAACTAAATGAAAGGTACATTCTAAACTAGAGCTAACTATAGTGCTGCTCATAGATCTGAAATACTAGTACACATGGCAAGTGCACACTTCCTGTGTTTTCAATGACACTGAAAAGCTACAAGTGACTTCTTCCAAACACAAGAAGAGTTCGTATGGATGACAGAACAGGGAATGAACATAGTCGGGGGAAAGGCAACCAAAGTGAGAGAAGCAAGAAGGGGAGAAGGAGGAAGGGCAGAAATCAGCAAAGAAACAAGATTCAAAACAAATATAGATGAGAGGTCATAGAAGGAGCATTTCTTTTTTTAATATGAAGGATGCATTTGCATTTTGGAGATAAAAATAAAGACATTTTATCTAACAACTTGCTACTTTTCTTACTGCATTTTAATTTTTCCTGTCTTTTGAAATAACCCGGAATCATACTTGCAATGCCTTGCTGTCCACAGCTAAAATTGAGTCTTGGATTCTGCATTTCTTTTTAATTTTGGTTGAAAGCACTGCAAATTATTAATGCATTTGTGCCCTTTTCAGAGTCGTCATTTTGAATTTGCTGTAAGCTCCACGTATTGAAGGACAGCCTGGTGCTAAGAGGCATCAAAAGCACTTGCGTCCCTGCTCATGATTTCAATATAAATTTGTGCTCAGCATCCGACCCTCGGAATATAGTCTATTCTCCTATACAGGCTTCTTTGGGTCATATATGGCTGCCAACTTTGGACAATAATGGGTGAAAATTATTTATTTAATTTAACATACTTGCTACAGATTCATTGGTATTGTCATCAAGTTTTGGGCACACAAGATGCAGCTTAGGGAGGGAACGCAAATTAAGCTTTGTATGGGGAAAAAAAAAAAAAGGTTAAAACTCCTGTGCTTGGATGGTAATTGCACACATAAGCAACACTCTCCTCCTATCCCATCTTCACAAAGTGTTTTTTTGTGTTTGGGAAGGGCAAGGGGGAGTTCAGTTTTTTGTTCTGTTTTGTTTGGTGTAGAAAGTGGTGGTTCCAGTTATTCAGTGTAGCTGAACAGGTACTTTGGGAAAGATACTTCATTTTGTCACATATACACAACTGACTGGATAAGCTTGCAAAGCCTTGCTATTTATATACAAGTTAGAATGCAACTCTGTACTGATAAGAGTGATATCAGTCAGCTGATAAAGCACAGAAACAGGCAGGAAGCAGATACCATTTTTTCATTCCTCTCATGCCAACAGCCCTTAAAAGGGAAAAAAAAAAAAGAATTAATACCCAAACCACTTTCTGAAGCATAGAAGTTACAATTCTCTCACACAAAAAGACAAACACTTAAACTGCACAGCTTATAAAAAATAGCCCATATAATTGGTGTAAATCTCATTATTCCCATTACAATGCACATCAAGATTTGTCTGGTTGCTTTACAAGCATATATTCTGAACAGTTGATTTTATCTGTAAGACCATGATCCACAGATCTCTAGCCAATACATGTCTAATACCTCTAATAAAATTCTTAAAATTTTGTAGCATCAATATTTTACTCCTTCCAGCTACTGAAATAGGGGCAAGGGGTTTCAAAGCTTCCACAAGCACAACACTGACACTTTTTTTCTAACGAGCTAGGAAAACTTTTCCTTAAAATCCCGTGTTGCCAAATATACTATCTATTCATGATATCTTGACTGGGATAAGTGACGTTTATATTTAAAAAAGAAATTGTTACAGAAAATGTACTGCAAGTTAGTTTAATTCCTTCCCAGAGATAAATCTGTGGGATTTTAAGTCTTACTTTATTCAATGTAACATATTCACCTGAATCCAAGACAACCCTGAATTTAAGATGACCTCCAATAATTAGATTCTATATATGGAAAATGTTTCAAATTTGTTTTTATTTTCTATGTACATAATCTAATTATTGGAGGATCATCTTACATTTGGGTCCCCCCCACCACTGCAGATGAAGGGGTAGTAATGAGGCAGATAGTTGGGGGTATGCAGGGAGGGGCATGCAGTGGGGTTACAGGTGATAGGATATGCAGTAAGGCAGGGGTTGTCAACCAGGGGTACGCTCAGCAGCTGGAGGTACAATGATCTATAAAGGTTGAAAACCCCTGCAGTAAGGGACAAGAGGTAGAAGGAAGCAGTGGGAAGCTGGCAGTAGGCAAGCAAGCAGCTTATCCCCTGCAAGCCTGTCCCCACTAACTTATCCCCTTTTATGCCTACCCCCTTAAGCCTCAACCCCTTCCCCCTCTCATTGCCTCTGCCTCCCCGCCCCCCCCCACAGCCTCAGGTCACTAGGTTTCAAGACAAGGGGATTTACCCCCCCATGTTAAAAATCTCATAATTCGTGTAAATTTACTCAATTCTCATACTGAAATCGAGTAAATATGGTACACTGCAAAGAAGGAAGGAAAATAAAAGCAGAAAGCCATCTTTCTGCAAGGAAAAAGCCTTGCAGCAGATACTGTAGAGTGCTTTTGAGATAAAGGAAAAATGGAAAAGGCTTTGCAATGCATTCAAGTTCCCTGCTTTGGTTAAAAGTCTCACTAGTAAGCAAAAACATTCATCTAAGTTTACATCTTACAATGTGGAGTTCTTACATGCTATACAATATTAGTAAAGTATTTTAAAGATGTGTAATTTGAAAAACTCCTGTAAGGCAAGTATTTTTTGAAGTTCTCAGGTGTGGAGACAGGAAGAGTGACTCCAAGTTATTGGCAGAGCCTTGACCAGAACCCAAAATTAATTCAATTGCTCACACATCACTGGATCAAAACTGCCTCAGAGGCCTTGCTTACCCCACAAAAACTGACCCCTCATTCTTACTCAGGGCTGTCCAACTTCTGCGTAAGGGGCAGGGGGGCACCCTCCCAAGGTCTCCCCACTGTGCAGGAAACCTATCCACCCCACCCCCACAACAGCACAGGTATCCCAACCCTTTTCCACCCACTGCACAGGTAGCATGGTCCCCTCCCCAGGCTCCCTCCCAGCACACTGCTCTGCCCCAGAAAGCAAAGGCAGGAAGCAGAAACCAGATAAGGGAGCCCACAGACCCCAGCTGCCACAGCAACATGAAGAGTGGGAGAAGTAATGGCTGGGTGAGAGCTCATGGGCCACATGTTAACTGCTTATAGGTTGCACATAACCAGTGGGGCAGCCCTGCTCTAACTCACTGTAACCCATTTTACACCCATATGTACAAGCGCTTCAGATTCATAAGCATGCTAAATTCTGGCTGGCTAAGCTTAATTTATCCCCACTATATAGTCTAAACAGTTTCAGCCTACGCTGTGTACAGGTCAGTATGAATAATGGTTCAACTAGTCCTCCCACTAAATGTCTCAATGGCCACTCCTATACTGTAAACTGACCATGTCTGGCAGGTCAAGAAGGTTGCACTGACTCCAAATGTGCTGTCTCCTAAATCAGAAGCAATGTAGCTGTATCTACACAGCACTCTGGGTAACAGTGCCAATTAGCACACCAGCAGCAGCAGCAGCAGCAAAGACATATCTGCAATACTTCTGGTTTAGGAGGCAACACAGAGCAGCATTCTTACCATGCCTGGCTATGGTACTGTTAAGGTCACACTACAGTTATATCTCCATGATACATCTCTTTCAGTTATTGTTACAGCTCCAAGTAGCAGGTCACAAAGGGTGCCTATACACATGCTCCAATGCATTCTAATTAGAACACATCAGAGCAGAACCTAGTCTGGTAGAGCATTCTAATTAAAATGCTCCAGGATGCTGCAGTGTCACATGTATTCAGTGTCCCAGGTTTCAAAATGGCAGCAGGGGCCATTTAACTAAAACTTGTCAAACAAGCTTTAGCTAAAGAGTCCCTGTGGGTATTTTGAAACACGGAACGCTGGATAAACGTGACACTGTAACTTTTTAATTAGAGCAGTTGTCTGGGACCCGCCAAACCCAGAGCACATGTATAGACACCCAAAGTTAGACAGACACAGGACTTTGCCACCAAAATGGTTTTGATCCCTACTCCTAAATTCCACATCTGGAAAACATGCAACAATCCAAAATACACACAAGCACAGGCAACATGGGTACACTCAATTAACAAAATACAAGAGGCTCAAACAGGATTAGGTCAATTTCCTTTGCCAAAAGAAGATCACTTATCTATAAAAGAAACGAATAAACAAAACAAAACAAAAAGCCAAAGGCTTATGTTTAATCTATTTTCTCCTACGTAAAATTCAGTGAAAGTTAGAATTTAATTCACTGTTTCTACTGACAATATACAGAGTTAGGAACAAATCACTGGAACCAAGTCCCTGATATTTATAGAATGCTATAATGTTTATTATGCTGTGCTTGGCTCATTCTGGTCAGACATAATGAAGAATGTCTTGCATATGAAAACTTGTCTAACTTCCAATTATATAGTTGGCCCAATAAAAGACATCAGCCTAAGCAATCCTTGCTTCTTGCATAATTTCTGGACCATCAAAGCTACAACATCACTCTTATACTGCTATATTATGCAATAATTATTACTGCGCTATTCAGACCAACTGAAAACATATACTTACACTGAGATGACTCAATTTTTGGACAGATCAGAAGGAAACTGATTGGGAGCAATTTCCCTACCATAAAATGATACATTTTTTTATACTGGGTCCCAATATCATCCATGGCCTCTTTTGGCTGCAGAAGTTAAAGGAATTAAGAAAGTATTGAATACATGAGATGTCTACAGCACCATAATCTTTTGATAGGATTTGTATACTATAGTTCACAGTTACTTCCAGAACTTATTCTGTATGTATACAACAGAAAATGAAATGTTAGTATTTGATTTATAAAGTAGTTTAAGCTTCCTGATTTACATAATGTGTTTTGTTTACAGGTTTTTCTTTTTCATAGTGAGAATAACTTAAGTTAAATAAATAGAGATATCCAGGAATTCAAGTATCATAAAATACTGATCAACACAAAGGTATCCTGGACTTGATATGTTCAACTTGTTCAACTCACAGTTAATATACACACCAAAGCAGGAAGCTAGACCCAGGAAAGGCCTTCAGCGCTTATAAGTAAGATACCACAAAGCCAAATTTCCAGAGTGGCATCCAATACCCCACATTAGGCATCAAGACTCCCTTTACAATGCACAAAGAGAGTCAGGTGCTTCAGTATAGATTCATAGACATTAGGGCTCAAAGGGACCTCGGAAGAT
>NW_017728918.1:88918589-88922846 GCF_001723895.1 Crocodylus porosus
AGGATTTTGTGACCCTTCTATCTCGTCATCCCTTGGGGCGCTCTGGTGAACACACATTCCCTCAGATCCTGATGAGCACCCCTGATAAACTTATACGTGGCTACCAGATCACCCTTGAGCCTACACTTTTTCCAGGCTGAAGAGTCCCATAGCTCTCAGACTCTCATGGTAAGGACTGTTTGCCTGACCTCTTATCATGTGCGTGGCTCTCCTCTGGACGATAATGCCTATCCCCCAAAAAGTTCTCCTTTAGGCACCAAAATCCAGCTTGGGGTCACTCTGCACCCAATGGATACTGTCCAGTGTTGTACATACAGACTGGCTTACAAATAAAAAGTACTGTCAACACCATTATAAATATACCTAGGAATGTCACTTCATCTGATATGCCCCCTTGCCCCAAAATCCATACATTAGCCCTAATTCCCTGTGAGAGTTAAAACTCCTTTTAACGTAGAGGCTTCCAAATACAACCTTAGCCATCTTGCAAGTAATGCATCTGAAATTCTTGCATTTACCTTCAAGATGAACAAATTCATAGAGCAAATAATTTTTCTGAAGTGTTTTCTTTCTGCAAATACACTTCAGTTATCCTACCATCTCGATTCTAGACAAGAGAGCCATCTTTCCTTCTTTAAAAATCAGTTATGTTTTTAAAATAAAGAAATTCCTACAAGCTATTTTGCCCATGAACACCATTTTAAGGCATGTATTGCCTACGTTACAAAAGTGAACATGCCACCTGATCATAGAGTAAGTTTATACGCATCTGTGATACTGTATTGAAAATTCCAGGTTGGATAACTCCTGAGCTGCAAAAGGTGTTATTTTTGTTGCATTTAAATTAGTTACATAAAGATGAAGAAAGTTCTAGTTTATGTGTTTTTATTTTATTGAGATTTACTGCATCAATCTTAAAAGTGCTCACTTTTAAACCCAAGACAAATTTATTTATCAAGAGCTTTCAAATGGTTGGAATACCAGGTATTCGGCATTTGAACGACAGAAGCTACAGAATCAACCTACGAAGAGCCAAATCCCATTAGGATCTCCAAGAGGATTTTCACCCCACAAGCAAAAGGAACATTACAGCTTGTACAAAATGTGAAGACCTGCCTCAAAGGTGTTTAAAAGTTGAAGATACAGTTACCACCAGTAGCTCCAGAAACCACACTCTACTGGTCATTATCACTGATAGCATAGCAGCCCTTTCCCTTCTACGAACAGGGCACATTAACAAAAGCATAGAAAGTAAGGCATAAAAAAGTCCCCAAAAATGACAAAATTATCTGATCTGTAATCTCTAAAGTTAAATACAGTAGTCTTCACATTCTACCTGACACAAATAAAAAGGAAAGTCAGCCTCTAAATTCAAGCCATATTATTCTCCTGAATACCTAGACAATGCTTATATTGAAAAGGATTCAAATACTTGAATAATCTAACAGCCTTCTTAGTGATAAATTCCTTGAACTTCAGCTTTCGCTTAGATAGGTTTCTGAACCTCAGCTTTCACTTAGATATGTTTGCATATTCCAGGATAGGCTGATAATTTAGGATACTGCCAAAGTACCAGCATAGCACTGCTTCCTATATGCAACATGATTCTCATGTCTGAATTACACCGTATACGTACTACTCAAAAGGATGAATCTCTTCCCCCTAACTATTGAACAGGAGACTGGCATCCATCCTAACAGCTGATGAGTAGGGACCTACAGAAATTGCAATTTTTGAGATTTCATAAAATCCAGCATTGACTGCAAATCATCAGCAATCCCTTCATCCAGTAGTCAAGGATGGCTGATGAGGCCCGTCTGAGATCAACAGACTCTGTTGTAGCTTGGGCACATTTCCTAATTGGGTGGGTAGTTCTGGGTTATTGGTTTGATCTGCCGCTCCTGTTCTTCCATCTTCTCTTGTCATCATAAGGTTTCAAAGTATTGAGATCCTTGCAGCAGATTCTTCCTCCATTCAGGGTGGCCCTGAGTGATACCCTCCCAGGAGTTAATATCAATCTTCCATTTTTTCAAGCTGGCTTTGACAACGTCCTTGAAGTGCTTCCTCTGGCCTCCTCTTGAGCATGTGCCTTGACTGAGCTGGGAAAATAAAAACTTGTTTCTGGGGTCAGATATCCGGATTATATGGCCAGCCCAGCAAAGTTAATGTCAAATGACCATTGCCTCATGCTTAGGGTGTTTGCTTGCAAGAGGACGCTAACATTGGTGCATTTGTCTTCCCACTGGATTTGGAAGATCTTCCACAGGCAGCATTGATGGTATTTCTCCAGCAACTAGAGGTGTCTCCTGCATGCTGTCCACATCTCAGCTTCATACAGTAAGGTGGGGATCACGAATGCTTGATAAACCATGAGCTTGCTTTCGGATCTGATGTCACAATCTTCAAACACCTGTTTCCTCTGGCATCCAAGTGCTCCACTTGCACATTCCGGGCAATGTTGAATTTCTTTGTTGATGTCAGCCTTCTATGAAAGATAGCTTCTGAGGCACGGGAATATACTAAACATTCTCCAGAGTCTCACCATGAATCTGAATTACTGGAGCTAGGGACTGGTCATTAAGAGCTTCTTGACGGAGTACCTTAGTCTTCTGAATGTTCAGCATCCATCCCATTTTCTTGTATGCCTCGGTAAAGACATCAACAACGCCTGAAGATCTGCTTCCAAGACAGCACACACTATCGAATCATCAGCATGCTGCATCTCAGTGATTGAGGTTGGGGTGGCCTTGGTTTTGGCTCTGAGTCAGCTGAGTTTAAACAGTTTACCATTCAATTCGGTAGTTTAGCACCACTCCAAGTGGAAGCTTGTTAGTGGTCAGATGTAGCATCACAGTAACGATTACTGAGGAGACTGCTGGAGCAAAGACACAGCAGTGCTCAACTCCCATCTTAACCTCAAAAGGAATCTGTGATAGATCTGTTACTGAGAACTGTGCAAAGGTGCTTTGCAATTGCACCCGGATGAATGGCCAGGCCGCCTTGGCGCCAAAAGCTAAGCTGCAGAGGCTTCTGGGTCGATGTGCCGTGGCAGGAAGCCACTGCAGCACATACACCATCGATCAGTTGGCGCGAAAACCCTTGCAGGCTCGAACAGGAAACATACCATATAAGGGGATTCACACAGCAGCGCGCAAGATTGATTGGACAATCGTCAAGCAGCGTGTTTAAAACCTCACTTCTCCCCAGGCTCAGGGAGAGAGCCTGCAGACGGCACTGAGACAACAACTCTGAGGCTGAAGAGAAAAGGAACTGATCACCCCAAGCCGACTCTCCCCTCTTTGAACAGAGGCATTTTCTAAGGCCTTCGCGTTACCCACTTCCCTAACCCAATGACATTTATGCACATGACATAATGTTACACCTGTTATCGCTTATGATTTTTTGCCTAACCATGAGTATTATTTAAAGTGGTAGCAATGATTGATAAGTTCAACCTTTGCATAGTTGTATTTGTTGTAGCCACCACTATTTGTTGTATTTTGATGTACCTTTCTATCTTAGGGGTCATTCCATAGTAAAATAAAAAACCCTTTTTTTTCAAAAAATCATTGTATGTCTTCGGCTCACTCAAGTGCACACCGCATCTCAAACCTCCACAAGAACCATTGCCCATATATTGTCTTGAAACAGGGAAAGAACAGTGACAAATATTGGTGGGCATTCCTATTTCAGAAGGATCCTCACAGTGCTTCTCATCTGATCAGGCCAAAGGCTTTTGTGAGGTCAAAGGCCATGTGGAGAGGTTTATGTTGTTCCTGGCGTTTTACTTGCAGCTGGCAAGCCATGAAGATCATGTCAGTTATGTCTCTTGCCCTAAACCCACACTGAGATTTTGGGAGGAGCTCTTCAGCAAGTGGAAGGAGACTGTTAAGGAGGGTTCTCACAGTGATCTTTCCTACAGTGGAGAGCAAAATCCCTCTGTAATTTCCATACTTGGACTTGTCTCCTTCCTTGAAGACCACCATGATGATGAGGCCTTGAGGTCATCTGTGATTTCCCCATCATTCCAGATCCTTAACATGAAGGCATATAGCTATGATGCAAGCTCCACCCCCCCACTTGAAGATTTCAGGAAGGATTCCATCAGCCCCAGATGCCTTGCCATTCTTCACCTGCTTGATCACAGACTCATAGAAGTAGGGTCGGAAGGGACCTTGTAGATCTTCAGGTCCAACCCCCCACCTGGACGGGAGAAAAGACTGGACTCAAATGAGTCCAGCCAGGTAGTCATCAAGC
>NW_017728918.1:88923281-88925295 GCF_001723895.1 Crocodylus porosus
CCCATTCTATAATTGTGCTGCTAGTTTCTACTGCCTAAGTGCAGCACCCTGCACTTGTCAGTATTGAAACGCATCCTGTTTATGTCAGCCCACTCCTGTAACCTATCCAGATCTTGCTGCAAGATCTTGATGGCTTTCCTCACCTTGTTAAGTTGTTGGAGGGATTCCGAGATGGTCTCCGACTGGGTGTTGTAAGATGGAGTTGAGAACACTCTTGTCAACAACAGTCCTAAATTTAGAATGTCTTAAAAATGCTCCTTCCCATGGGGAGAGATAGCCCCCTGTCCTTGATCAGGTCTCCTCCATCCTTAGATATCAAGGGGTTGATCCCTGAGTGCTCAGACTGTAGATGTCTTTGGTGACACTGAAAAAACACATGCATGTCACAGATACCAGCAACTTGAATCTCCTTAGCCTTGTCTTCCCACCATCTGTCCTTCATATCACGGGTCCTTCTGTGGACCTTTGCCGTGGCTTGTGGGCTATTCAATTTTTTTTGCTTACAGTGGATGTCTTTCTGCCAAGCATGAAAGGCATTATGCTTGCAGTCAATCAACTCTTGAGTCTCCTGGTCACTCTCATCAAACCAGTCTTGATGGGCTTACAGAAATGTGGTGGGATTCATCCCACCACTGGGCAGGTAGCATTAGGGGCTATCGGCTTTACAGGAGGGATAGAGAAGAAAGGAAAGGTGGGGGTGTGGTGTTCTATGTCAAAGAGCAATACACATCCTCTGCCAGCAGAATGGGGTCAGAGGAGGGGCAACCTGAAGTGCTCTGGGTCAAGATACAAGGGGGCCATGGGGAGAGGGATCTAACGGTGGAAGTTTCCTACAGCCCCCCCAACCAAGGGGAGGAGCTGGATCGTGAATTTTCAGGCCAGCTTGCAGAGTCACTTAAGGCAAGGGACGTAGTTGTCATGGGTGATTTAAATTACCCAGACATCTGCTGGGAGGAACAGTCAGCCAGGTCGGACCGTTTCAGGAGGTTTCTGGCCGAGATACAAGACCTCCACTTAATTCAGGAGATGCACAGTCCCACTAGAGGAAATGCCCTGTTGGACCTGGTCCTGGCCACAGGCGACAACCTGGTAAGGGGCCTCCAGGTTCTTGACCACCTGGGTGATAGCAATCATAGCTTGCTGGAATTCACCATCCAGCACAGGGTGTCAAGGGCCTGTAGCAAGGTGGTAGCCCTAGGCTTCAAGAGGGCCAACTTCAACGAGTTGAGATTAGCGGGAGAGGTGCTGGGGTTCGAGAGCAGGGGAACTCAGTGCCCAAGATGAGTGGTCATTCCTTAAGGATACGACACTCAGGGCCCAAGGGGTGACCATCCCAACAAGAAGCAAGGGGGGCAGGAGTGCCCAAAACCCCCCTGGCTCACCAAAGGCATCCAGGAATGCCTGATTGCCAAAAAGGCGGCATACAACCACTGGAAGGGGGGTGCTATCTCCAAAGAGGAGTACACCTCCTCTGCTTGGGCCTGTAGGGGGGCTGTCAGGAAAGCTAAGGCAGATATAGAGCTAGGACTTGCATCCAAGATCAAAGATAATAAAAAGTCTTTTTTCAAATATATCGGGAGGATGAAGAAGGCACCGGGAAACGTGGGGCCCCTGCAAGATTCTCTGGGCAATCTGGCGGTTGCGCCAGAGGAGAAAACAGACCTCTTTGACCAATTCTTCACCTCCGTTTTCTCGTGCAGAGACCAGGACTTCCCCACCGTGATGCAAGACGGACTCGAGGGGAACGTCTCCAGACCTCAGGTTGGGGAGGACCAGGTTAGAGAGCTTCTGGAGGGGCTGGACGTATACAAATCAGCGGGTCCAGATGCTCTCCACCCCAGGGTGTTGAAGGAGCTAGCAGGGGTTATTGCAGGACCCTTGACACGGCTTTACAAGCGCTCATGGTGCTTGGGCCAGGTGCCAGATGATTGGAAGATAGCCAATGTGGTCCCCATCTTTAAAAAAGGGAGGAGGGAGGACCCAGGCAACTATAGGCCCGTCAGTCTTACCTCAA
>NW_017728918.1:88926667-88931941 GCF_001723895.1 Crocodylus porosus
GAGGCTTGATGCCTCCCTAGCTGGAGTCACTTGAGCCCAGTTTTTCTCCTGCCCAGGCAGGGGGTCGGACTTGAAGATCTACAAGGTCCCTACTTCTATGATTCTATGATGTTTCCTGCTAGAGCATTCAAGCAGCTCTTCGCAGGTGCTAATGACAGTGGACATGAAGGCACCCCAAGTGCTACCAACATTTTCCCAGTGTTGACAATTGGAATTAGCCAGTTTTTCATTGAGGAACTGGTGGAAGAGGTCACTCTTGATTGGGTCCTCAAGCCCTTCAACGTTGACTTCCATCAGCATTGCTTCTGCTGCAGCTGTCCTTTGGAAGCCAGTTTGAATGGCATAAATGAGCAGATAAGTGACCCTTCCAGCAATTAACAGAAGTTTAGGGTTGGAAGGGACCTTGTGAGATGGTTGGGTCCAGTCCCCCTGCTCTGGGCAGGAAAGACTGCTGGGGTCACATAATCCCAGCAAGATGTGCGTCCAGTCTTCTTTTGAAGATTTCCAGGGTAGGTGCCTGCACCACCCCCGTTGGGAGTATATTCCAGAGTCTGGTCACATGAACTGTGAAGAAGTTTTTCCTTAAAAACTGTCAGCTCCTAGCATAGCTCAGGTGATACAGATACCTTTATGATCCTGAGCATAAACAATAACGTAGTAGTCAATCAAGTGCCAATGCTTGGGTCTCAGGTGTTGTCATGATGCCTTGCGCCCATTTTTCTGGCAGAATAGGGTGTTGGTGACGGTGCATCTATGTCCTGTGTATTTGGTCAAAAGAAGTATGCCACTGGAGTTGATCTTTTCCATGCCTTCCTTGCCACTGGTTCCGTTCCAGAGGTTTGAGTCTCTTCTGACCTCTGGTGTTGAAATCACTAAGAAAAGCGAAGTGACACTCCCAGCAGCACAGAAGTGGAAAGGGATTGCGGAGTCACAGTGGACTCCAAGATGAACATGAGTCAGTGTGACAAAATCATCAGCAAAGCTAACCACACTTTATCATGCATCAGCAGATGCATGACAAATAGATCCAAGGAGGTGATACTTCCCCTCTATGCAGCACTGGTCAGACTGCAGTTGGAGTACTGTGTCTAGTTTTGGGTGCTGTACTTCAAGAAGGATGTTGATAGACTTGAGAGGGTCCAGAGGAGGCCTACTTGTATGGTTAGGGGCTTACAGGTCAAGCCTTATGAGGAGAGACTGAAGGACCTGGACCTCTTCAGCCTCCACAAGAGAAGGCTGAGAAGTGATCTTGTGGCCACCTACCAATTCATTAGGGGGACACAGAAAGGGATCAGAGATGCTCTGTTTACCAGGGGGCGTCTTGGGGCAACAAGGAACAACGGTCACAAACTGACAGAGAACAGATTTAGGCTAGATATCAGGAAAAACTTCTTCACAGTAAGGGTGGCCAAAATTTGGAATGGGCTTCCAAGGGAAGGGGTGCTCTTCCCCCCTCCCTTAGGGGTCTTTAAGAGAAGGATGGATCGGCATCTGGCTGGGGTCATCTGACCCTAGCACTCTTTTCTGTCTAGGCAGGGGGTCAAACTCAAAGATCTGTTGAGATCCCTTCCAACCCTAGCATCTATGAATCTATAAGAATAAGTCCAACTCCCTCCAGAACATCAGAAAGGACTTGGTCAAGGTTAGCATAGGATTTCTCCTTGGTTTCATCAGTGATGTCGAATCAGGGAATATGCACTGATGGCAGTGGTGTATTGACTCCCTGCCAGTTTAAGACGGAGAGTCATGAGGCACCCATTAATTCTGACAGGGAACTCACTAAGTCAATTTACAAGTTCATTCTTAATAGCGAAACCAACCATGTGAAGCTGATGCTCTTCTTCCTGTTTACCCTTGCAGAAGAAGGCATAGCTGCCTCCTTCTTTGAGCTGCCTATCTCCCGCTTGCCAGGTCTTGCTCACTGCAGCAACAACAATGTTGTGTTACCTGAGTTCTCAAGCCATGGTTGTGGTACAGCTCTCTAGGCGTTCACTGTTAGTCTGTTCATGGGGGGGCCCTGCTGTTCTAGAGGTCGCACAATTGATTGCGTGTCTTCTTTGATTTTGACTGCAAAGGTGATCCAACTGGACACAGTTATCCAGTCAGGGAACAGGTAACTAGGCTATGTTTAGGGCATCTTTCCTAGGGCCTTCCCCATGCAGGGTGAGCAGAGTGGATCAGAACTACTCAGTTGCAATTACAGTTGCCAAATCACACTCCTGGCTACAAATGTTAGACAACCTTCTTGTAGCTGCCGCCTTTGTGCCAGTTCATGACTAAGAGCTTCCAGACCTCACAATCCTGCTCCCATCATCACTATATGGCCACCAAGGACTTGAATGTGCTGGAAAAGTCATTTCCACGGAAAACACCTGTGCATAATTTATCATGCAGCTCCTGCTGCACATCAACTTCCACAGTTGATGACAGAATAGGACCTTGATCCAATGACAAGGAGGCCAAGACAGTTGGAGATCTCATTCCGCTGCAGCCTTTATTTGCCCTTACAGCTGCTGACATTCTAACATCTTCTGTGTACTATGCCATTGAGGACTTGTGAACTATTTTGCAGCTAACCTTCCCTAAAGGTCATGGCACAATCTGCCACCAGTGAACATGCTGGGCTGCTGGTGGCAAAGCTGCACTGCATTATTTGGTAAAACACCTCAAGATGGCACCCCAGCTATTAAAGCAGTCATACCAGTAAGCAAGCTTTAATATTCCCTGAAGGACACTGTCTACTTTAATATATTGGTATGAGTTTTAGTCTACCATCAAAGTCTCTCAGAAAAAAAATGTACGAAAGACTCTCATCAATCCAGGGCACCTCAAGCAACTGTTCACAACCTACCACACAGCATATCATCTCACCCCATAATGAAATAAAGAGTGTGCAGGAGAACTTTTGCTAGTCTGCAACCTAGCTGCACTGCCCTTACTTCCAATTTAATCTACCTGCCCTTGTTTACACATCATGTTCAGGCTGTTAAAATATTGAAATCTGAATTCTTCAAAATCACTCGCATAAAGAAAAACTGAGCTTTGCACATTTGAGATATCTGTATTATTCCCCCTTTCCGGTTGTCATCATGCAAATACATTTCCAAATAACAAGACTAGAAACTAAAATATATTTAGTTTGCACAATGGCTCTTTCTTGCCTAGACTTCCCTTTTCTGAATCTCTTTGCTATTACCATCTTAAGCAGACACGTCTTTACCAAACCCAGTGTCTTTTCTATAGAATTCTAAGTTCACAAGCAAAAGGAGCATTGCAGGTTCTTAGGAGACAGATTTGTAAATTTGTTGATAACATAAGAAAATTAAGTTTCTCTTTGGCAATCACATCACCACCATCTTTAATATTTCACAGCATTTACCAGCCTTAAATTTTACTAAGGTCAGCAGTAGCCTGCCATGCCATCTCTCTTACAGGAGTTTTGTGGGAAATATTCTGAAGAGAAATAGAAGTTGTCAGGTAAAGCATTCAGGAAGTCAGAATGTTATGTATTATAGACTTACAAGCCTTATATGTTGTGTTATTTTATAGGTTGTCATGAACTCCTGAACCAAGCAGGTCAAACAAAGAAAAACCAAGACTATGATGCTGACATTCTTCATGTCACCATAGGAAAGTTAATCACATGCACTCCATTTATTTTATTGGCGGTTATGCTGACATCTGACAAAACTGGCCCCCCACCCTACGGTGACAATGGGAAGAAAAAAGTTACTTTAAATAAAACAGACATCTCTACCCTCCCCTAAACATAAATACAATTAAAAAACAATAAGGAAGCCAAAAGGTAAAGACGAGTAAAATATTACTGTTGTAAAAACGACCATGCAGAAATAAAGATGGCTGGTTGAGATAGTTTAGTCAGAAATGATCCTGCCTTAAGCAAGGGGTTAGACTAGATGGTCCCTTCCAGCACTATTTTTCTATGATTCTGAAAATAAATGCTATAACTAGTGTTAGATAGAGCTGGTATTATTCCCACAAAGGCAGAAACTCTGGCAGGAGGTCACTGGGTGAGGTTTTTTAGCTGTGCTCAACAGCACTGTAACTACCTCTGAACTCCATAGTGAATAACTTGACCTTAGAGCTATGGCTGCTTTAAAGAGAGTACTTTTTTTACTGCCAAATCTCCCTTCGTGGCCTCTTCAATTCCTGACCACCGTAAGCTTTTACACCAGTTTTTCAAATACCTCATTCTTGTGTGATGGTACTAGACAATAAACAGTTTGGGGTACAAATCGTATCTTATGTTTTTACAGCACTGAGCACACTACCAGAATTCAAAGGAGGCAAAATTGTATCTGATCAAACATGTACCTTTTACAATGCTTTCACTAGAAAAAGTGTTTCCTAGCGCAAAACTATTTTTGGTCTCAAAAAAACATATGGGCCAAATCCTGCCTTTAAATATAGGCATGTGGTTCCTAGTAACATCTTAAAAGCTGCAGAAATAATTCAAAGGGCAGAATTTGTACTTAAAATTAGGAATAAAAGCACAATTGAACAATTAAGTAGATCACTGCAGGTAACTGCTGCAAAAAAATATTAAAGCAAAATGGAAAATTAATAGGGGCACACTGATAGAGATTTTGAAGGCTGATACCGACAGCTGATATTTAAGGAGGCATATCGGCCCATGCCAATCCAATACAGCTGCCATCAGCTGGTAAGTCCAGTGTGCTGGAAGGGGGAGAGGAGGGAAGGGGCATGCAGGGGCAGATCCTCACCGCAGGGAGCGTTGAAGGGGGCAGGGGCAGGGGCAGGCACTGTCCAGCCAGGGCGAGGTGGGTGTGGGATGGAGGCATGGCTTGTGGAGTAGGGGCAGCTTCTGCTGTTGTTTGCACCCCTGGAGGGCAGGGAGGCATATGTCCCTGGATCTGCATGGCAAGGGGTGGGCTGCAGCTGCGGGGGGAAGCCAGAGCCAGTGTTGCGCAGGGCTTTTCTTGCCAGGCACTGGGCTCAGAGTGGGCTCTGGTGGCACTGGGAGGAGGCTGTAGCCACACTAAATTCTGCCACAGCTCCACTCCTAGCACTGCGCTGCCACCTGGCACAGCCCCGGCTGAATGCCCCTCCTCTACCCAAGAGCCAGTAAAAACCGCAGCTGCAGTAGGCAGCAGTGCAAGACTGGGAGCAGAGCTGTGGCAAAATCTGGGGTGGCTGCAGCCTCCTCCCAGTGCTGCTGATGCCTGCTTTGAGCCCAGCCCCCGATGAGAAAAGCCCCGTGCAGGACCAGTTCCAGCCCCACTCTGCACCCAT
>NW_017728918.1:88932041-88940036 GCF_001723895.1 Crocodylus porosus
GTGCAAGCAGCAGCAGGAGCTGCCCTCACCCCATGAGCCACACCTCAATCCCATGCTCCCCTCACCACCCCCCCAGCTGGGCAGTGCCTGCCCCTACCACCACAGGTGGTACTGATCTTCCCCCCACACCCCTTCCCTCCCCCCTCACCTTCTGACTTACCAGCTGGAGGCAGCTCTACACGCTGCCGGCTCTGCTCCATGCTGCGCCATGGCTGAGCGCAGCACAAGCATTTATCAGACAAATTATCAGCCCCATTGGAATGATAGCTGATTATATATACATAAAAAATAAATAAATAAAAAATAAATAAAAAAAAAAAAAAATCGGTACCAGTCCAATATCAAACTGATATATCAATAAACCTCTAAAAAAAAAATCAGCCTATGAAAACTTTCTGTATCTGAATCTATCCAATGTAACAAGATTACAGTGACCAGACACAAAAGAATAAGCTATCATTATTCTGAAATAAAATACATTATTAGTGAACTTTCCATGAGCATCTTTCAGAACATTACTCCTTCAAATTCATTTTGAAGGCAACCAATTGAAACACAAAAGAGCATTTTTGCTTTTATCTTAAAGACACTCCATCAGAAGGGTGTGTTATAATGTAAATCTCCCATCTATGGACAGGTTATAAGTTAAATATTTGCAAGACAAGTTAGGGAAAGCTTAAAACTGAATGAATATGCCTAAATTTAATGTTTTTCTTTTAAGTTTCTGGATGCGTCTCACACAGAGCAAAACATCATATAAAGCATAAAAAGACACTTTCACTTATATACACTTACTGCAATCTCTCTACAGGCCGACATGGATATCCCTGTACCTTCAATTTGCTTCAGTGCATACTCCTTTTCATCTTTTCTGTGCACAAAAAACAAAAAGAAAAACGTTACAGATCTCATCTGATTTCAATGATTAAGCCAATAAATGCAAGTAGAATAAAAAAATCATCATAAACTAATGCAAGAAATTGAAAAGCCAACTTAAGCCAATTACCGCATGATGGGGGGAGGGAAATCAAAAGCATCTTTATTATCCAGCCACAATCATCAAAACTAAAAATTCAGATCATAACAAGTTGTTAACCTTGCCCTATTTCTCTCTTGAAGGTAACCACCCCCTGCAAGGAGAAGCTCCACAGACTTTCTTCCCTGAATCTAAGATAGCATCTAGCACCAAAAAACCACAAACACATGCCACACTTGCAAATTTCTGTAAGAAAGATCAAAGAACAATGGCAAAGGGCTCATAAAACTAAATTTTAAAAAAATGTAATGACCTACTTTAACCTTACAGCCCCTTAAATTTGTATGTCTTTTCAAAACTGTTGACCAGATCCAGTAGAGTCTCTGCTGGGCTCTCATCAACTGCACATGCTCTTCAGGATTTAGTAAACCCTTAAGCAGAAAAATCTCAGAAATGCATGATGTTCTCATTAGGCCTGTTTGAACTAGCTATTATTTGCTTCAGATTAGGCCAGTTCAGGGGACAGTGATTCAATTGGGTGATTCAAACCATTGTCCTGAAACAATCTGACCAAATCCGATTCAGAGATCCGGCTGCCGCTCAATCTCTTAATTGAACAGGCCCCATCCCCCACCTGCTCTCCCAACCCCATCAATGGCTGCCCCGCCTGGCCCCCACATCCCAGCACTTTAAAAAAAAAAAAAAAAAGCCCCACGCTCACCAGTTCCTGCCAGGCAGGGGGGCAATCCTCACTGCCCTGCACTGCATGGGGAGGCTCTGCCACGAGCCCCCAGAGGCCCCGATCGCCACTGTAGCAGCTGGTGACTGCGGGGCCTTTTTTTCCGCCCCCCACCACTGGGATGCTGGGGCCAGGCAGGGCAGCCATTGATGAGGCTGGGAGAACGGGCAGGGGTCCCCGCATGGTGCCCTCTCCCCCACCCCTACTGGCACAGAGTCTGGGTCCAGTTCCCTGCGGTGGCAAGCAGGGACTGCCCAAATCTCCAAATCTTTTCTGAATTGATTTGGAGAGCTTTGAATTCACCTTTTTATTGGTCTCTCAATTCAATTTGGATCCAGAGACTCAGCTGCTGAAATCGGGCCGGATCTCCTCCAAATAGAACGAGCAATCAACTCTTCGTATAGCCCTAGTTCTCATTGCATAAGAGACTGTGCATTTCAGTCACCAGAGAATGCGGTAAATTGTAGAAGGGCTCAGAAGATCAAAGGTAACAATAAAGCAAGTCTTGCAAAATCCCATTCATCCTCCAACATAACCAATTTACTGTGTATAGTTAACACTGTCTTTAGCTTCCAGTACGTCTGTCATTCACACACCTGTTCTTTGGATTGAGAATTCATTTAGCAGGGAAACTGTCAGCTTATTCCAACTATAAAAGGAGAATTTGAATTTTCAGCACATTTTGCAGAAACTTCAATCTGCTTTTGACCCATAGATAATGCAACAGTTACACTGATTAGAAAATTAGTTTTGCCTACCTCTGATCTTACCTCAAAAGTCAGGAGTTACTACTACTTCAAACAAGCCATAAATTCAATCCCTAGAAACCGGTGTACTATGTTTGTAAATCCACTAACTGCACAGAAAAGGATTATTGAGGTTGTAGATAAATTGGGTGCACTACTCCATTTCTTTTCAACAACTGCCCCCCAACCCTGTCTTTAGCAGGAGCAAGAACACATGCCACGTTTTTCCCTGTTGGCAGCTTAGAAACTGGTTTCAACTACAGAAGAGCCTTTATTAACTAACAGATTCCTTTAGCTCAAGTCTGCCAGATTCTAAGTCCCCAGAGGCTAGATCCATGGGGGCTGAACACCATGCAGTCTGCACAAGACAAACCATGGGCCACTGACCTACATGAATGCTCCACCCTGTGCAGGACCTCTAACACCGCTGTACCAAGTGCCCCTTCCGTGCCACAACTGCAATGCATGGGCACCATTCCAGACTACACAAGTCAAGAACCTGATGGTGTTTAGCACCAAAAAATGCAAGGCTCTCCACCTTGGGAGGAAAAACCTGCAACATGTCTATAGGCTCGGCAGTGCTACGCTGAATAGCACTACACAAGAGAGGGACTTGGGGGTCAGGATTGACCACAAGATGAACATGAGCCTTCAATGTGATGCCGCAGCTAGTAAAGTGAGCAAAATGCTGGCTTGCATCCATAGTGCTTCTCAAGCAAATCCCAGGACGTCATTCTCCCGTTTTCTGCCTTCATGAGGCTGCAGCTAGAGTACTGCGTCCAGTTTTGGGCTCCACAATTCAAAAAGGATGTGGAAAAGCTTGAGAGGGTGCAGAGGAGAGCCATGCGCATGATCAGAGATCAGGAAAACAGACCTTACGATGAGAGGCTGAGAGCTATGGGACTCTTCAGCCTGGAAAAGCACAGGCTCAGGGGTGATGTGGTGGCCACCTATAAGTTTATCAGGGGTGTTCATCAGGATCTGGGGGAACGTCTGTTCACCAGAGCGCCCCAAGGGATGACAAGATCGAATGGTCACAAACTCCACCGCGACTGATTCAGGCTGGACATAAGAAAGAACTTCTTCACTGTCCAAGTCCCCAAGGTTTGGAATAGCCTGCCGTCGGAGGTGGTTCAAGCACCTACTTTGAACACCTTCAAGAGAAACCTGGATGTTTTTCTTGCTGGGATCCTATGACTCTAGCTGACTTCCTGCCCCTGGGGCAGGGGGCTGGACTCAATGATCTCCTAAGGTCCCTTCCAGCCCTAATGTCTATGAAACCTATAAAATATGAAATCTACACAGCCCCAACCCCTCCTCCCTACATAGCCTGGACCACCCTCAGCTCCTCATGTTTCTGTGCAGCCCCGCCCTCTGGGCTGGGACAAGCAGCGGAAGATGGAGAAGGGTGTGGGAGCCAAGAGTCTCCAGCTGCTGTTGCAGCCATTAGGATGTAAGGCGGAAGGGGAGGGAAATGGCAGCTGAGTGAAAGCCCAGGGACTACAAATTAACCCCCCAAGAGCCACATACAGCCTGTGGGCCACCAGTTGGACAGCTTGGTTTAGTTTATGAGAAGAGATAGCAACCTGCAACCCACTGAGCTATCTTATGGAAAAGAACAGTCAACCTTAAATGGAAAAACCTCTTTCAGAAGTTTAAAAAGGAAAGCCTCACCAACAGCTAGTTCATTTGACAATTAAACACTCTGAGATTACCCAATTTTCATGTACACATTACTGATATGTGGCTGAGTAAGTTAGCAGTGTTACTTACACTTTTCTCTTAAGCTATGTGAAAGCATGATCAAGAAATGGCTGTTTTAACTACTCTGCCAAAGAATGAAGAAAAAACCTACTGCCAAATGATATTGTCATCTAAAATGACTCCCCAGGTATTAGAAGTGATTAGCTGCATCAGTCTGAAGTCAGGGAGAAGATAAAACTACCTGGGGTTCAGAGATGCACAAGTTTTCATAGTTTTTCCAATTACTCTCCCCCCACTTATGAGCAGCCCTTCAAAAACTGAAATATATTAAAAATCCAACATTCCATGACAAGTCAAAACTTCTACACCATAATTAAATACCACATTTATTTATTCATATCCCAAAACAAGATGCCCATCTTATTCAAGCATGTGTGGGAAGACAAAAAAAAAACCAACCAAGATTTTTCCAAAGCCTTACCTGCCACAGCACAGGCTCATCATAGCTAAATGCTTTGCATGTTGAGCAGGAGCAGAGTCCACTTGTCAGCATTACTCCCTCTCCCCTTGCTGCTAAAGCAAAAACTACTTCCAGTTCAGCAATGGCTCAAAGAGGATCAACCCTCTAGCTTTTGGCTGAGCAACAAGGGGAGGGAACTGACAAGGAGTGATACTAATGAGTGGACTCTGTCCCTGGTCCATGAAGGTGGAAGAGGAGCAGTGTCCTCAACAGCCATGTAAGCATCCTTAAGCCACTATAAAAATCAGTTTCCTCACTTAATATCTTTAAAGATATTACATCTACCGAAGAACCTTGCCCTGCCTATGGCCTTAGACCAACATGGCTACAACAAAAAACCCAGTTTCCTCACTTAAAACATACAGCCCAACTTTGGATGGCTATTGCTAAGGAAAAAGGCATGTAGTCTGCAAATAAATACAGCATGCTTTTCATTATACAGAACTATGCATACAAGGGCAATACCAGATTCCTTATGTACCTAACTAGCCGCGTTCTCACATTTAAGTAAGATATATATGTAAGTATACTGTTAGACTCTTAACATTTTATTTATTTGTTTAAATATTTGAACGTGATGCTACAGAATACCCAAGAACGTCCTTTGGTAGGTTACAGCACAAGTAATTCTATCTAATGATCTTCCACAAAGCATTAATAATTCACTATTTAGAAAATATACTGTGACAGGTCACTTTTGGGTGCCTGCCACTTTAAGGTTGGGAGCAGGCAGCCGACAGGTGCGGGCCAGCCCTGATGAGGCAGCCATTTTAGACCTAGGCCCACACGGCAGAGGCAGCAACCTGCTTCTGGCAGCCAGAAAAACATCACCCGGCTGAGCTGCTGCTTGGAACATCCTTGGAGGTAAGGGCAGGAACTACAGGGATGGCAGTAGGCTCCTGGTTCTGGGTCTGACTGAAAAACGCACCCTGCTGGGGAAGGATGGCCTGGTAGGTCTACCCATGGCAGAAGAGCTCCCCAGAAATGCCAGGCTAGTTGCCTCCCCAGTGAAAGACAGGGAGGGGCACCTTAAAACCCCAGCCTCCACATCCTGATGAGTCACCCAGACTTAGGGACAGGCATGGGGGCCAACCATATCTTCAGACATCTGAGCTCCACAGGGGTGTAAGACCCCAGGGGCCCCAGTGAGGCTGCAGTAAAATGGACTGCAGAGAGGGCAGGAGAATGGCCCCAGAGGGGGGCAGTAAAGTATGGTGAGTCCGCACAGAGTAGGGGGTGTCATTATGACCTGAAGGACTGTGCGTAAGCAAGGTGTCGAGTAGGACTGAAGGCTGGCCTAAAGGGCCGCATGAGGGGGTGTAGTGAGTAGGGCTGAAGGATGCCTGAATAGCACATAGGCCAACCCCTATGAGTACGTGAAAGTGGAAAGTCGCCCAGTGAGGGGCTAGGGGCAGAATCAGCCCAGTGTTAGGCACAAGGACTATGCCACAGTGTAGGGGAGCACAAGCAATCCAAAGGGCTGCATGTGCAGTGCCAACATGAGAGTAATCAAGCCTGATGGCCCAAGGGGGTCACTCAAGGGAGCAAAGTAGGTTGAGGGTAGTCCAGTGAGGGGCAGCATGCAAGAGGCCCTGTGAGAGAGTGTAGACTAGAAGAGGCTCCAGTGAGAGGGGGGCGGTATGAATGTGGCCCTAAAAGGGGCAGTGTGCAAGAGGCGCAGCAGTGGATCAGGTTTGGCCCAGCCCGAAACTGGGGTGCAAGAATAAACTGGATGCCATCTGCAAGGCATGGGACACAGTAAGGGAAGGTTGAAGCCATATGTAAACCCCTAGGCATCAGGATCTTAAATGGGCAGCCTCCCACATTTTACACCAGGTTAAGAAACAGCAAGTCATGGCAGGAAAGACTGGGTGGACTGCCCTACTTAGACAGGTGGGCAGGCTGACATGAGACCTGGGCCTGTCACATATACACTTTTGTAGCAACAAGATATTTATATTTATTATATAGAACTTAAAAGCCACATAAACTATGTTATTTTACCAGGCATTTTAAAAATAAAAACTGAACCATACAAGATGTGTGTTCTGCCTTAAAGTTTTCCTGGATCCAGCATTTGCCAGTTGACCTAGGTGAAAAATAGTTCTGTAAATCCACAAGGTTAATTTCTTACTATACAGTAAAGTGAAATAAATGCTTACCTGGTTTTATGTCAATTCTTCTTTGTAAAATGCAAAAACAACCTTATTCATTGTTCCTGATGTTATTTTGCACTTTATTTGTCTCCCTCTGAATAAATAAGGCCACATGGGTGGCACACAGGTCCAAGGTTTTACCAAACACAGCATGTTTCAGAGGATTTACACCACCTTAAATTTTATTAAGTATCAGAATATTTGTGTCAAGTAATTTTACAAGCAAGCTAATGGAGAGCCAAAGCAGTTTGCCTAAAATCACAGCAATGGCATTAACAAAAACCAGGATGACCTAAAACTAGCCTGTTGCTCTAACCACTAACAATCACTTCTAAGACATTACTTTATGAGCCCTCTTCAAAATTCAGCTAGGTTGTATATTTGTCATGGCAACTTAGTTTGAATTCATGTAAGCTTAATTTAGGTATTATCAGGTAAAATTTAATGACCTGCATTCAGGAACTGCTATGGTGAATTGCTGGTGCTTATAAGTTGTAATAGTGACAGTTCGTCTTCTAAATAATATGAAAGTACTTGTTCTACTAAGGTTATACCAGACATCTAGCAACACTGTCCAGAGCAGGGGTTTGTAACCTATGGCCCACAAGCCAGGTTTGGGCCATGAAGAAACTGGACCTGGCCCACAGCAGCTCAGAAAATCTGCAGCATACACCAGTCACAGTGGAGAGGGTCCAAGCACCTGCCCTGTTCAATTTAGTCTTTCCTGCACCAGAGGAAGCATCCACAGGCTCCTAGCGCCTGGCTCTTTCTGCATCTGCTGATCACTGGAGCAGGGAGTAATAGAGGAAAGCTGTGTGGGGCTGTGGCCCACAGCAAGAGCTAAGTAACGCTGCCACAGCAAATATGTTGCCAGTGCCTCCTCTAGAGTGGTGTAAATTGTAAAAGGCACCACACAGAAACAGCACAACTCCAATGTTCCCCTATAAACAAAACTGGGCAGGCAGGCAAGAGAGAAGCAACAGCAGCAGGAACCAGCGCAAGCTTGGCTGTAGCCTACCAGGCAGGTGTGGGACAGAGACTAAGAGAGCTGGTGATGCCAGACTGCTCCCTGTCCCCTCTTGCAGGGGATTCTGTTGCTGCCAGTGGCAGCAGCTGCTTTCCTGCTCTTTGCAGCATGCTGCAAACCAGGCCAG
>NW_017728918.1:88940182-88941615 GCF_001723895.1 Crocodylus porosus
AGCATGCCCCCCCACACACACACCCAACCCACACCCTCCCATCACCCCCCTCCATACCCACACACACACCCAAAACTGTCCCACACACCCCACAGATATATACCCACATCCTGACTCCTACCATACCCACACCTCAACCACACACACAAGCCCTACACACACACACCCCACCCAATCATATTCATACACACATCCAACATTCCCACACACCCCACATATAGCCATGTGAAACCCCAAACACACCCCACCTGCACCATACCCACATACACCCAGAAGTCCCACATACCCCACACCTCGACCACACACATGCTACACCCACATATACCCCCGCACACCTCCCATGCCCCCACACACCACACCTGGCACCATACCCACACATCCCCCAAACCACATACTCCCCAAACCACACACCCCCTACCCCTCCACACAATATGCAAGCAAACTGCCCCCCGCCCCAAAAGGAGTACTTCCTGGGCAAGGGGAGAGACTCCCAGTGGCAAAGATCAGGGGTTAGGAGGCAGGACTTCCAGTTACAAGATGGCAACCAAGAGGTGGGACACCTGCCAAGGGGCAGAGCTACCTTTGCAGCCCTCGGCACCTCACCAAAACTCATTAAGTGGCCCTCCACCCGAAACAATTGCCTACCCCCAATGTACAGCCCTGGCCCTTTATAATAAATAATATGAATAAAAGGGATGAAGTCTGTGTCTGACTAGGAAGGATGATGCCAATTTTCCTACCATGGGGGGGGGGAGGGAGGAAGAAGGAGGCAGGGGTTGATGCACAAAGTAGGCCTTGGTCCAGTAGGACTCCTAAAATTTCAAACTCTGGCACTGAGATACAAACAGGGCAATAATTAAATAGAATAGGTGGTACACGTTCTCTCTGCCATTTTCCTCACTTGGGTTTAGTGAAACAATGCAAGTTTTAACTCAAGAGTGCCCCTGATAGTTAGTTTCCATCAACACCCAGCACCAGCTAAACACTGAAAAAGTTAGGAATCTATAAATGAGTATTTTGTTATTTTACCTAAAGAATTTACTGAAATTCATTTAATTTAGACTAGTTCATTTTGGGATCTATATAAGAAACTTAAAACCCTGCAATGGTAGTTTTAGCAGAATTCAGTTTAGCAGAAACCTGCTCCTGCAGATTTTCTTTTTCCTAATCTATTAAGTATTCAGCTGTTTGCCAATCTCAAAAGACAGTCTGCCACAGCTATCTCCAATGCCAAAAAGTTTCAAAGTGACAATACCAAAACGATACCAGATTTTCTATTCTTGCCTCTGTCGCGGGGCACTCCCGTGCCCCGCTCCTAAGGAGATGCCCCGGGAAGGGGAGAGGTGTAACAGGGCACCAGGGTGCCTGCTACTAGCAGGAGGAATAGGGCTGCTGAAGCACCCTGGAGCAACACAGATGGGGGTTGCTAGGGC
>NW_017728918.1:88942299-88984479 GCF_001723895.1 Crocodylus porosus
GAGAGCCCGGCCCAGGGGCGCCAGGCGGGTGATGAGCCCAGGGTGCCAGAGGGAGAGCACCAGAGGGGCAGGGGACCAGACAACGTCCCCCGGGACAGCTGCGAGGCTTGGGGCATGCTAAAGGGGAGGTTTAGAGGCACGCATTTGCCCATAAGGCTGGGGTGAGAGTACCCCCCCCACTTTGGAACGGAGGGGATACCATCAACGTGCCGTTAGGTGTAAGTAGGCAGCCTCCCATTCTGAACCTCAACAGCAAAGACGTGGCGGGCAAGTAGAGGGTGCCAGACCACCCTAATTGGCACGGCAAAGGGGCACTCGCGAGCTCACGGCCGCTCGCGGGGCCATCCTTGACAGCCTCTAAAAAGAATGCCTGAAGAAGTCAAGTCATTATCTTGCTGCTTTATCCCTGAAACTCCATATTTGTTACAATGGATACTGTAAGAAGTGCTAAGCAGTGGAGATAACAGAACGGAACACAAATTAGACTACACGACCCAGATGACGAACAGGAGGTGCTTAACAAGAGTAGCGTGTCTGGCATTAGCAGGGCAGCCCTCACCACACATTCATCGGGCTGCCACACACCCCAAGATAAGGAACTACATTCCAACCTTGATCCAGTAAAATCACAGTATTTGCATTACATACTTAACTATCCCTGTAAATGACAAAACTGTTTCTAAAGACATTAATTTTAATAGCAAAACAAGGCAGGAGTGCATCCTTAAGAAATTACAATGTTTCAAAAGACATTAAAATGCCTGAATCCAAAGATTAAAAGTATTATTCATACAAGTGGCCTAAAGCTCAGGTGCAAATGAAAATTTGAACAATCACAGAAAGAAGCCAGTGCAAAGAAATCAGAAAGGTAATGAAAAATAGAACACAAATGGAAAAAAATAGAATATTTTTGAAGTACAGAAGTAGTTCAGAAGAAAACAAGCCGCAAACACATTTAGAACATTATGCCTAAACACGTTCATGACTTGTGTTTGAAAGTACTGCACCCTTTCACCCAGTACAAATACTGTTTATAAGTAAAGCAGTAACAAGATAACTTCATTAAATGGTTAACCAGAACTGATCCACAAGATACAAGGTATGAACCCACAAGACAGAATTATTTTGGATAAAGAGATGATACAAAAATGAAATGAAGTGGAAAACAAAAGCGTAGCCTCTCATCTCTCAGCCTGTGGAACAGCAGTTCAAATGAACTAGCAAAAGGCTACCACTTGAGATGCGACAAAGCCCTATGACAAAGTACAGCCTGAGGAGCATGGCTATCTAGACTAGTTCCCTGGAGCCCTGGAAAGGGAGGAATCCTGTGCTCATGACAAGTGCTAGAGCAGCAGTTCTTAAACAGGGGTACACAACTCCTTGGGGGGCTGTAAACAGGTTTCAAGGGGTCTGCCTGGGCCAGTCCGGCCTGGTCCAGCCTGGGGAGGAGCTGTCTCAGACCCCAGGGCCGAGGCAAGTCCTAAGGAAGGGGAGGGGGCAGGCCCACCCACCCCAGCCTCCATCTTGCAGGTGGCGCTGCAGGTGGGCAGGTGAAGCTTCGCACTGCTCCAGCTCAGGCGAGTGGGGCCCCAGAGCTCCCCAATGCCAAGCCCCACCCACTGCATCCAAGACCATGCAGACAGAGCTGGAGAGCTGGGCCAGTCCTCTCCCACACAGGGAGCAGTGGCAGCTCCACAGGGGGACTCAGGAAGAAAAAGATCGAGAAGGCCATAAGATAGAGGGCCAAAAATGTCTGAGTAACTTTTGTGTATCGGAAGTATTCCCTCCAATGTGCAAGGAAGAAGGGCTGATGGATCCATGCAGTCGCAGGTATTCCAACCTGGCTCCAAATCTTCTATTGAATGGTGATAGGGGAAGAGCTCCGAAAAAGACATACTCCCGAGCAAACACGTAAGACGCATGCACTGGACTGCCTCGGCATTCTGGAACTTCACCACTGCTACTAGTGCAGCCTGTGGAGGTGGTGGCCAGATTTGTCACTAGCAGACTATCCTCCACCTTGGGTCTGGGTGGACTAAATGAACAGATGCAACAAAAGCTGTGACACATATTCCAATCAAATGCAATAGCCCCTATGATGCCTTCTGCTAAGAATTAAAAAGAAAAAGAGAGAGATGTGGCAGAAACGTTTAATTAACATACAGCAACTAATTAAGATGCTACTCCCAAGATATTCCTTTCCAGTCCTGAAATGAGTGTGGGAAGGAAATATCCCTTAGAGATGAAAGTAAGTACAAAGGGCATCTTTTTCATTCAGAATGGAGACAATGCACTGTACTTCACACTTTGTTCTTCTACTTCTGATCTTGCAAATAAGAAATTCTTACCACTCCAATTTTCAGGAAGAGGTGCTGGAAATGCTTCAGTTTAATTTATGTAAAACAGTTTTACCCAGAATTTGGATTACCAGTATGCCACTGTCTGTTTTATATAATTTAAATCTGCTACACATTGTTGTTTCCTTCTCTCTAAAATGCCACCATACAATGCCAGCCATCCCAGCACACATACAATGAAACCAGAAGGCAGAGCTCCTCTTTACCTTCTGCTGAATATTCTGCTATCTCCAAGGCTTGAAGTCCATACACGAAGCCCTTCTGGAATCTATGAACACAGCAGAAGTAAAAGGCAGAGAAGTTTATGTGGATTTAGAGGTCATACTTCTCAAAACACAACAATGCCAAATTCCTAAATGCTATGCATATTTTACTAATTTGTTCTCTAGTCAATTTATAGACTTATTGGTGCACTATAGTATAAGTCCATGCCCACAAGGTAACTACTAGAACTCAAACTAAATATTTTTTTTAAAAAAATCAAGTTCTGTTGAAAGGAGAGACAAAGTTCCCAATTCAGGCTACTGAAATTACTAAAGTAGAATTAATGTGTGTTGCAAATCCAGGTAATTACAAGTTACTTATATTTTTATATAACCAAAAGGGAAATCTTAAACATAAAACAACGGATCTGATTTTTTCAGAAGAAAATTGAGTTGAGTTAAACAAGTGACATATTAAAAATAATAAGACACAAGAAGTATATAGAAAAAATAAATGAAACAATGCTCCTGAAAACTAGGAAAGCACACATATATGTATGTTACCAGGAACAAAACATACATATGTGTTAACAGGAAAACTAATAACCTACTACTTCAGATTATAAACTAATAGGGAATGGTCAAAATTACTACAATATCTTATTAGAAAGACAATAATTGATTTTGTCTTCATTTTATAAAAATAAATTCAGGTATACTATCAGAGTAGATACTACCAACATAATAACCTTTCTGATTATTTGCCCAACAGTCATCAGTGTCTACAGACTCAACAGGGTAAGTGCTGCTAAAAGAAAAATCTTATTTGTTAACTCCTGCTGCAGACTATGAGTTGTTACTAAGTTCTTATATTCTGCACTTCTATAGAACCTCTTCAAAAGACCTTACAACATTCATGGTAGGACATACATATCCCTATTTTATGTATGGAGGGCAAAGTAGAAATGAGGTTAAATAATGTAGCAAGAAAACACAGTGACTTTGGTGTTAGCTGAATCCAAAATCTTTGTCATAAAATCATGAGTAACTGGAGTCAGGTCAGGGGGATGCCGGGATCTTTTTAAGGGTTGTCACTATTACTGGTACAAAAGGACTTTGCAGGTTATGCAAGGGACAGGTGTTTCTGGACTGCTCCAGTACCATTAGAAGCAGTTAAACCTTGCCCTCTTCCAGTTTTCCATTAACTTCTAAAATTAAGAGAGTTAGAGCAAATCTTCAGATCAGAAACATGCGCTGGTTGTTCATAAATACTTCAGACTGATCATATCTTCAGCAAGTTAAGATTTCCTATTGCTTCTTATTACAGAGGAGCCTATTAACTTCAGTTTTTTTCCCTATCTCTTGTAAATACCTCTACTTTAAGGTTTCATTCTCTTTTCCACTGAATCTCTACCACTATTACTACCAATCTTTTTAAAGAAAGTTCAAGGGACATATCAAAACTAAAAAGTTCTCATCATTACTAATAAAGCTGCTTCCAAGGAACTCTCAGGTGACAAAAGAGAGTAATTATATGCAAGTAAGCTTTCTTCAAATCTATTAATACCAACTCTCCTAATAGTCTGAGAAAAGACATTCATGTTCATAGAAGAGCTGTCCAATTTCTAAGCAGTCAAGGGCTGCATGACCCACAGGCCACACTAGCAGGAACCACATACCCCACACCACATCCATATGATACAGACCACTCCACCGCACTGCAGTACATGTCCACCTCCAACGCAGCACCCCATATGGATGACCCCCCGCATCATGCTGGCACCATCCCACCACTGCACTGCATGCTGCACAGCTCTGGCCTCACCCTAAGTGCCCTATAGTGTGTTATGCTGCACTAACCCTTGGAGCAAGTGCAGCACAGAGAACTGGAGGATGGAGGAGACTCCAAGGGCTGTTGAAGTCAGAACAGTAGAGGAAATTATATCAGGGTGGGAGCCCACAGGCTGCTATTTAATCCTTTGCAAGCCACCAATTAGATGGCCCTAATTTAGAGCTTCAAAAAGTATTCAGTTTCTTTTGGTCCAGACAAGATCTTGCCTTCCTGAAAGCAGGAACAATGCAGAGTTATACTTGGGCTTATGTCCTCCCAACACAGCAATATTAAAAGGTAACAAAAATTTGGGAAATCTTTCCTTTTGGGAAAATATATTGCACAAGAGATTTTGCTGCCCCTGGATGAGAAGCAGCCCTAGCAAAAGAAGGCACTTTCTATACCAAACATACCAGCAATTAGGTGGCAAAACAACTGACATATACAAAGTATCTTAAAAACAGACTGTTGTTAAAGGGCCAACTTCTCTGGCAGGCACACCACAAATTAAGCCCAGGCCCCCCCCCAAACACCACTCTGATCCCCTTCCCCTGCCCAACGTGCCACTCGGCTTTCTGCTTTGAGTTTGGTCTAGAGCTTGAGAACCTCTACTCTAGGCCAGTATGGCTATAGCATGGATACCTGGCAGATAATTTTACAGAACTGCTGAAAAGCCTGTAGCTAAAGATCATTAAAAAACATTAATTACTGGTAACAGTCCAGCTGTGACTAACTCACATAGCTAATCTTTTTTCCTCTCCAAAATATCCCTGGGATATAAACATAGGACAGTAGTCAAAAGGCTGACTATAAGCTAGAGGGATAAGCTTCATCTGGGGAAACCACAAACATTATGAATTTGTATTGCTTTTTTGTTTGTTTTACAAGAAACACCATGTCCTGAAGAGAAATTCTTCTGTAATCACTGACAATTTGCAAGAAAAACAAACTCTTACAGTAAAACCCCAGAGAAAGGACAAGGGCCCACAAAATTCTGCAAGATTGTTTTAATATTACCTTTGTGGTACACACATCAGGAAACTGTAGATACCAGCAAACTCTCCATGGCAGCAGTCAGAAACATTTTCAGGCAGTGGACTGAAATGATCCAGCTCAGGTGAGCAGGTGCTAGCACATGGCTACTGCTACCACACCCACCATTTCTCCCTGCCCTCCTGCCCACAACACAGCATGAGCTAAGCTCTCCACCACCCAACCACAGTGCAGCACGAAGTCCTCCAAGGCTGCCAAACATCCCAGCTATGCAGGCCAAATACAGCTACAGGCTAGAGGTTATAAACCCCACGTTCTGTGAACCATCTGCCCTTCCTGCTTCCCCAACTCAGCTGAAGTGCCTTCCAGTCTTCAGGGCTAGGGACAAGTTACACATAAACTGGTTTAAGTGATCAGAAACTGGTTTAAAACTGTAACAGAACAGAAGCTCTGTGCACATAAACTGGGTTCAAAATGGCTGAAACTGGTTTAAGATAAACCTGGTTGAAAGTAGTATCAGACTTAGCTGATTTAAGTCAAACCAATTTATGGAACTTCTGTCCCAGACCCCTTCCTGGTTCAAGTTAAATCACAGCCCCCAGCATCCTAGTATGTTTTGCAGCCCTGGGCTGTGCTGTCTGCTTGAGCAAAGCAGGGTTGGCCCTGCCCCCCACTCCCTGCAGGAACAGTGACAGCTGGCTAACAATGGGGTGGGGGTGGAAAACCCAGCTGGTGCAACCCCATCTGCCTGAAAGGGGTGAAGCAACCCCTGCCAGACTTCCCCCCCAACCCCCGGGAGTAGAGGTGGGGCAGGGGCAGGGGCTGGGGCCAGCAGGGGCAGGGACTCCATCCTGGGTCTGTCTGGCTTACTTCCCTGCTCTCTGTTCAAGGGGGGGGGGGGGGCATGGCCAGAGCCCACCCAGGCAGTGCCTCAGACAAAGGGCAGGCAGGGAGAGGGATTAAAAATTCCTGGTTTTCCTCTATCCCACAGGCAAAGGGACCCCAGCTGGGGTCTCCTGGCTTTCCTCCATGCTTGCCACTCTAGAAGCAAGGTGCCCATGCCCAAGACGGGAGATAGGGGAGTGTAATTCCCCTCCCTGCCCCCCCTTCACCTGACGTGCTGCCTGGGCCGGAGTCTGGCAATGGCTGGCTCCCCCTTCACCCTCCAGGCAGATCCCAGCTCTTGTCCCTGCAGGCCAGGATGGGGGTTTAAACCCCTCCTCAATCATACTCAGTGGCCTGCCAGGGCCTGGCCATTCCCCTCACCCCCAGGTCAGCTTCCTTTCAGCCTTGCGACTGCTGCAGAAGGGAAGGGAGGGCTTGTTCTAATGCTTGTAGCCTGAGCTACTGCAGGCCTCTGGCTGCATTTCTGGAATCAGAAGTGAATGTCTATTCACTTGCAAATCGGTTCAATCTATGTAGGTTAGACTAACCTGCAAAAATTGAATCAATTCAGACTTGGGCTTTTTGAGTGTCTGTATTTAGCCCAAATCACACAGTTAAGGGTAGTGTGCAAGCCTACAAAATAACATGGAGGCAAGTCTTGGTTAAACTGGCATGTAAACACAAACTGACTTCAGGTTACAAATCTGACTGATTAGGAACAAGAAAGATTAAGTAATCTACTCTGGCAGATGGGCACACTGCTTGTTTGTCCTACTTGAAAAAACACCACTAGGCAGAGACTGAAATGGAATCTGTCAGGTCTCATTTCATTCGTTCCAGTTAGGAAGGCCAGCTACCACTGCCAATGGACAATCTGGATATGATTTTTCCCTCCCAGTATAGAGAGATTCAGACATTAAATCATTTACAAAGTTGTATAACAGGCTTAAAAGTTACAAATGCACAATGGGTTAAAGCCTAGTAGATAAAGCTTTTTTAATATTAAAATTAAAACCAGAGCATAAGGCAGAAACAGGCAGTCATTTCAGCTGGAGTGTGGGTGGGAGTGGGGGCAATAGGGTATGTTGGGGGGTGTATATGTGGGTGTGTTGTGGGAGCAGGGTGTGGGTGTGTGGCATTTGTTGAGTGTGAGGTAGGGTGTGGGGACCACCCCACATGCTCTCCCCAATGGCGCACAGCTCCTGCTGCTAGCAGCAGCTGCACCAGCACGTGGCCAGGCTCATGCCCCACGTAGGCACTGCCACATAGTGGCGCACAGCTCTGGCCAGCGCTGCACATAGTGGCAAGGAGCACAGCCAGGCTAGCCTGCTTCTATCAAACAGGACTCTCCGCAGTGTACATGCAGCTGCCAGCACTCGCACACCACTAGGGAAAGCCCTGCGTGCTGGAGTAGGCTGCACCACTCCCACTTGTGCAGGTCCCAGGACTGCCAAGAAGCAGAGGGTTAAGTACTCCCCTCCACTTCTGGCAGAGCCCCAGGATCTGCATGGCAGGGAGCAGTGAAAGCAGTCAGCTCCAGCATGGGGGGCTTCGCCTGGTGATGCACGAGTGCCAGCAGCTGCATGATTGCCGTGGGGCGCCCCACACAAGAGAGGCAGGCTGGCTTGGCTGCACTCCTTGCCACCACATGCAGCGCTGGCCAGAGCTGCACGTTGCCAGGCACGGGGCATGAGCACTAGCTGCCTGCTGCTGCTGCTGACAGCAGGGTCTATGCACCACTGGGGGAAGTTTGTGGGGGATCCCCCCATCACACTCGCACTCTGACCACTCAAGCTCTGCACTCCTGCTGGCCCCCTGGGTACAGGCTCTGTGCTGATACCAGCCCCAAGCTCTGTGCTGCTGCCTAGCTGAAGCCCCCCTGCCACTTCCTACCTGGTGCCCAGAGCAAGCGAGCAGAAGACCAAGAAAGCCAAGCAGGTCCCCCGGCAGCTGCAACAATGGCAGCAGCAGCCCTGTCCAGAAGCTATGTGCTGGCTGGGCCAGACCCTTACACCCACATGGGCTGGGTGGGCTTCAGTCAGTTAGTGGGCATCCATGGGCCAAATGAAAGTACCTAGCAGGCCATATTTTGCCCCTGGCATAAGGGCATGTGGTTTTTTTCTATCTGGTTCTTTTTGTTACTCTTCTATATACTTTCAGTAGCTCACTCCCCTACTATGAACTACACTTACTTGTTGAGTCTAATATTAAAACAGAATTGAAGAACTTTTGTGGTAAGGTAAGGTAACTAGCCAGGCTGTGGAGGCAGGCACCCAGCACCAGGTCTCCTAAGCCCCATTCTGCCCCACCAGGCACAGAAGGGGAGGAAGAAATTCTCCTCCACTTCCATGTGGCAGCAGAGCAAAGCAGGGCTCAGGTGAGCTTTACTTTCTTAAAACAGCTGAAGAACAGCCTATGTAGTGCTGTTCAGTGGTAATCAGCCCCATGGAAGGCTTCCTCAGTCACAGGCATGGGAAAGCCTGCCCTGAAAAATGCCCAAAATTTGCTCCAGCAAGCCTGCAGCCTGCTTTTCCCCCTGCTGGAGACTGAATTACAGTGGCCCCTTGTAGCAAAAGCTTGGCTCTAATAAATCAATTAAATATTCTAAAAGAAGTAGAGTGGGGTGCGGTTTTTTGTCTGGTTGTTTTTTTGGGGGGGTTGTTTGTTTGTTGGGGGGTTGTGGTTTTTTTGCTGTTGTTTTTGTTTTGGGGGGGAGTTGTTTTGGGGTTGTGGGGTTTTTTGTTTTGTTTTGTTTTGTTTTGACACACAGATATGGCTTTACATTATAGATCACAAAGAAACAATGGTCTTTCAGGCACAGCACAAATCTTATAGCTTTACCCTTTCAGTTAAGAGCGATTGGCTGACAGATGTACTTTTCTCTTCCCTGGAAACTTTACTTAGAGCTTATTCAGGTAAGAGAGCACTAAACTTTCTTTAAGAGTGTAGTATAATAAAACAACCACTTAACCTCACAGTCTGAAATGGAATGCATGCTATACAATCTCTGTTCTCCCACAGAATATTTCTATTTGTATTTTCTGTATACTAAAAAAGGCATTTTATATTAAGGAAGTACAATAATTATACATGTTATACTCCAGATAAATCACTTATTGCATTATGTTTCAAGTTTGTTGGCTAAACAAATATTGGACAATAGATCACAATGGTCAATTCATACAAATACGCAACTTAACTTTCACACAAGCATGACAGACAAACATGGCCATTATCTTTTGTGATATGGTCACATTAGACATGAGGAAATATTGTGCCCCTTTCCAACCTTGTGCAAAAGTCCCCTTTGTCACATGCACTTATCCCTGCTCTCTAAAGAGAGTTCTCCAGGCAACTGTATGCAGAAGAAAGCTATGCTGAAGAATCACTCTAATCTTTCTATGGAGAGTAGTAGTAAGGTTGGAAAATCATTCCACCCATTCTACACAAACAGGCATCTACAAAGCAGCTGCCCAGGGCCAAAATAAAATAGAGGCAGAAAAAAACCCCTCTCTCCACAGTTCTCGTCAGGGACATGGAAATACCCCTGCATTCCAAATACTGTCCTGATAAAAGCAAAGTTAGCTTTACTTACAATCACTTCAATAACCAATTTACAAAGTTTATCAGGGAAGCTTTTAGTCTCATCTCAAACTTCAAAGCCACTCCTGTTTATATCCTTAAGTCTTCCTCTTTTTCAACAGCATGGTTTGGATGAAGTTTCACATTGGCACACTACAATATTTTGCCAGTGAACTCACAGGTTAACAGTAATGTAACTTGTACTGTGTCTTTCAGTTGAATAAACAGAACTTGAATTCAATAAAGTAAAAAGTCTAAATGCTAGCCCACCTTTGATGATTTATATGGCACCCTACTCCAGTTGAGATCTCTGTGCAGTGCTATAATACATGTTCATGCAAAAACATAGTAAACAATTTTTTCACTGACATAGAGAATGGACTTGAGAACAGCAGTGTGCACAACTGTCAATAACACACTAAAATCCAAAAGAAAATAAACAAAAAAAAATCATTTGGTAGCGCACAAGAAAGTTTATTGTAATAAAATGCAGTCTCAGATCAGCAATCACTTGGCAAATAAGTGGCTCTGTCTCTACTTCAGAGATATTTATCTTGCAGGAAGTCATTATCCTCTTCTTTTTTTTTTATACACATTTTCTTAAACATTTTCTTAACTAAGCTGATTTAGAAGATGAAAAACAAAAATGGTCTTGCATTTCCAAGCCTCCTTTATGCTTGTGGTTTTTGATCTGCGACAAACTGTGTATCATGCAGTTTCAAACACAATTAAGCATTTTAGACAAACAAATGGGCCAAAACCAAGCTCATTTCACATTCAGAGAATGAAGAAAATGTAAAATTTAAGCCAACAACAGTTGACAGTAAATAATTCATTTTAGGCGTCAAACAGCCAGCCCGCTGAGCCATTTCCTCCAGCCCACTGAACTACCAGGTATGGCAAGTGAGGCCTAACACAGAATGCAGGGCTGCTGGGTCCTGGTGGACACAGCCAACCAGCAACAGGAAGATGAGCAAGGGTTGTGTTGACACAGTGTCACACAGCCTGCCATACCATCACCACCCCCACTGCAGGAGCTGCTATCCCTGCTGATCCATGCCCTGGCTTGGATCCCCATGGTTCAGATCTAGCTCAGGACAGGAAGGACTGTTTGATACCTCTCATTTATGGGACTTCAGTAACCAAAATCAGCAGTATCCTTTTTACTCTAATGTCATAATTTAAAAGTCAAAGACAACTATAGCATTTCAAAAAGTCAAAGACAACTATAGCATTGCTTTCACACATCAACTATTTCAAAACTAAATACAATGATGGTCAGTGGAACAAGTGGTACTCTTCAATAAATCTAAACAAATAATGGATCACCATGTCTCTCTCTCAGGAGTTCTTTTCCAAAGAGAAGGTCTTCCTGAGGGGGACATACACTTGTGTTAGCCCTGAAGTATCAGATATTCTACAAATTAAAAACACATGTGAAAAAGCCTATATTATTCTCTGAAAGACACTAGGGGTTTGCAAAATGGGCCTTATTCAATTTGGATTCGGATTCGGCCTGAATCAGGGGCAGTGATTCAATTAGTCGATTCGAATCGCTGTCCCGATTCTGAATCTGAAGATTCAATACTGATTCGGAGAATCAGCGATTTGGACGTAGACTCAGCTTTAAATGTTTTCTCTACATACCTTGGGGTACCAGCACAGCCCATGAACGCTGATACTGGGGCGGGTGGAGTGTCCCACAGGAGTGTGGGGAAGTCTACCGCATGCTCAGTGGCAGCCCGCCGTGTGCTCGGTGGCAAACCTGGAGATAAACGAAAAGTACTTCTGCGTTTGCTGGGGAGCACATGGGAGGCCCGCTCAGCAATCAGCCACAAGGAGACCTCCGGTCGCCCCCTCAGACCCAAGAGGCACCAGTCACTGAGCCGGGAGGGCACGGGGGGGGGGGGGTTCCCTCATGTGCTCTCCAGAGGACTCGGAAGTGGACCAGAAGTGCTTCTGGTCCACTTCTGGGTCCGCTGCCAAGCACAATGGGGAGCCCCCACTTCTGTAGGACACTCCATCTACCAGCATCACAGCATTCACGAGCCACCTGCTACCTAGAGGCATGTAGAAAAAAACATTTAAAGCTGTATGTCCGAATCACCAAATCTTTCCAAATCGATTTGGAGGGTTCCGATTCAGGTGTTGCCACCCACCCCACACAGCTAAGCTCACCCCACCACCAGCTCAGCCCCTCCCCCCCACAAGGAAGAGGCTGGCACAGCCCCTGGCCAAGCCCACAGCAGGCAGCCCACCCTTACCCCACACAAATCTGGGGGGGAGGGGGAAGACACAAAGCTCCCCCGGGGATGCGTGCAACAGTAAGGAACCACCCATCTCCCTCCCCACTGACCTGGAAAAGCTACACATGGCTCTGTCCTGATCCCAGCCCCAGGGTCACATTCACTGTTCTGGCTGGTCAACACCTGCCCCACTCCCTCCCTCAATATGGGAACCTTGATCTGAACCTTGAATCCATGCCCTCCCCCCCCCGACATACTAGCTGGACACTGTTCTCTTAAGTTGCCAGGCTGCTGCATTCCTGGCCATGTGCATGCTGCAGCTGCGTGTATGCACATGGTATTTATTGGTGACATTATTAGCTATGCCAGCCAAAAAAGGCCGATGACCAATAACATTAGTTTTCCTTTTATAGTTTCATAGTTGGTAGGGTCAGAAGGGACCTAAGAAGATCATCAAGTCATGATGGGAAAGGATACTGGGTTCAAACAACTCTGGCAAGGTGTTCATCCAGCCTCCCCTTAAAGACCCCCAGGGTAGGAGACAGCACCACTTCTCTTGGAAGTTGCTTCCAGATCCTAGCCGACCTGACAGTGAAGTACCGTCTCCTGATATCTAGCCTTAATCTACCTTCTGCCAGCTCGTGACTGTTATTTCTCGTCACTCCTGGTAGCGATCGGGGAACAGGGACTCCCCCAGTGCCTGCTGGTCCCCCCTGACCAGTTTGTAAAAGGCCACTACATCCCCCCTCAGCCTTCTCTTGTGGAGGCTGAACAGGTTCAGGTCCCGTAGCCTCTCCTCATAGGGCCTGCCCTGCTGCCCCCATATCATGCGAGTGGCCTTCCTCTGGACCCGCTCCATGCTGTCCACATCCCTCCTGAAGTGTGGCGCCCAGAACTGGACCCAGTACTCCAACTGCAGCCTGACCAGTGTCACATAGAGGGGGAGTATCACCTCCTTGGATCTGCTTCCTGACTGCATCCCCATACTGCCGGCCCATGTTGACCTTGGCATCAATGATGACTCCTAGATCCTTCTCAGCCTCTGCACTGACGAGAAGCAATTTCCCCAGCCTGTAGGTATGGTGCTGGCTCTTCCTCCCCAGGTGCATCACCTTGCACTTGTCAGTGTTGAAACCCATCCTGTTCTCATCCACCCACCCCTGTAACCTGTCCAGGTCCGATTGCAGCCTATTCCTCCTTTCTAGCACGCCTACTTCCCCCCACATCTTAGTGCTGTCCGTGAATTTGAACAGGGTGCTTTTTACCTCCTCGTCCAAGTCACTGGTGATGTTGAACAGCGCAGGCCCAAAGACCGAGCCCTGCGGAACCCCACTGCCCACATCCCTCCAGGTCAAATAAGACCCATCCACCACCACTCTCTGGGTGTGGTCCTCCAGCCAGTTAGTGACCCATTTGACTGTGTAGGTGTCAACGCCAGTCTCCTAGTTTTTTAAGGAGAATGGGGTAGAGTCAGTGTGTCGAAGGCCTTCCTAAAGTCCAGAAAGACTATGTCCACTGCTATCCCACCCCTGCGTCTAAGGATTTCATGACGTGGTCATAGAAGGTCACCAGGTTGGTCTGACAGGACCTGCCTCTAATGAACCCATGTTGAGTGCCCCTAAGCATAATCTCTCCTGCTGGCCCCTCACAGACATGCGCCAGAATAATTCTCTCAAAAAGCTTACCCAGGATCAAGGTAAGACTGACTGGCCTGTAGTTTCCTGGGTCCTCCTTCCTCCCTTTTTTGAAAATGGGAACCACATTGGCCCTTTTCCAGTCCATACCAGAGCACCGTGAGTGCTCATAAAGCCGTGCCAGGGGTCCCGCAATGACCTCTGCCAATTCCCTCAGCACTCTGGGGTAGAGATCGTCCGGACCAGCTGATTTAAATATCTCCAGTCCCTCCAAAAATTCCCTGACTAGGTCCTCACTGACCCTAGGCTGGGGGGAAAAGTGGGGGAACAATCTAGTCCCCGCTCAGAAAAATGGAGGCAAATAAATTGTTAAATAAGTTAGCTTTGCTGCCTGGTACAATGACCAGATTTCCCAGCGTGTCTTGCAGAGGCCCCACGTTACCCAGTACCTTTTTTTTGTTGTTGTTGTTTTTTTACTTCCTATGTATTTAAAAAAGGACTTCTTGTTGTCCTTGATCTGGGTAGCTAGTCCCAGGTCCATCTCTGCCTTGGCCTTCCTAACCACCCCCCTACAGCCCTGAGCAACCACGGTATAGTCCTCCCTGGTGATGGCCCCTCCCTTCCATTGGGTGTATGCCTCCTTTTTAGCTAGGAGATGTGCCTGGTGCTAATCCAATATGACACTGATATATTGGTGCATCTCTATCGTTAACCAATCCAAACTACTGATACTTACAGTTTCTTGGCTGGACACTATGATATCTCAAGAGGTTCTCAGTGAAGATCAAACTATACACTTATTGGAAAAAAAACCACAGAAATAAATTTTGAAGAAATGAGAGATCTGTGCGATTTTAGAACAGTATTACTTGTAGCAATGGACTAATCAAGAGACATTATCTAAGTGGTACCAAAAGAGCCATTATGTCACTGGACCAGAATTATTTCCCTTTAATGCATATCTTATCCTAGTCACATTAAATTAAATTCTTATCTTTTTAGTATAAACAGAAAAATAACCCTCCATTATTAAATACAAGGATTTGGAATGGAAAAACCTGCCAAAGATGATTATTAGTGTACCTCTATATTCTTACATTTAGGGAAACTAAGCCTCATTTACTCTAGAAGTCTTGAATATTCTTCCCTGGGGCATTCCAAAGATATCCATGGGACAATTAATTCTCTGGAAATTCTGCTTCTTTAAAGTACTTAATGAATTCTCACTCTTGGATCTCAAGCCTCCAGAGCAGTGGTTCTAAACTCAAGGCGCCTTTCAGAAAGTGCCAGCTGTTAGCTTTCACTCATTTGTTGACCATGTACAGGCAACCCCCGCTTAATGCTCATTTTTTCAGGAACCAATTAAGAGCGCTAAGTGAAATGAGCATTAAGCAAAACCAAAAGTATACAACAACCCAAGATTTCACTGATTTCACTTAGCGCTTAGAGAGTTTCATTATAATGCTCTCCATCTTGGGTCATTAAAAACACTTGTGGTCATCAAATACTTTCAGTTTTGCTTAATGCTCATTTCGCTTAATATTTTTTTTTTCAGGAACCAATTAAGAACGCTAAGCAAGGGTTGCCTGTATAACCAAGCCCTTCTAAAACACATGCCATCATAAACAACCAACAGAAGTGGAAAAAAACCAAAAAACAACTTATCCCTATCTAACCCGCATATTGCCTTTGTTAGAGCTATAACATCTATACAGCACAACATTTTGGATCTTTCTTTGCCACCTTGCTGGTGACCCAAATCTGCCACTCTAGGGCAGGGGAGGTGTAGGTCACCCCCCAAAAAGCCACCAACTGACACATCTCCATAGCCTAGGAAACCTAACCCATCTCTATTTGCAAAGAAAATTAAGCACTAAGACTAAATATAATAACCATGCTGAAGAAAGAGGAATTCAGAGAATAAATGAACAGACTAAGTGCCAGTTATTTATCTCCTATCTTTTCCCAGTTAAGACTTCATTCAGAGCAGGTTGGACTGGCAAACCTCCTTACTTCAAAACAATTTTCAGATAAGGCACACAAATTGTCTTATTCTAATTTGTAGTAAAGCCCATGGCTCCATAACATTATCATCTCAGTGTCAGGCTTGCCCTTTTTTTGTATCTTTACAAAAAACCGAGTAAATAACTGCACTGGCTGTTTCAGTGAGAAACACCCATCTATTACAACTAACATCAAAAGATAATGGGATGCCCAGTAGGTTTGTGTGAGTCGGCAGCAATCCAGTCCGGCTTCAGATGGCAGTGATCTGATCTGGAGCTCCAAACCAGGTTTCCACCTTGATCCAGCCGAAGCGGCTCCAAAGCTTTGGAACCCCCTCGGAGATCTGGCCATAGGGTATAATGGGGAATCAATTAAATATCTATAACTTTGTTGTTTTTGTCTAATTTGGATGAAATTTGCAGGGATGGTAGCCTCTGCTAAGAGCATGAAACCTGCCAAGTTTCAAGAAGATCAATGCAGGGGTTTGGGAGGAACTGCACCTCAAGCTGTGAACAAGAAAAACTCATGACATGGGTGACACTGTGTATGTTACACAGTCCCACAAGCACCCATGTCACGAGTTTTGCCTGTCAGCAGATAGGGGTGCAGGGCCCCAGAGCCCCCCCGCACCAATCTCCTTGACAGGTGGCAGGCTTCCTGGCTGCAGCAGGGGCCACCATCCCTGCAGCTGTCACCCTGCTGCGCCTGAACACTCACATTGCCATCCACTGCACGAGTTTTGCTTGTCCACAGCTTGAGGGGCAGTTCCCCCCAAACCCCTGCACCAATCTTATTGAAACCTGGCAGGCTTTGTGGCATCACCAGGAGCTACCATCCCTGCAGTTTTGACCCCCCCTGTGTTGTAACACAAATGTGACAGGAGTGTTGATTTCAAGAATTTGGGGTGTGGTTCCCCCCAAACCCCTGCACCACATTTCTTGAAACTTGGCAGACTTCATGCTCTCTACAGAGTCTACCACCCCTGAAAATTTCATCCAAATTGGACAAAAAACAACAAAGTTATAGATATTTTATTGTTTCCCCTTTATACCCTATGGCCGCATCTCCGAGGCAGCTCTGAAGCACTTCAGCAGCTCTGAGCCGCTTCAGGAAGCCTAACAAGGCCAGCGCTTTGACCCAGACATGCTGCTTCAGACCCTTAAGCGTCCAAAGCTTCTCTGGATCCGAAGCTCTGACTGAAGCCTCGCACAGCCCTAATGCCCAGCTTGTTTAAATTTGTACAGAGTATTTATAGATGACCAGGTGGCTGCTTTACAGATTTCTTTGTGATTTTCTGACAATGAATCTACCACAGCTATGCAGGAGTGAGCTGAAATAATGAACCTGGAGTTGCACTTTTACTTCCCTGCTTCTTGTAGCTGATATATTTTAGCCTTCTGCTAACAGAAGGTTCTGAACTTATTTCTGCTAGACATTAGATAATAAAAATACATACAAAAGGTTTGCCTTCCTGAACTGAGCTGTGGCATGAGTAAAGGTGTGTATACACACATACTTTAAAGGCTCTGCTACCATCTCTTTGGGTTACAGTAGAGCTACACAGAAGACTGAAGGACACTTTCCTATTCCCCTTAATGCTTAGAGTTAATTTAAAACTTGATGATGGAGCTGATTCCACATGCCAAGTTCCAAGCATCTCAGTATGGAAAATGTAGTACTAAGCTCCCAAGAAAAAAAGCCTATTATTTCAGACGATATTTAAACTAAAATGATAAATAATTTGATGCATTAGTAAATCAATATTTATTAGTAAGGAGGTATCTTAATAAGTGTTTAATATGGAACCTTTAAAATTGGATTAGACCCCATAAGAAAACAATGCATTTCAAGAGGATGCAGAAGAGTTCCTTCCCTCAAAATGAAATCCATCATCTTAGTGCACTAATGCTATCAAATAAGCAGAGACAAATGGAGTATCTACATTGCCAGCCTTAGCTTCAGTCAGTATTGAAGAAATGTGATAATCTGCCATACTAATATAGATACAGTTAACCTGGGGAAAAACCTCAACCAGACCTATAATATATGGAAAGAGACAGATTCTCCTCCCTCCCCCCATAAGCTAACAGCAGATATTATCTCTCTTCTGAATTCTGGCATAAGAGGCTCTACTAAAAAGCCAAGAAGCTAGGCTGTATCTGCCATCTGATGTATGATTAGACTTTTCCATCTGCTTGATGGAAAGCAGGTGATCTGTTCCCTGCAACTGAAAATGCAGAAGAAAGTCTGGTGGTTTTTCAGTACTGGAGCTACATCTCGACTTGTATGCACAGAAAGTTCTGGTCTTCCTCTGAGGCTGTATACATAAGAGACCAAATATCAGAAACCCTACAATGAGAGACTGCGGGACCTGAACCTGTTCAGCCTTCACAAGAGAAGGCTGAGGGGGGACCTGGTGACAGTCCACAAACTCAATAGGGGGGACCAGAAGGGTTTGGGAGAGACCTCATTTCCCCTAGCGCCCCCTGGCATAACAAGGAATAACAGCCACAAGTTGTTGGAGAGGAGGTTTAGATAAGACATGCGTAAGAACTACTTCACAGTTAGGGCGGCTAGGATCTGGAACCAACTTCCAAGGGAAGTGGTGCTGGCTCCTATCCTGGGGGGTTTTAAGAGAAGACTAGATGCCTGGGATCATTTGAGCCCAGTATTTTCTCCTGCCCAGGCAGGGGATCGGACCTGAAGATCTACAAGGTCCCTTCCGACCCTACTTCTATGATGTGTCTACCTCAGTAGTAGTAGTAAAACATTCTTTTTTAAATAAAGATTGAGAAGAAACTCATTCTGCCAGAAAGAATGAAACATGAAAGAGAGTTTCAAGGATGCATTTCCAAACTCAACAGATAGTAAGAAAAGAAAAAACTCCAGTAGTGCAAGGGAGAATCTGCATACGTCTGCTTTGTAAGGCAGGTCGTATAAGACCAAGAAAGACCAAATCAGATGTTCATCCCAAAGAAGGAATGCTTTGGGAATACACTCAAGCCCATGAAGGTTATGTAGCAAGTACCTTCTGGCCATATAACTAGAGAAGTTCAGACTAGAAATAAAAAACAATTTTAAACAGCAAGGAATCACTGGACCAACAGCTGCTGTGAATTCTCCATCACTTGACAGTTTTTAAATTAAGAAAATATTTTTCATAGAGATTTGTTCATTCAATAAGGAATTAATTCAGGGAATGTTCATGGTCTGTGTAATAGAGGAGGTCAGACTAAATGATTACAATAGTCCCTTATGCATTATAATCTACCAATTTATTATTAAAACATCTGTGGTACACAATTAAATTTGCTCTCCCTCCAACAGCCTTTACATTAAGGTTCTCATTATGTGGGTCAAGTTAGTAAGAAGTTGAAATCAACAACAGTACTCGGTGAATTGTATGAAACTATTCAAAATACTTATGGTTTTGCAGCCTAGGACTGGAGGCCAGGAAAGCGTAGTTTCACTGGCTTCCAGCACAAGCCAGCACGATTAGCAAATATTAAGTGAAAGAAAGAAAGGGCAGAAAGGGAATTACAGAAGGCTCAGTAGGAAAAGCTGGCAACTCCATTCCAACACCTGACTTATTGAAGCTGGAGGACATTTGTACTAGTAACTCCAAGCGATTGAAACTAAATTATTTAAGATGCAGCTACCAAAGTCTTGCAAGCTACCCAGAAGCATGACAATTTTACCAAAGTGTGGGGTGCAAAGGCCCAAAAGGAATAATATCCACTTCTGCAAAAGTGTAACACAAGACCATTTCCACAGGAAGACACCCTCCTATTTCACATTTAGCTTGCAGACCTTTTGGTACACTTTTTTGTTACTTAAATACTATGTTTTATTTGGGAGGACTGGCTGAAGAGCTCCTGCAGGAGCAAAACCACCTACAGAACTCAGCTGGCTGGGCAACCCACTTACACCGTCCTTACCAAGCAGCACATAATTCCATCTCTTCCTAAAACGGAAAGTGAAATTTACATACACTTACTGAACCTGGCTGATAACTAGATATGGACAGGAAAAAAGCGAGGAGTAAACTGACAGCTCAGGCATACCAAACACACCAATACTAAAGACCTTAATTGGACTTAATTCAAGTAAGACACCCAAAAATGATATGCTTGAATTAACATTAGAAGTGCGACAGTTTAAGAAATCCTTCATAGAATCATAGAAGTAGGGTCGGAAGGGACCTTGCAGCTCTTCAAGCCCAACCCCCAGCTTGGGCGGGAGAAAAAGACTGGACTCAGATGAGTCCAGCCAGGTAGTCATCAAGCCTCTTCATAAAGATCCCCAGGGTAGGAGCCAGCACCACTTCCCTAGGAAGTTGGTTCCAGCTCCTAGCCGCCCTAACTGTGAAGTAGTTCTTGCGGATGTCTAATCTAAATCTACTCTCTAATAACTTCTGTCTATTGTTCCTTGTCATGCCAGGAGGTGATAGGGGAAACAGCGTCTCCCCTAAACCCTTCTGGTCCCCCCCTAGTGAGTTTATAGACAGTCAGGTTTAGGTCTCACCGTCTTTCAATGTAGGGTCTGCCCTGTAGTCCCCGGATCATGCGTGTGGCCCTCCTCTGGACCCTTTCAATGTTGTCCACATCCCTCCTGAAATGGAGCGCACAGAACTGGACACAGTACTCCAGCTGTGGCCTGACCAGCACCACATAGAGGGGGAGGATCACCTCCCTGGCTCTACCTGAGATGCACCTGTGGATGCACGACAAGGTGCGGTTAGCCCTGTCAACCGAGACCTCACATTGTCGGCCCGTGTTCATCTTGGAGTCAATAATGAATTCCACTTGCACATATGAACCCTCCACCCAGACAAAGCCCATGGCGGGGCTGGTTTCCTCCCACCCCCTGGCCTGTGGGAGTTGCCCAGGAGACCGGGGGGGCAGGGATTGGGGACCCCCACACCTGTCCTGCAGGCACCTGCCTTAGCGCCCTGGAGGTGCAGGTGAGGGAGCTCCAAGAGGAGTTTAGCAGGCTGAGGGGAATCAGGGAAGCGGAGGATGAAATTGACAGCTATTTCCTTTCCCTGCAGGGCCACACACCCAAGGAAGAAGCACCTTGGGAAGTGCCCTCCACTGCAGAGTGGCAGATGGTCACCTCCAGAACCAGGGCTGCTCGCAACACAACAGTACCACTTCCTCCACTTCAGCTGGAGAACAGGTACAAGGCCCAGGCAACTCTGGAGGAGAAGGAAGGAGAGGAGGCAACTCCACACTCTCCATGAACCGAGCAAGCTGAAGGAGCTAAGCAGTCCTGGAGGAAAAAGTGTCGAGTGACCGTCATAGGTGACTCCATCCTGAGAGGTAAAGAAGGCCCCATCTGTCACCAGGACCCCTCAACACGCAACGTCTACTGCCTACCCAAAGCAAAGATTCAGGATGTGAAGGGGATGATCCAAGCCATGATCCAGCCCACCGATTACTACTCCATGGTCTAATCCTTGTGGATACTAATGATGCAGCCAGGAGAAGCCCTGATCACCTGATGGCGGACTACTACACTCTGGGGGGCATGCTGAAGGAGGTAGGCGCACAGGTGGTTCTCTCTTCTGTCCTACCAGTGAGTGGACACAGAAGATGGCATGCAATGTGCATCGCAGACACCAACTGGCAGCTTCGGGAATGGTGTCTCAAGGTGGGCTTTGGCCTCCTCGACAACGACCCACACATCATGACAAGAGATATGCTCGGATGGGATGGGCTCCACCTTTCCCCTTAAGGTAAGCGTGTGTTTTCTTCTAGGTTGGCAGATCTCCTCCGGCGGGCTTTAAACTAGGCTCGCTGGGGGAAGGGGAAGACGAGGGCAGAGGAAGCCTAGGACTGCCAAACCAAGCAACACCCACAAGTGCACCCCAGCCTACACCGACGAGCAGAACATATACACAGGTAAGCAACAGGGGCCAGGGCAATGCTGCAAGTAGGGGGCCAGTGCACACATCCTCAGGAGGCCTCAAATGCCTTTACACAAATGCTTGTAGTACGGGAAACAAGCAAGAGGAACTTACCCTCCTGCTAGCTGACACCAACCCAGACATAGTGGAGCTCACTGAAACGTGGTGGGACCCAATGCATTACTGGGCGGTGAATATCAAGGCCTATACACTGTACGGGAGGGATAGGACAGGGAGGAAAGGTGGGGGCATGGAATACACATCCTCATCAATTAGCAAAGAGTCAGAGGAGGGGCACACTGAAGTGCTCTGGGTTAGAATTCAAGGCAGTCAAGGGGAAACAGATTTAACAGCGGGGGTCTACTACAGACCACCCAACCAAGGGGAAGAGCTAGACCAGGAATTCTTAAGTCAGCTCATGGAGGTAGTTAGGTCAAAGGACATGGTCATCGTGGGGGACCTGAACTTTCCAGACATCTGCTGGGAAGAGCAGTCAGCCAGGTCTGACCGCTCGCGTAGGTTCCTAGCCCAAATGCAGGACCTCCATCTAATCCAGGAGGTGCACAGCCCCACCAGGGGAAGACGCATCGTTGGACCTGGTGCTGGCCACTGGTGATGACCTGGTGAGGGGGCTGCAGGTGTTGACCACCTGGGCGACAGTGATCACTGCCTGCCGGAATTCACCAGCCAGTGCAAGGTGGCAAAGGCCTGCAGCAAGGCAGCAGCCCTAGACTTCAGGAGAGTGGACTTCAATGAGCTAAGGAGAATAGCCGGAGAAGCACTGAGGTCCCAGAGGGGAGGGGTGGGGAGACAGGTGTCCAAGAAGAGTGGTCGCTCCTTAAGGAGACAATCCTCCAAGGCCAAAGGGCAGTAATCCCAACATGGATCAAAGGGAGCAGGAAGGCACAAAAGCCCCCATGGCTCACCAAAAGCATCCGGGAATGTCTCCTAGCTAAAAGGGAGGTGGACACCCAATGGAAGGGAGGGGCCATCACCAGAGAGGATTATACTGTGGTTGCTCGGGGATGCAGGGGGACAGTCAGGAAGGTCAAGGTGGAGATGGAACTGGGACTAGTTTCCCAGATCAAGGACAACAAGAAGTCCTTTTTTAAATACATATGGGGCAAAGGTTCCAGATGGGCCCCTGCAAGACATGCTAGGAAATTTGGTCATTACACCAGACAACAAAGCTAACTTATTTAACAATTTCTTGCCTCCACTTTCCTGAGAAAGGACCGGAATAGCCACCCCCCACTCTGGGCCCACCTTAGACCCCAGGGGAGGCACACGTAGCGCAAGGGTTACTGAGGAACTAGTTTAGGAACTTCTGGAGTGACTGGATGTATTCAAATCATCTGGTCTGGACGATCTCCACCCTAGAGTACTGAGGAAATTAGCTGAGGTCATTGCTTTACAAGCACCCGTGGTGCTCTGGTACGGTGCCAGAGGACTGCAAGAGGGCCAATGTGGTTCCCATCTTCAAAAAGGAGAGGAAGGAGGACCCAGGAAACTATAGGCCAGTTAGTCTTACCTCAATCCTGGGAAAGCTTTTTGAGAGAATTATTCTGGCACGTGTCCACGAGGGGTCAGCAGGGGAGGTTATGCTTAGGGGCAACCAACACAGGTTCATTAGTGGCAGGTCCTGTCAAACCAACCTGGTGGCCTTCCAAAACCATGTCACCAAATCCATGGATGCAGGGATAGCAGTGGACGTAGTCTTTCTGGACTTTTAGAAGGCCTTCGACACTGTCTCTCACCCCATTCTCATTAAGATACTGGGGCACTGTGGTGTCGACACCCACACAGTCAAATGGGTTGCCAACTGGCTAGAGGGCCGCACCCAGAGACTGGTGGGGGATGGGTCATTTTCAACCTCAAGCGATGTGAGCAGTAGGGTTCCACAGGGCTCGGTCCTCGGGCCCACACTGTTCAACTTCTTCATCAGTGACTTGGACGAGGAAGTAAAAAGCAACCTGTTCAAATTCGCAGACAGCACTAAGATGTGGGGGGAAGTGGGCGTGCTAGAATGGAGGAATGGGCTGCAATCGGACCTGGACAGGTTACAGGGGTGGGTGGATGAGAACAGGATGGGTTTCAACACTGACAAGTGCAAGGTGATGCACCAGGGGAGGAAGAGCCAGCACCATACCTACAAGCTGGGGAAATCCCTTCTCGTCAGTGCAGAGGCTGAGAAGGATCTAGGAGTCATCATTGATGCCAAGGTCAACATGGGCCGGCAGTGTGGGGATGCAGTCAGGAAGGCCAACCTCACCTTGTCATGCATCCACAGATGCATCTCAAGAAGATCCAAGGAAGTGATCCTCCCCCTCTATGCGGTACTGGTCAGGCCGCAGCTGGAGTACTGCATCCAGTTCTGGGCGCCACACTTCAGGAGGGATGTGGACAACGTGGAGAGGGTCCAGAGGAAGGCCACTTGCATGATCAGGGGGCAGCAAGGCAGGCCCTATGAGGAGAGGCTACGGGACCTGAACCTGTTCAGCCTCCACAAGAGAAGGCTGAGGGGGGATCTAGTGGCCTGTTACAAACTAGTCAGGGGGACCAGCAGGCACTGGGGGAGTCCCTGTTCCCCCAAGCACTACCAGGAGTAACTAGAAATAACAGTCACGAGCTGGCAGAAGGTAGATTAAGGCTAGATATCAGGAGGCGCTACTTCACTGCCAGGGCGGCTAGGATCTGGAAGCAACTTCCAAGAGAAGTGGTGCTGGCTCCTACCCTGGGAGTCTTTCAGAGGAGGCTAGATGAACACCTTGCTCAGGTCGTTTGACCACAGTACTCTTTCCTGTCATGGCAGGGGGTCAGACTCAATGATTTGCTCAGGTCCCTTCCAACTCTACTAACTATGAAACCCTATATCTGATTATGACCATATATGTGGTCACCACCTACACTGGAAGTGATAGTGCTGCTCTATTCAGCACTGATTAAGCCTCATCTAGAGTGCTATGTGCAGCTTTCACATCCACATTTCAAAAAGGATATGGAGAAGTTAGACAAGGTCCAGAGGCAGTTGGCAAAGGGAGGGCTTGGAAAGCAAGTCATACAAGGAGTGGCTGAAGGAGCTAGACATGTTCAGCTTACAGAAAAGACACTTAAAGGGGGACATGATAGCAACCTTCAAATACTTGAAGGTCTGCCATATAGAAAAGTAAGATTAGGACCAGTGGGTACATCTACACATGCACTTTAATGCACAACAGACTATTTTACTGCGCACCAAAACATCACATAAAAACATGAATGTGTAGTAAAATATTCTACTGCACATTTATCGTCACTAAAAAAAGTGTGCAAATGCGCTACTGTGCCTTAGCACAGCCTAATGTGCATTAATTTAGTACCTCACATTACAGGACACCTTTACACATGCTCCGGAGGTATGCATGCGTTGGGGGGGGAGTACAACACTTCAATAAGAATGGCTCCAAGAACTGCTCTGATTAAAGCACTGCCATATCTTGTGTATTTTTGTGTTTGTTTCTGAGCTTAAAACATGGTAGTGGGGGCACTTGAACTAAAGCTCATTCAATGATCTTTAATTGAAGCGCGCCCACCATTTTTAAGCACAGGGATGCTGACACACAAGACAAAGGATGCTACTGGAACATGGCAACTGCCAGACTCCAGTAGACTCTATTAATCAAGTCTGCTCCAACGCACTGGAATTCCAGCACAAAGCAGTCTCAGCACTCATGTATAGGTGCCTGGGGGTACTAAATTTAATGCACATTATAAAAGGTGCATTAATACATCTGTAGATGTGTCCAATGACTAAGTTGAAGCAAAAGAGGTTTAAGATCTGACATCAGGAAAAACTTCACTGTTAGAAGAGTGAGGCAGTAGCAGAGACTGCCTGGGAAGGTTGTGGACCCTCCATCACTGGAGGTGTTTAAGAGGTTGGACAACTGGTGGTCATGGATGATATAGGTGTAGCTACACCTATTCTCTACTATAGGTATTTTTCATGCCTCTGGGCTTTGCTGGTTGCTCCATGTGGCTGGGAAAAAATCCCATCCCACTCACCCCCCTTTTCTGCTACATGTGTACATGTGCCAGGTGTGTGTGTGTGTGCGCGCGCGCGGGCGTTTGGGGCTTTTTTAAAGCCTCCCTCAAAGGCACTGTATGTGGCTGCAGCCGAGGCTGTGGATTTTGACTGAGGTGTGCCAATGCTCCTGCCGTAATGAAAGCCAGAGGTTACAGGCTAGCAGATCTTGCCTCTCTTCATAGGGTCAGACCAATAGCTATATTTGGGGTCAGGAAATAATTTTAACCCACTGTCAGATTGGCATGGACTGGGGGAGCTTCTGCCCTCCTCTGCAAAAAAAGACATGACCCTCTACCCAAGATCTCTTGACCATATATATATTAACAACAATTTATAGAAGCAGGATGCTGGCTGCCATGGTCCCCTTTCCTTATTTGTGGCAAGTTGGGGCATTATGTTTTCTGTTGTATCATGGTTGACAACAGTTTTATTAAGATGTTAGATTATGGATGGTTTAGATAAGGATGATCCTCCCTCAGGCAAGGGGTTGGACCTCTGGATGTCCCTTCCAGCCCTATTCTGATTTTTATGATTAAATCTTTCACGTTATAACAGAAAATGTCTGGAGAAATAAACCATCAACAGCTGAATCAACTCATGGCCTACCAGGAAAACAGACACTAGGGGTGCGTGAAGCAGGCAGCATTTGATTCAGATTCATCCCAGTTCAGGGGACAGGGATTCGATTCACTGATTCGGATCACTGTCCCGATTCAATTCTGATTCAGACATAGACACAGCTTTAAATGTTTTTTCTACCTACCTCGAGGTACCAGACGTGACTCTTGAATGCTGAGATGGTAGGGCGGATGAAGCATTCCATGGGATGCAGGGGGATTCCCCCGCACGCTCAACGGTGGACCCAGAAGCAGACCAGAAGTACTTCCAGTCCAATTCTGGGTCTACCGCCAAGCACATGGGGGACTCCCCCGGTGTCCCCCCCAGCTAGGCTATCAGCCACAGGGAGACCCTGAGTGCCTCCCAAAGTCCAGGAGGCACCAGTCGCTAAGCCAGTGAGGAGAGGAGGTCCCTCACATGCTCCGCGGCAGGCCCACTTCTTCATCCACCGTCGAGCACCCTGGGAACCCCCCCATGCTCCCATGGGATGTTCTATCTTCCCCACCATCTCAGTGTTCATAAGCCGCAACTGGTACCTCAAGGTACATAGAAAAAAAAAAAACATATAAAGCCATGTCTGTGGCCAAATTATTGAATCTCTCCAAATCAAATCAGAGGCTTCCAATTCGATATGGAGAAATTAATGGGGCTCCCAATTCGATTCGAATTCATAGATTCAGCTGCCGAATCTCCTCCAAATCGAATCAGTGACTGAAGCGTCACACAGCCCTAACAGACACTACTAACTAAAGAGGATCAATTATTAATGACTTACTATTGTAAAAGCCTTTCATTTGAGTAACCAACATGGGCAGAGGGTGACCTAATGGGACACGTTCAACAGAAAGGCTAGAAAAGAAGGTGCTAAAACCAGTTTTTAAAAGGCATGGTCTCTCCAGCAAAGAAACTATCAGCAGAAAGAAGAAACTGAACTGAAGGCATAGGCGCCGACTTTGGTTTTTGCTGGTGGGTGCTTGCAGACGTTAAAAAAAATGTAAACGGCGCTTTATTTTAACTAGGGGCGTTTCCGCAGCAAGCCCCACACATGCCCAGAAGAGGCAGGGTGTTTACAGACACTGCAGAGGCGAGCTGAAGTTAAGATCAGGTGCTTCAGTGGAGATTTTTTGGCATTTTTATCTAATAGCTGATTTAATCAGCTTTACCTAAAAGTGCCAAAAAGCTCCACTGAAGCACTCCATCTCTACAGATGCTGCAGAACCAAGTTAAAGTAACACGCTGCTTTTTCCAGTAAAATACAGGGTGGTGACACCTGCAAGCAGCCACAGAGATCTAACATGTAAAACTAAAATGATCAGAGCTTGTGGGTGGTGAGCACCAGCTAATTTTCAGTAGATGCTTGATCCCCAGAGCACACAGAGTTGGTGTGTATATATATGACTGAAGGTATGGGACAGCTAAGGGCCCTGGACTCCCAGAAGGACACCAAGACCCACTCAGGAAATATGATAAACTGAGGAAGAAATCTGTTTGAAAAACTAAACCAGAGTACCTATAATAAAATGAGCTCTGAGGGGTGTGCATTTGAGCCAAGAGACAGACTTTTGAGGACGAGACTGATCTTCAAACATAAGGTAGCAGGGTTGAAGGACCCCTGCCACAGAAGCAACAGCTCCCTTCCAGTACCTTAGCAGAATGCCACTGAGGCCTAATAAAGCCAAAAGGCTGAATCCAGCAATATAGAACCACAAGGGAGAAACTCAGCCAGGGCTGTAGTTGGCCTATGATGTTTTGCAATTAAGTTATTCCTGACTGCACCGTGCTTTATTTGCAATGCATGGCACAAGCAACTGACCAGGTACAAACAATTAATTAGATCCAAGATCCATCTACCCTTCAGTACTGAAAGTATTTGTGCATGGTAGTATACTATTATTATCCCCTAAACGCTAATTAAAAGAATTGCACTAACACAAATGGCAGTAACTCAGAGTGTGTAATTCCTAAATATCAGCAACCCATTATGCCATCATTCTGGACAACAGAAGATTAAATTCACATCAACCACTTCTTTTGGTATTCAAATCATTCACCATTCAAGCTAAATGATTACACACAGGACATGTAAGCTGATCTGAGCTCTTTGGTCCCTGACTGCACAAGATAATGTTGAGCAAAGGAAACTATTTTAGGAAATGCCCCTGCATTGTCCTTTCTGTGGACAGTATTTTGGTAATGAGAGTTCAAAGACATGATACCTGGAATTAAGCAACCTGGTCCTTAGCTTGAGTTAATAAATTAAGATCCCCTATTTGTTTAAAAACAAGCAAAAGTTTTCAACTGCAGCAAAACAAATTGAGACCTAAGGAAAAAATTCCTTGGTGTTAGAACAGTCTCTCAGTCTGGTTTCCTAGTGGATCCTGCCCATGGAGGGAGCTCCCCAAGTGAGTTGAAGTCTGCTTTTCTGAAGTTCAGAGTCCTTAGTCTGCTGCTCTCCATCCTTCCTTTCCTCAGGATCCTGAACTCTATCATCTCATGGTCACTACTGCCCAAGCTGCCATCCACTACTACATTCCCCACCAATTCCTCCATTTGTGAGCAACAAGTCAAGAAGGGCATGGCCCTTAGTTGGCTGCTCCAGCACTTGCGCCAGGAAGTTGTCCCCAGAATGCACCTGCTTGCCACTGCTTTTACCAGCTCAGGGCTTCAGACCAGAGGTCACACTCAGATGGAGATAAGGAACTAAATCAGGAGGTGAAAAGAATGGCATCTACCAGCTCACTGCTATCCACTGCAGCACAGCAGGTACTTAACAAGGAAGCAAATTAAATGTACCTTAATCAAGTATGAGTAAGCAGAGGGCATACTTTGACAAAGTATATCTAAATAGTGGTAGTGGGCTCCAGCACTCCAGCTTTTGACTTTATTAAATGAAGTCTCCCTCTAGAGCAAATATACAACTTGCTCTATCATAGAGACAGTTAGTGAGGCAGCGGAATACTTAGTGATATTTTCCAGTTCAAACAAAGAAACTAAACCTCGAGTCAATCCTGTATGAAACTCTCATTAACAGAAGTAGCATATCCAAGAGCAGAGATGCTTCATATCATGGTGAAACAGACAAACATTTACTGAATTCAGTACTTAGGCTCACAGATTGATTAACTACATTTCAAACCTTGAAACTGAAAGGGACCACTAGCTTCCTGTATATCTGATTTTCACAGAAGAGTCTAAGAAGGAAGTAAGACAACGTAATAGAAAAGGAATTAATGAGTATTGCAACATATTTGCTATAACATCTTATCTTAACTCTACTGCAATCATAATAGTCAATGCTTTATCTTTAAACAATCTATCACACAATCATGCGATAAATACAAATGAAGTTCCTGAGATGACTTTCTAGTTCCATAAACAGATACATTTCAGATCACAAATGACTTAATTGTTCTTTACTTCCTGAAGTCATGAGTAGTTTGCCTTAAAAAAAATAGACAACTACCTTGGACCAGTTCCAGAATTGTTCAGTATTTGATTGAAACAAACAAATCTTTTAATGTCAATTACTGTACTTTGTTTCATCCAAGGCACACTTGAAACTAAACTAGGATTTTTTTTCAATCTCTCAACTCTTGAATGTCAACAAGCAAGGTCAACAAGAGATACATTTTGGGAAGCAAAGAGTAAAAGTTTACCATTTAATCTTACAAAGAAAAATAAATGGCCTATGTTTGTATATATGGGCTAAAATACAACTTGTTACATCAGAGGAAGCAGAGTAACCATGAGGAAACATCATATGAACATGAAAACAACAGAAAAGGAGAAAGACATGGGTATACTATTCAATCACAGAATGACTACAAGTCACTAACATAAGTCCATTAAAAAGGCAAATAAAATTCTAGGATGCATCAGAAGAGATTTTTAGGAGAGAGAGGAAAGTATTAACACCATTACACAAGACACTGATAAGATCTCATCTGGAATACTGTGCAGTTCTGATCAGGCATGTTAAGTAAGATGAATTAAAATTAGTGAAAAGAAGTGCAGGGAAAGATGATCAAGCTCTTCACTCCCTAACCTTATGAAAGAAGAGTAAAAAATTTAGCTTGTTAGCCCAGAAAAATCTCAGGTGTGGGGGAACTGGTTAAAAACAAGGGAGGAAAGAACTATTTAATGTAAAGGAAAAAGCTAGAGTTTGACTGATTTATGAAAGGGATCATATGTTTGGTAGTGCTAAGGTGATGATGTTGCCTTCAGGGTCCAGGAGATCTGCAAAAGGCAAGAATTCCTGTGGGTGATAACAGTCCTACTTAACAGGTTTTTGTTCCATCTGCCATTTACCTCAGCTGTGTCTTGGAGGAAAGGTACTACGATGCCTCAATGCTTGCCTATGTCACTCCCAACCACACAGTTGGCCCAATAAAAATACCACCTACAAGAATTCTTGCCTTTCGCAAGTTATTCCAAGCTCCTTTTTGTCCCATCCCCTCCAACTCTGATCTTCTTCACTAAGTCTTGCCACATTTTCCTTCTTTGCTCATTAAACCTGGTTCACTTCTGCAAGGAATCTATTCTTCTCAAAATCCATAACTAGGATGTTTTTCTCTCTCTCATTTTCACAAATACAACCTCTTTCTATGCCTCATCACCCAGACTTATTTTATTTCTTCTCACACAGGCACTACATCTTCCTGGTTATAGTGATGCATATATAGTGGGTAATGAAATATACAGTTGAACATTACCTGCTATGCTAAATATTTTAGTTTGCTTAGTTTATGTTATCTGGTAAAGCAACACAGATATGCCAACAAAAAAATTCTCTCAGCTGTTGTATGCCTATGCTCAAGTATAGCTGTACTACAAATTCATCTGTAGACTAACCCACTACATTCAACAGTCTGCGGGAAACAGCTGCAGTTGCCTATAATCACATTACAATGGCTACGTTTCCAACAGGACAAAGTTGTACCAACATCTCAGCAACTGTGTCATATCAATTTATCCATGGCTGCAAAACACTAATTACCCAATTCTTATTTCATTTTCCATCAGTATGCTTCACAACCAACTAAGGAAGATAGAATTCTGTCCACCATCATGTACTTGTATTTTATTTTGTTTTGTTTTTAAGGGCTGACATAGTAATGTCTGTGTTTTTAGGCTCTGCATCAAGTCAAAATAGTGTTCAGTCATACTCAGGAGAATACAGTGATCAGATAATCAACTTCATCCGTATTCTTCAGTTCTGTCTCAAAGTAGTCCGTTTCAACGAGGGCCTCCCACACAACATTAAGGATAAGGATTTAATTTCACATAAAGGCAAATGCTTAGAGCAAGGGGACAGGCTGCTTTTACCTTAACAAAATTCAAATCTTTGTGATTCAATCTGGCAGCAATGACAGGCCAGAAAGTTGATGTAGCAAATAACAGAGTGCTTAACCCTGTTAGATGCAGAACAGGTTAGTGGAGATAGAGAAAGGAATCTCAGGTGTAGACATACAACTAGGGTTACCATACATACAGGTTTTCTTTTTGGGTCCTTCCATTTCCATCTAGAGGAGTTTTTTAAATATTAGCAAATGTCTGGGATTTTGTTGTGCCTCTGCTTTCCTAGTACTTCCTGGCTTGCCTGAGCAAGGAGCTGCTTAGGGCTGGGGGCAGCAAGGGAAGGTGATTAGAGGCCTGCATGTGCGCATATGCCTACTGGCACCAGGGCTGCAGCAACCAGCAATGATGGAAGGAAGGGGGGGCAGCAGGGTTGGGCAGGTCAAGAGTGAGGGGTATCAGCAGGAATGGGGAAGGGGCTGCAGGTTGGGAGTGAAGGGCACCAGCATGGTCTGGGGGGGGCAGGGTACTGTGGGTCAGGAGTGAGGGGCAGCACAGGGGCATACCCCACAACTACAGCCCAGCCTAGACCAACGAGCGAAACAAATAAACAGGTAAGCGACAGGGGCCAGGGCAACACTGGGACAAGGGGGTCAGTACACACATCCACAGGAGACCTCAAATGCCTCTACACAAACGCTCATAGTATGGGAAACAAGCAGGAGGAACTCACCCTCCTGCTAGCTGACACCAGCCTGGACATAGTGGGGATCACTGAAACATGGTGGAACTCAACACATGACTGGGCAGTGAATGTCAAGGACTATAGGCTGTACAGGAGGGACAAGATAGGAAGGAGAGGTGGGGACGTGGCACTCTATATCAAGGAGGAATACACATCCTTGTTAATTAGCAAGGAGTCAGAGAAAGGACACTCTGAAGTGCTTTGGGTTAAAGTACAAGGCAGTCGAGGGGAAAGAGACTTAACGATGGGGGTCTACTATAGACCTCCCAACCAGGGGGAAGAGCTTGACCAGGAATTCTTAGGTCAGCTCACTGAGGTAGTGAAGTCTAAGGATGTGGTAGTCATGGGGGACCTGCCATAGCAGGGGGTTGGAGTAGATGATCTACTCAGGTCCCTTCCGAACCTAGAAACTATGAAACTATATCACTGCCCCCCCCATAATGATATCTCCCTCTCCCCATCCTCTTTTTTGAAATTGGAACTATGGTAACCCTAACAGTTCAAAACTTGCAGGCATATAATAAGCCATAAATCTGAAAAATAAACAACTTCAGTGCCCAAAGTATAAATCATGAAAACCACCAGACACCAAGGTAATTGTGTAATACTTGCAAAGAGAATTTAATCTAAGCCACATCAATGGGTTTCCCCTCCCTTTAACTTTACCAGCAAACATGAGACTAACACCACTTTACGCATGCTGCACCACCACTGATTTCACCCCCACTATAATTTAACACTTCCTTAGGTAGCTTTACTCATTGATTTTTAACACTTGAATTATGCACCTTTTACTCAAAGTACCTGCTCAGCACAAAAACCCCATACTAATTTTCTGAGATTTTTGGAGTCTTGCATTACCTAAAGCAGTTTCAATCTTTAAAAATAATGAGGAGGAAAACTGTTTACACAAACTGATACGCAAGCAAATTTATTTGCACTTATGAGGAAAGTTAGATATTTTAACAGATCAAGAAACCCACGAATTATCAAAGCCCAGGCCACACTTCTGTCACTATGTCAGTCAGAAGAGGGGCTCCCTAACCAAAGCTGTGTCTACCATAGAGAGTTATGCTCAGAGAGGTGAATCCATTCCAAGAGCATTTTGCCAATATGGTATACTGGCTTCCATGGTAAAGCATTCCTAGCACAGCCATAGCCCAAGAAATTCTATGATCTTTTAGAATTTGCCCTTCCTTCTACTTCTTTAATCTGCTTACAGCTTTCACTTGTACAATGACTGAACTATACTGTAAGCACTTCAGGAAAGGTACCATGTCTTTACTTGTTATGGGGAAGTTTCTAACACTTTTTGGCACTGAAAAAAGAAAGAGAGAGAGAGAGAGAGAGGAACTGTCTTCCTCATCTTCAGCTGCAAGTTGTCCATCATCTTCCAAGTTTCTCCATATATACATATAGGGAAAAAATAAGATTTAAGTAAAATTCCTTCTTCCCACATGCCTGCAGTTAGTTATTAAACCCATTAAATCAAGTATTTCTATCACCCAGTTCTGAAGAGGAATCAGGTATTTGATGGCACAGCAGAAACTATTCTTGTGCTGACTGTCTTGTCAAAGGGGACAAAAGGGAATTTATCCACACTTTCAGACAAGAAAGACCTTTTTCCTTTAAAAAAAAAAAAAAGCAGCTAAATCATTAACACACATTTCCTCAATAAACTCAAGAAATGAACTGCATGCAGGAAGAAAAGGCAATTTCATGATGGTAATGTAAATGTAAATCCATATTTATCATGTCAGAAGGCAAGACTTCACTTAGGCAGCATGGACCACAGAACAATGTCTAGAAGATTCTCAGAGTCCATGTCCCAGTTCTTCTGCCAACTTGTGGTATGATCCCAGGCAAAACTGCCACCTTGCATCACAGCCACCCCATCCATAGCATGGAAATAATGAACTCACCCACTTCTGCATGGTGCTCTGATGCCTATGTATTTAGTATAACTACTATCATTTGTGATTTACTAAATACCTTGCTATAAATTGTTCTGATATAAATAGCAGACAATTAAACAGATCTTTGCTAAAAAGCAATTAACAAACCAGCAAGGCATTAAGCATGTGTAAAGGTAAGTAAAAACTATCAGAGAAATGTGATAGTTAGAAACATTTTATTTATATGAAATTCTCAGCACCTATTTCAATCTTGTGGGTGCTACTTCTGTTAAAGCAGTTGAAAATGAAGCAGACTTTTTTTTGACTCATGAATCCCATTTGTCCTGAATATGCTTTTGAATTTGTCCACTGTGCTCTTGAACCAAACAGTAACAATTTTCTCTCTCTAGAGCAGGGGTGCTCAACCTCTGGCCAGCAAAGCCACTGTATCTGGACTGCAGGGCTCCCCATGAGGCAGGAAGTTTGACAGGGGGTGAACAGTAACCATTAATATGGTCACCCTCCTCGCAACAAATTCCCAAACCCCAAGCCCCACATTTCCAGTTGCATGCAGGCCACCCCCCACGGGGCTAGGCCAAGGTTGGGGCCCGGCCACACTCCCTTTCCCCACAGATCTTGGCTATACCCCTTCCCCACTGCCACATGGGGCCAGTTTGGGGCAAGCCATACCCCCTTCTCTTATGCAGGGGCAAACCATGACACTTTTCCCTGTCGAGCTGGATTCAGGCTGGGCCACACCCCTCCCCCCTGCAAGGCCAAGCCATGTCCCCTTTTCCCCACACAAGGCCAGGTTGCAGCTACCCCCAAACTCTTCTCTGCATGGCCAGGTGGTGCCCATCATGCTGGCCCCAGTTCTGCATCTAGACCACCAGCAGGATCCACTCCACAGACAGACATGGCACTGCCCATCTGGCCCATGGGCGGGGGAGAAAGTTAAGCATCCTCTAGACTATTGGATTACCTCAACAGCCTCAAGTAGCAAAGACAAAACTGTGTGAAAGGAAAAGAAACATTCTGTATATCTTCACATTGACAGAAGCTAGAGATTGATCTTTCCTAACCAGTTAAATAAATGTCTTTGCACTCAAACATGATGAAACCAAATATTCCAATTTTTACTTCATCCTGAAAACTGTCTGTCCTGTAGAGAAGAAAATCAGACTTATGAAGACTCACAATATAATCACTGTTGCTAATGAAGAAACTACAAGGCATTTAATAAAGAATTGGAGGCAACAAAATCAACACAGGACTTTATTCAAGTATCCTAGTCACTCTTTTAAGAGTAAGTAGAAAAAAAGTGTTCTCTGCATAAATTGTGAAACAGGAGCAAGCCATGGGAAAAGAAGATATTGTTACTAAAGGTCAAAAGTGAAGTATTCTTTGCAAATTCCAACATCTCAGTTACTGAGAAGACAGGCAGTGAATTACTGAATATGATAAGCAGTGAATTAGTAATACTGACACTCAAGTCATAGTCACCAGACCTGAAATAATTACCATATCTGCATTACCTCTCTCAGAGTTTTTGGTTTTAGTCTGCAATAAACTTGAAATAAATCACTGGCTTAGACAAAGTGGTTTACTTCACAGCCCACAAGGGCTACAGAACTTAAACCAAAATTTTAAAACTAATTAAATTAAAATTAAAAACTTAAACCAAAAATTAGGCACCCATGTCTAGAAAAATGTATGCAAACACATATTTAGACACCAAACAAAATCGGAGTGTTTTCCCAGGTGTCTAGATCTTCACACAAATATTACTAAATAAGTAGCAGCTGCAAGCGCTTGGCACCTCTAAAAATAACATTATTTTTATATGCACATTTAGGCACTTTTTTCTATTAAAGCTTAGCTTCTACAGACATTGATTAGGTCAGTAGAAACATGTAGAATAATATCTCTTTAGATGCTGAATAAATCATTGCTATGTCTAGGATCTACCTTTGTTCAAATCATTTGCCAAGATCAGAGCAATGCAGCTACTTCTACAGTCACTTTATTGAAGAGCTTGCCAAGCTCTGCATGAACATATTTTACTATTTCATAAAATTTAAAAGGCAAGTTTTTGAACCAAAGTAACAAGGCCTCTATGGGATTTTTTGCAGGATTACAAGGTACTGAATACCTTGAGCATCTATCTCACAGGGAATCCTGGCTGTTACTAAAAGGGGAGGGGGGCCTTTAAGGGCAGGGTCTTGGTAGCTTGGGCACAGGCAACCAGCAGAGCAGGCATTAAGAAACAGGCTTGTGGGCAGGTCAGTTGACAGGGGGAAGTCATATGACTAGAAGAGGGCTCAGGCTTGAGCTATAAGCCTACTGCCTGCACCAGTCAGGACACTAGTCCCGAGAGCCACAAGAAATGGAGCCCATTGTAGCAGGGCCCCTGAAAGACCCAGGAATAAGGGTAAACTGCCATGCAGGTCTGGGAACAATGACCCAGGGCAGAGAAGTGCTTCTAATCAGGCAAGTGGTCTTTGTTTTAGGTTACACCTCTTGCTTGAGTTCCAAGCCTGGGGCCCTGCAGAAAGCATGTCCAAGGCCTACACCCAGACAGGGGCTGAGTGGGGGACCAGGGGATCCGGAAGCCCAGAGTTGAGCAGAGGCACGGCTGGGGCCCAAAGCCAAACCTAGAACAAGAAGACCAGTTAGAGCAGAAGGGTAAAAGATGGAAGCACCAACAAGGAAAGGAAGGCTTGAGGTGGCCTGGAGACTTGGGGACAAGTATCCCACCTGACTGGTGATTCAAAACACCTGAGGAATGGGGCATGGTGTAGGGACAGACTGGAGCCACACAACAGGCCCTTAAGGCATACAAGGTTGAGATGACCACAGGAGAGAGAGCACAAAAGCGAGCAAGAAAGAGCACGCACCATGGTCTGGCCAGGCTCTGGGGGAAGTCTCCCTTTCAAAAAGGTTTCATCAAGACACAGCAGGCAAGAAGACAGGGCGAGGCCCAGAGCAATAAGGTATAGAGAGAGCCTAGCAGGGATGAGGAGGCATCACAGCACTTCTCAGGCACCTAACCTGTTACGGCATCTAGAGATTGAAGACTGACTACAAGTAACATATAGATGAAATCCTTTTTCTAGTTTGTACAAGATTGCTTTGCAAACACATTGAAACCATCCCTACAAGCTGCCAGAGAGGCCTTCCTTTATATGAGCCTCAAATCCCGTGATGATTGATAGACTATAAACATGCATCACTGCTGGTTTCCATTGCCAACACAGGTACAGATTTGTCTTCCATCACTAAGAAACCTTGCATGAAAACTGATGCAAGAGATTTCTTTCTAGAGTGACTTACAAAGGAAATAAAATCACTCTAACACACTGGCTAAGCAGAGACAGTCAAAAAGCCCAAGGCTGAATCAATTCAATCTTTGTGGGTTAGTCTAAGCTGCAGAGATTGAACCGATAAATAAGTGAACAGCCATTCACTTTTGATTCTGGACACGCAGCCATATGCCTGCGCTAGAGCACATCTCCTGCTCTGCTGGAGCAGACAGCCTGGGCCAAAGCTAGCCTGCCCACTCTGCGAGAGGGGGTTGAGGAGGAGATGCAAAGCATGCTAAGATGCTGGGGGACTGTGAATTTACTTCAGTGTGGAGGGGATCTGGGACAGAATATCAATAAACAGATTTAACCTAAGTCAGTTAAGTCTGATTCTGATTTCTCAAACCAGTTTCAGCCATTTTGAAAGTAATTTAAGTGCACTGAACTTCTGTCGTGTTACAGATTTGAACCGGTTTCCAAACACTTGTATCGGTGAACCTCTAACATAAATTGGTATATCGTTCCAATATCAGATTGGTACCAATATGAAGAAAATTATCTGTATCAGATAATTATGGGGCCAATAATTTGAATGATAAATGCCTCCAGCTAGTAAGTCAGAAGGAAAGGGAGGTGGGGGGGGGCACAGATCAACACCCCCCATGGTGAGGGAGGGAGCAGGGGCAGGCACTGCCCACCCAGGGCAGGGCACGGGACAGAGTCACAGCTCATGGGATGGGGGTGGCTCCCACTACTGCTTGCACACTGGGAAGGCAGGGTAGGGCATGTGTCCCTGGATCTGCCAGATCTGCGCAGCGCAAGGTGGGTGGCAGCTGTGAAGAGGAGCTGGAGCCAGCCAGCACTGCACAGGGCTCTTCTTGCCGGGGGCTGGGCTCAGAGTGTTTGCAGTCACAGCTTTTCTCAGCACTTGGGTAGAGGTGGAGCATTCCACCTCTGGGGCTCTGCCAGGCAGCAACATGGGTCTGGGAGCAAAGCTGCAGTGAAGTCTGGGGTGACTGAAGCCTCCTCCCAGTACTGCTGGGGCCCACCCCAAGCACAGCCTCCAGCAAGAAAAGCCAACTCAGGCTTCCCTCTACCCCCACAGCTGCAGCCTGCCCCACAGCTACAGCCTGCTCCGCACCACACAGATCTGGAGGCACATGCCCCCCCTCTGCCCCCTCAAGTTGGGAGCTGCCCCCACCCCATGAGCCACGCCTCCATCCCACACCCACCCTGGCTGTGCAGCACCTGTCCCTGCTCCCTCCCTCACCATGGGGGGCATTGATCTACCCCCCCATACCCTTTCCCTCCCCTTACACCACACCAGACTTACCAGCTGATAGCCATCAGATACCTGCTACAGCTGCCATCAGCCCCTAAAATGTCTAACAGTACACCCCTAATTTATGTGTAACTTCTGTCCCTAGCTCTAATCATTGCACTTGTTCTCCACATTATTTCTAACTTGTTTCCATCTACTTTGTACTGAAGTGCCCTAAACATGCACAAAAGAATGCCAGTAGCAGATTCGCTAGTGCTATAGAGAAAGGAACAAGGATCACCTCCATGATTCAAAGCATGGATAGCTATGCAGTCCAAAAAGGTACAATGTCTTTTGACATTAATACCCCAGTGTAGGCTCATGGGTAACTATTTTAGGGATTTTTTCCCCTCTACCATATAGGTCCTCTGCCTAGTGTTTAATGTGGGTTTTTGATTATTCCCACTTTTCACTGTTATTGTATTTCCCACCCATATTTAAAATAATTATCAGGCTTCTAGAGACAAGTATAATACTTTTCCAGCTTTATTGCTTCCAGCTAAACCAGTACATCTCATTCACAGATGAATAAACTAAAAACATAAGAGTTAAAAGGACACAATTGGCTTTTACATTTTCTTAAGACTGAAAATTACACATCTGTCTTAAGTTTTAAACTAACTCTTAGAAGTATTTTCCAGGCTTACTATACAACAAAGGAACACGAGCAGAAAACACTTTAGCTGGTGGGGGAGGGTGACCTTGTTTTCATGGATTCTTCATAAGGCACCACACAAAGGAGAAAAGCCCTGAAAATGTGACTATAAAAGCCATAAAAGTCACCAGGGGAACTCAGGGACAGCTGCAAGTACCTGGAACTACTTCAAGTCCTTTTTTAAGGTTAACTAGACTTTATACTGAAGACTTGAGTTCAGCTCACAGCTCAGATTTCTCATTTCCCAGTCCTGTATCTGGACCTCTCAATCCACCCTTAATATTACTGCCCTTGCATTTACAGTCTCCAATTTCATTTTGCAAAACATGCTGCTTACCAACATAAGAAAAAAATGCAGTGTTTTAATGCCTAATACCACTATCACATACATGCTACTGTTTGCTCACCATTATTTTGTGTACCGTTATTTCTTCACACAGTAATAATGGAATTTTGTATTTGAAAAAAATATATCAATGTTAATTTACTATAGATTTTCCAAAATTATTTAAAGTTCTTGGACATATGGAAAACAGCTTACATTTTTTTTTAAGCTTTCTGCAAGAAAAGCAAGCCACCTACCTGGGATTTACAAACATATTGAAGTTTTAATTCTTGAATTGCAATATAAAAATGAAATTAAATAAAATACGAAAAGTAACAACTAGGTAGGGCATTAACATCCCATTACTGTAGTAGCAGGGGAAGTAGAGTATCATATAATCACTCTGACTCCTTACCAGCTAGTCTAGAATCACACACTCCAACTATAAGACTTATAAACTACAGCATAATTTAATGTTTCCTTAGTGTCAAACTTCTTTTACTGGGCTGCAAGGCTCCTCATAGGTGGATTCAGACCCATGTCTGGTGGCAGAGCATTAAATAAATGGGTGCATTAATCGCCATGGTGTCTCTCCTGTGCTGTGCACATGCATCCCTAGTGGGTCTCTGTATGGCTGAATTTGGCAGTGGATCCTGCCCCCAAATTCCCAGCCCTTCCAAGAGCCCTGCAGGCTGAAAGACGCATCTCCATGGGCCAGATCTGGCCTGAGGTACACACTTTGACATTCCCCACTCTAAAGGATAACAATGTAAAAGCAAGCCTAGGAAAAGGCTAGACAATGGGGGGGAATAGTGGCATGATATTTCCTCTGTTTGATATTAAGGTGTTAAGCAGCACTTACTCCAAATGAACTCTTGTAGAAACCTTTTACTTTAAGTACTTACAGAAGTACTTCACTATGCTTCTTGTAAGTGCAGGTTAAACAAATGTTTTTCTGGGGTGGTTTGGAAAGAGATGATCCCCTGCTAAGCAAGAGACCACCCCCCAACATCCCTTCCACCCCCCCCCCTATATTCCTATGACAACAGCACCCAATTTTTTTCCCCAGCATCACCTCCTCAGAAATTTCCTGGACCAGGCTGACAAGCATGAGCAGTAGAGGCACTCAGGGACCACTGTTACTATACAGATTGCAAAATGCATGGGGATAATGACAGGTATCCATCTGACAAAGTCAACTTCAGCCCATGAAAGTTTGTGCTCTATGCATCTTAGATAGTCTATAAAAGGTGCAAATCTGCCCTGCTTTCAGACTAATGCAGCTAACTACCTCAGACAGGTATCCAAGCCAGGAGGCCACACTCACCCAAACGGATCCAAGCAGCTCACACCAATGCCCCGACTGGCCCCAAATCTGGGCACAAAGCACCCACAACTGATATCCACAAGCTCCCCCCAACCCAGGGCTGGGTCCTGAGCCCACATGTGGCCCCAGCCAAGGGAGATGCACCTGCCTTTGCCCCTGGGAGAGGCCAGAGGGATTGCTCTGCTTTGCTCCAGGATTGTTTCCAAATAGCTCAAAACTTTTCCCCAGGATTTGGCTCTGTGTGTGTGTACCTGCACATGTGTGCCAGTGCGTACATGCGCCTGTGTGCACATGTGTGTGTACATGTGCCTGTACACGTATACACGTGTGCGTGTGCGTGTGTGTGTGCGTGCGTGTGTGCGTGCGCGCGCGCGCCAGCTATGTCAACCCCTCCCAGCACCAGCACCGGGGGCCCCGGGCGGAGGCCGGCCGCACGGGGCGGGGGGGGAGGCGCCAGAGGCCGAGGGCGGGGATGGCTCCTCCGTCCGGCCCGGGCCGTGGCTGCGGGCCTTACCCGTCCTTGCGCCGGGCCTTGTAGACGTGCCCGTAGGTACCCCTGCCCACTTTGCAGCCCTCGTACTCGAAGAGGTCCTCCACCCGCTCGCGCTCGGCCGCCAGCTTGGACTTGAACTCGTAGTCCATGTCTGCCGTCCATGGGGCGCGGGCGGCGGCGCCGGCTCAATGCCCCCCGCGCCGGGCGCCCACTCCCGCCTTCCGCGCTGCTCCCTGCAGGGGGCGGGGGAGGGGGCCGCGCCGCCGCCGCGCGCTTCAGCTCGGGCTCCTCGCAGCGTCGCCCGCGCGGAGGGATGTGGGATTCGTAGTGCCGCCACCTGCGCAGCAGCCCCGCAGCGCCGCTCGCCGACTATAACTCCCAGCGTGCCTCACGCCGACTCCAGCCGAGTCGCGCCTGCGCACTGCGCTCCGCCCCCATCGGAGATTCAGCGGCCGCTGGGAAACTTGCTGACTCCACACATTGCGGGGCAGTGGCGGG
>NW_017728918.1:88984579-89003773 GCF_001723895.1 Crocodylus porosus
CCCCACCGCCTTGCCTCCCCACGCACCCCCTGGTGCTCTCCCGCCGTCCTCCTCACTCGCGGGGCCCTGCTGCAACCGTTGGACGCACGGAGCCCAGGGAAGCTCGCGCGGCAAATTGTTTATCTCACAAGCTGCCACTCACGTCCTGGTCCCGTCCCTCATGTTCAGCGACGCTTCCGATTGGTCAAAGGAAGTCCCGCCCCCTTTCCCAAAGCATAAAACCTGGTGTCTAGCAATAGCAGAAGCACTGCTGTTTAGGCGATACTAGGGAGGGTGTGTGTTCCCTTCCTTGCACCCTCCCGCTCTTGGTGTTTATCTTATTCTTGAGGGCGTTCAGGATTTTTGTAATGGCCTTAGTGTTCCTCCTTTAAAGCTGTTTTGCTACTGAGCTGTTCCTTGGCTGCTCCTGACAAAAGTTGCTTATATTTCACAGCCCAGCAGATAGTTTGTAGCTCCTTCCAACCAAACTGTAGCTATTTTCGTTTCCCTCTGAAACTGCATCTTCCCAGCAGTATCCCAGAGGTCTGAGAACAAGCAGTTCTGGTTCCAGCAAGCTGTCCTTATTTGTCTTGTCCCTACATGTTATCAGGGGCCTTCTGAGTCTAAAGAGAAAGGCTTTAAAAAAAGAATAGAGCTTTTTTCAGGCATTTAAAAAGGATGCTTCTGTACTCAAGCAGTCACAGGAGTGTTTTGAGTCTCTAAAACTAACATTAAATGCCAACATTTTTTTCTTGTGTAAGATCTTTTTGTAGATCAAGTTTATCTAGGGCGTTCAGACACTGGATTAGCAACATGCTTGTTTTTTGATATTACTCATGATTTCAGCCCTAATCAGTCATCAGGACTACCTCATGCTGTGTGCTGTGAAAGTTAATACAAAAGTCATCGCTGATCAGCAGACTCTGGTTTGAACAAGCAGCAACAAGTGAATGAAGTGGAACAAACACTGTTACTAGGAGAACAAAGTAGTAGTAGTAGTAGTTGATTTGGCATGTAGGAAACTGAAATGCTTGACAACCTGCCTACTCACTTTCAGCTAGCTGGCAGTGTTTTTATGCATGAGTTAACAATGTGCTAGTCTAATTGATTGCAATGGGGATTTGTTTCCCATGCATAAGGGACACACCTTGTGAGAGAGATGAATTACCAGATGAGAGGTTTACCATTGTTGATAAAGGAAAGGGACAGATTAATTGCAGATAGGGCTAAATTATTACGGTGAAGACAAGAAACTTGTTTCTGAATGAGTGGCAAAAAGATTAATATAATCCTGAAGTGATAATTCAGGGGTTGGGAACCTATGGCCCAGCAGGCCAGATCCAGTCCCTGGATGTGGGCTTTTCCCTGCTGCTGCTGGGAGAAGTGCCATCTGCAGGCACTTTCCCACTCTGCCCTGCACAAAAGTGTCAGCTGGATCCCAGTGTCCACCACATCTGACCCACCCAAACTGGGTCACCCCAGCTTGCAGCCCAAAAAGGTTGCCAACAGCTGTGGGAGCAGGAAAGCTATGTCTTTTATAGTGCCAGACAGCTGACTTCCCCTCCTGTAAGAGTCGGTGTCAAACAGCTGACTTCCCTTCTCTCTCCAAGCAAACTTCTCTAGAGAACTATGGGTACTGTTTTCTGCAGTGGTTCAGTTGCAGGTATGGAACTCTATCAGCACAGTCTGTTTCTGAACTCCTACATATTGGGATATTTCCATTTGCCTGTCAGCAACAATGCTGAAGAAAGTATTCTAAGAATAGAAAAAATCCTGTATCTTTAGTAGTCTCAGGCTTTACAATCCTACCAAATGTTTAGTCATCTGGTAATCATACTTTGCACCTGAGGAAGAAACAAGTACATTTATCTACATTGCTATGTTGCCCCGATATGTTAATTCATTTTTAACCAATAAAAGAAATACCCAAGTGTGTTACTAAGACTAAACTCCACAAACCTCCATGTAGCCCTTTTCAGTCAAAATAATGCGAAAAGATGGGAAATATAAATGACAAATATGTCTCTCTTTCTTCAGTTCTATCATGTACCTATCTAACTATATGCCATATGGCACCATAACTAATTGCATGCCTGCAATCTCAGTTGCTTTTTTGTCTCTTGGCCTTTCTCCACTTCTTATCTCCACTTTTCTCAGCACTCTATTTTTCCAGCTCTTTTATTCCTTTGCTTACCTTCCCTTTCACTCTAGTAACTATCCCTTGCTCATCTCATTGATGCAATAGTGGATTTGTTCTCCTTCTCTAATCCCTCCATTTGTTCCAAGGGACAATCCCATCTCCATTGTACCCACTCATCCTTTCCTTAACTTTAACCACTCTATGCTCTTTGGTTCTTTCCCTTCACAATACAAATATGCTTCAGTTTTTCCTCTCTCTGTCACCCACCTGTGACCCCAGTTGCCTCTCCACCTAGGCATTCCCACAACCATGTCACTAGTAAAAATCAATTAATTTGCTGTCTGTAATAGTAATCTGGTATAAGTCTCAACTTAATTTAAAAGATGAATTAAGATGTGTAAGAAAGCTATGAAAATTTCAGGCCTCAAATCATTAAAAGGTGAACGGAAGCCCATGTATATTTATTTGCAATTTTGTAACTTTATATGTGTATACTAGCAAACTGCCCATCAAAAGTTATGTGGGGGGGCTGGCACGTGGGTGGGGACAGAGCACCCCCACCCACCACCCTGTGCCGCCATCACCTCCCAGAAGTGAGGGGTGGGAGGGGAGTTTGCATGTGGCAGCTGCCACCACCACTTCATGCTGCCGCTGCTCCACATCCAGCTGTCCACCACCCCCTGACACTCCATGTCCATCCCCATGCCACCACCTTCCTGCTCTGTGTCCAGCCCCATGCCACCCATTCTACCTCCCCTTCCCGCTCTGCATCTGCCTGGCCCACTCCACTGGAGCCATGCCTCACCTATCATTCTTGACAGGCATTCTTGATGCAGCACTGGCTGAATTAAGCCCTTTATATAGAGGGCACATTGACAATGGATTAAGCCCTTTATATAGAGAGAATTTTCGCCACGGTACCAAAACTAAGCTCTGAATTGACTGTTTTCTCTACAAAATAAATAAACTCTTAGAAAAAAAATACTTTTGATCTCATTAACTCTTGCAAGGGACAATACCTTTTTCAGGTCCTGTCAGGCAGTCATAGTTCATACTATGTTTACTATGTCTGAAATGTTTAAGTCTAATCTGCAGATATTAAGTATTAAGGAGAGCTGTAATTTTCGGTGGTGCCCTGCATGTACCACAACAGTCTGATTTTCTCAGGCAATATATTTGCCTTATGGGGGAAGGGATTTATATTTTTGAGCTGGTTCAGTTTGTCCTTGGATATTCACTTCCTTTATTGTGATACCTTGATGATTAAAGGCACTATGGCAGAAAAAAATAGCTCATTATGTTTTGAAAGGTAAAGAGTACTAATCTTGCCATCAGTAGAGGCATTTTCATGAAACTAAGTTTCATGAAAGGGCCTTTCTTTGATTTCTTTCCCCTTTAGTATTGCAATAGTGTTTTAGAATCATTAAATGAAACCAACTGGAAGTGGAAGTGAAAATGAAAATGGCTAGTTTTTTTATTATCCAAACTGAGTAAGGTGAAAGTAATTAGCAGAACATTCATAAGAGATAAGGAAGTGTATTGTTTAAACTAACGGTAAACCTAAGTGTCTGTTTTAAGAAGTCAAGGAGAAGAAAAGAAAAAACAGAAGTAGCTATGATCACAGTTGTACCAAAATAATACATAGCATAGTGCCCGCTATGTTTTCCAATACAGAGCTAAGTTGCAGAAGAATAGTTGTAACGATATTGTCTGTTCCTGTTCTACCATTCCCTCACACACCTTCCAGCAGTTATCCTGGATCCTTAAAAGCACAGAATTAACTCAATGGTCAGGAGTTTATCCTTGCCAATATAAATTATTTAAAGAGTTCAGTTTTTTTGTTCCAACTTATTTTAGGCAACTCCAGAGGGAGAGGTTTTTCTTCTCTAAAAAGATGGAAACAATAGTGGGGTTTGGTTTTAATCACTCTACATTTCTCTACACATGCCCTCTGACTAGAGAGAGGCTCACAAGGGTGGGGAGAGGGAGCTGTTTTAATGAAAGGCTGGAGAAGAACAGGACAAGATATCCTTGTCTCCCCTTTACCTCTGGAAAGGGAGTCACACCAGGTAGTAACTTAGAGAAAATGGAAGACTCTTTAAGCAACAGCAAATGAGAGGGAGAAATACTGAAAGAAACAAGTTGTATTGTGTAATTAGGGTTACCATATTTCCAGTTCCAAAAAAGAGGATACCTGCTGGGGGGAGGAGGGGATATGATTGTGAGGGGCCCTGTCCCCCCAGGCCCTGTTGCTGCCCCTCATACCCAACCCACAGTTCCCTACCCCCCTGGGCTATTCTGGTGCTCCTCACTCCTAACCCGCAGCTCCCACCCCATCCCTGCTGGTGCCCCTCACTCCTGACCTGGAGCCCCTTGATGCTGCCAGTGCCCTGGACTCCTGACCCAAAGTCCCCCACACCCCCAGTGCCTCTCACTCCCAAGCCACAGGCCCCCTCCAGCCCTGCTGGTGCCCCCACTCTTGACCCACAGTCCCCTACCTTTGCTACCCTGCCAGTGTTCTTCATTCCTGACCTGCAGCCCTTGCATCCCCAGCCCTGCCAGTATCCCTCATTCTTGACCCCCCAGCCCTGCTGGCACCCCTTACTCCTGACCCACAGCCCCCTTAGACGGCATCTCTTGGCCGTCCCGTGCCTGCAAGCACAGACCATCCCACCCTTGCCCAGCCATGCAGCTCCCCGCTGCCCCGAAGAGCCGTCCCACCCCTTCCCTTGCTGGAGAGGCAGGTGCTTCTCCCCCCTCACCCCCTGCCTTGTCACAGCCCCAGTGCTCAGACAGGTTCACAAAGCTTCAACAGGCACCCCCCCACACACAATTATCCCCTCCACACAACCCTGCCCCCCCCCACACACACACACACAAAAAGCTCTTCCAACACATTCTGCCAAAGCTTCAACAGGCACCCCCCCACACACAATTATCCCCTCCACACAACCCTGCCCCCCCCCACACACACACACACAAAAAGCTCTTCCAGACATTCCCCAAGCCCTGGCCCTCCAACTTCCATGCGCCATAGACTTACCTACATCCAGCTACTGGAGCTACCCTCACCACCCTACCTGGCTGTATGCTAGCCACATGCATGTGCACATGCCGATGCACATAGGACCCCCTGTCTCCAATTGCCCCAAGCAGCTCCTTGCAGGCTGGACGGCTACCAGCCTGCAAGGGAAAACCTGTGGTTTCTTCCTTTAAAGAGGAAAATTGGCATTTTTCTGCAGCAAACAGAAAACCCGAATCCCTGGTAAACACACATGCCACTAGGGCAAGTGAGGAAATGCCGTTCTACCAGCAAAATCCAGGACATTTGTTCTGTTTTATAAAACTGCCCAAACAGAGATCGGAGGACCCAAAAAGAGGACATATCCGGGAAAACGCAGACGTATGGCAACCCTACTGTAATGCTATTTCCAATACTTTTACCTCCAAGCAGAAAGTGAAAGCAGTTTTGAAAAAATATTGCAAAGCAGACGGAAACTTAGTAAAATTTGAAGATTGGGAAGGAAAAAGAATCATCTTTGTACTTATCTATGAGGTAGGGAACTTTCCAACGTTGAATATCATTTAGATATTGTTTCTGGTGTGGCTGTGCACGTGGCTATTAGTAAACTCACTGGGTGTTTACATCAATATTTTCTCCTATTATTTCCTGTTACTTGAAGTCTCAACTCAGTCCTATTTCTTTGTTTCCTAAGTCAAATAAGCAAAAAAATTTCTAAAATACACAATTCTTTCTCCTTTTATTTGTGTTGATGTATCGAAGGCCTTCAAAGCCCCATAAGTTACAGGGTTTTTCCCCTGCTCATTTTAATACCCCAGAAATTCCTGTATATCAGGAAAGTGAATCTTGGCAAAATCCAAGCCTGCTTATTGTGAACTAGAACAGCTTTACTGAACATATAAGCCTGTTAACTTTACCATTTTTCAAAAAAAGGAAAAAAATCACTTAATTTAAACAATGCAAAATCCTGAGAGGGAAGGGTATTTTTAATAGGACTGATTGTTCAACTTTTATTCACACCAGCTCTCTAATCAGTCTTTTAAAGCAGACAAGACATGAATTTATAATGTAAAAAGGTGAGGGGGGGTTGATCATTAAACACCTTGGCCCCATTTATACACCAAGACAGACATAAAAGCCCATTTATTCCTCTCTACAGGTTGCCTTGTTTTTATACTGCATTTACTTTTCCTTTACAGCTTGTTCTAACTCCCTCTGTGGCCTAGATAAGAGAAAGAAATAATTTATCCAAACTTTTTCTTGTTTCCGTATGTTTATCAGGGAGCACCAGAAAGTCCCTGCCTTGAAGTTACTCTAGCCCGCAGCTAACTGTAGTTGTTCTCTACACAGTGCTTGCTGAGCTACAGGGAGCTCTTTGGCTTCTTTACCTGTGGCTCTTGACAAAAAAAGGCCCCAGGCTTTTTTCTTTTTCTTTTTTTTAACCTTGCTGCATGCATTAGACTTGTATATCATGCAATAATATATTGTAGATTTTTCTTTTGAACTGGAGTCTTTGCCACAGATCTGTATAAGTTGTGTCTCTTCTGTTAGCACTGACTGGTCACATGGCTTCTAAATATCCTTGTCGTATCTACTTGCTTTACTCTCCTAGTTAGGTGAAACTTTAACAGAAGCTCTTCCTTTTTGCTTAGTCGCACCAAATAGCAGTCTCACTTTGAAGGCCAGAAACATCCTTTTTGCAGCACTTTTGGTAAATGGGGCATTAGTGAGCCCATAAAAATACTTGTTTACTTCAGCTGAATTTAAAATGAGGCTGCCTTTCCCAGAGAGTAGAAAGATCTACCCTAGCAATACAAGAACGTAGGAGCAGAATGCACAGAAGGGAGAAAGGCCTCATGTTGGTGGGGGAGAAGTATTGTAAGAGGATTATGTCTCCATCTGGGAGTGCTGCCAAAGCAAACCTAGGTTAACTTTAGAAAGAAGATCGTAAGTACGTTGGACATTTTTTTCTGAGATGTAGAAATAATCCAGACTCTGTGGTTGTCTGCATGAGAAAGTCAAGAGACTATAATGAGGTGAGGCAGCATATTATTTGATTGGAAGGTCTCTGGTTAGGGTGCAGGAGCACGTCACATCTGAAGCGGAAGTAACCAGTAACATAAGTTCAAATCACTTATTTAAATTGAAGTCTTATAACTGTGACAACAGAAAAGTAGTTTATGTCCATAAGGTTAAAATTATTAACATTTTTAATAACGATCTTTGCATTTTCACAGCACATTACAACCATTAGGTAATTTAGCCTCCAAACACCTGTGACAGACAAATATTAGCCCCAATTTATAAAACTTTAAAGAAAAACACAAAATTTAACTGACTTGCTAAGGATTTTAAAACAAGTCTGTGAGTGCAAGCTAGAAATAGAAACCAGGAGTCCTGATTTCTGCTCCCATGATCTGATCATCATAGTACACTGGATTTTAAATGTTTATTTATGGGTTCATAATTAAAATAGAAACCTTATGCTGTTTTGTTTGGGAATGGTTCAATACCGTGGCCTCAGAATAAGTTATTCTGCTTTTAATCAAATGCTTTGTTCTGAAATTTAAAAAAGAGATTACCTTGTAGAACAGCACAAGCTCATCATTTGACCTCCAGTTAACAACTAAGCTTAAAAGACAAACCTACAAAGATAAAGTAATTTAGAAGGTTAAATGTTCAGCAGTGGGAACAAAATAAAGCTATACCAGAATACTTCTGTGTAGCAGAGATAATGCTGCGGTTCTTTGTTCTACACCCATTGAACTTCACTGTAACAACACATAGGGTGTCACATTTTAGCTTTCATTTTTTCTGTGAGAAGCAGGACCAAAGGGTTTATTCCTTCTAGGTTACAGCTATGTAATGTCATGGGAGAATCTAGAGTTTTGAAAAGCGGGGTGCAGAGGGTGAGGTGTATTATCACATATGAAACAACACATTGTTCTCTAGTTAAAAATAAACCAGAAGCTTTACTTACATGCTTGGGACCTAGGGCTGGAGTATGTAGTTTAAGACTGAAGCCAAACCAAATATAACTGCACTGAAATGAGTTAAAACCAATCTGTGGGGCTGCAAAATAGGAACTTCCTTACTAGGAGCAGCTAACTGACAGCAAAATTGCAGAACTTGATTTGTGGAACATCAAGAACATTAAAAAGAAGAGAGGGTCGTTAACACCTCTGGAATGAAGAATGTAGAAAGATTGTACAGTGTAGATTACAATAAGCCATGAAGTCAAGTGATTCCCTCAGCACTGCCTGACTAGAAATGCTGCTGCCACTGCCAGGCAGTCGGTTTTAATCTTTGGGAGGAGCCAGGAATTAAAGAGCCGTGCAACTGCACCAGTGCAGCCCCACTTCTTTCCACACCCCCCCCCACCAGATCCACCCCTGTTTAATATTATTCCACTGTCCAGTTTGTTGCAAAAATGCAAAAACAAGTCATTAACTTACTATTTAAAAAATATTCCCCCATCAGCCTCCCAGCATGTTCCCTTTAGATCACTTTTCTAGGCAGAACACTGTCTCCAACTTTACTGTTTTTGAGGCAGGGATGTACAGGAAGTCTTTAAATCTAAAAATGTGAACATTGCCCCTAATTAAGGAAAGAGCAAACTGTAAGTAACTGTGGGTAGTTACCACTTTTTCACAGGGTACACAGAATCAGCATTTGTTGATTTTTTTGGTTGTTGGTTTTGCAGATATGCTTAACATCAACCCCTCCAGTCAAATTATCAGGGAAACTAATTTTCCCTGGCCTCTGCACTCCCATGTGAAATGCCAGACATCACAACGACTTTTCTCTGTAGCTAAAACAAGCTGGAAACCTTCCTACAGAAGCTATCAGTTGGACAGAGTGATGATTATTCAAGGAAAACAAAAAAGGTTTTCTTTCATACCCAAGAGAAGACTTAAAATATTTTGAAACTTTAAATCCTTGTGTATAGCAAACTTGCAAGCACAAATGTGTTTAAGTTAAAACCCTGCCCACCATAGAAGCAAAACTGTGCTAAACAAACAGGTTCAACACAATAGTAGGCACTATCGTTTTAATTGTTCCCAGGGCAGACAAGAATTTTCAGACCACTGTGCTAGGAGACTCCATGGTAGAGACAAGCTGTGGCAAGTCCATAACAAAGAATTCTTTTGTTTGTTTTTGGGGTTTTATCCATATTACTTGTTACTATGTACATTTGATATGTCACTTCTAATTGTGCTTGACTGAAAATGTTTGAAAGGAGTTTCAAATACAGTTAAATTAATCTCAACACAAATTCTCTTAGCAACTCTGCACTGTGGTGACTGCAGTAGTTTCAAATTAGAACTTTTCTGTCCCTGAATTTTCTACCTGGAAAATAGGTGGAGTATTCATCCATCGTCAAGAACACGTTTGGAGTACATTAGACTCCCACCTGGACACCCTCACTGAGGAGTAAAGTGCCTTTAATTTGCTGTAGTCTAATACAGAGTATCTCTGTGCAGACAAGATCTTTGGAAAGAATGAGAAGAGAATGTGCTGAGTATTAGAAGAATTATTGTCATGCCATGATTTTTATCCTCTGCATGTGCCTGTGTCAGGTCACGAATTCTGTAATGGAAGAGAAGACTGAAGGAAGACACAGCACAGCCTATTCCCATTTTCTTATTTCCTCCTCTTTGGCAGCAAAGAGGTAAGGAGATAGTCACATAGTTCACAGGTATTGGGTATTCCCATTATCTAATGCAGAGGTGTCAAAGATACGGCCCATGCGCCAGATCCAGCCCACAGAGCCCCATTTGCCAGCACCTAGTTCTACCCCTGGATCCAGAGTGAACACACACACAGCATGTGCTAGACCAAACCCACACACAGGGCCTAGGACATGTGCCACATGCAGTGCCTGCTGCAGCCGGTCTGGGACATGTGCCTCATGTGGCACCTGCTCTGGGACCCACAGTGCATGAAGGGATCACTCTGTGGCCCCTCAGGGATGGGTTCAATGTTGCACATGGGGCCCAGGCTTACCAGAGTGGATGTCATGTGTAGGGAATGTTCTGGACCAGCCCACCTGTGGCACAGTCCTGGACAAGCCAGAGTGAGGACCATGTACACTGTATCCAGAATGGGGGTGAGGAGCAGCTTTGTGGGCCTGCCGTTCATCTGGCCCATGGACTTGCCTTGCGGGCCAAGTGAGTTTGACCCCCTGGCCTAATGTAACAGTACTGCTGCTTCTTCTACCCACTAGTTCAATCTGTTTTTGTGCTTCTGTGCTTCTCTCTTTGGGTTTCTGTGCAGGTTTTTCAACAAAAACCCTTAATTGCAAATTAAAGAGCCATGTTTTACATGCTTTACATGTTTCTTCATGAGAAATCAGCACTTTAGCAGCTAGAATTTCCAAGCACTCTAAGAGTTCTTTCCACCCCATCTCCTGATGCTTAACAGAGACATACTGCATCCAGTCCCAGACCAGACGGAACAAAGGGCATGTGTGTACAACACTTTAAAGCAGGTTAAATGCTTTTGCTCCACTTCGATGGGTTGATGTTTGCACACGGCGGCAGCATATTGCTTGTTAATTCCAGCCACTGTAACACATTCAACGGTGTAATGCGCCTTAAATGACTTCGGAGCACAGCAAACTAGAACACCTCCAAGGAGTTTTTGTTTGCTGCCCTATAGCCATGGAGCAAAGCATCAGACTTCATGCAGCTCAGGTGCTGTGCAGGCAGCCTGGCAGCAGCCTGGGAAGACTGGCTCCACCAAAGGAAAAAAAAAGCAGCAAGCCTGATGGGTTTTTTTCCCCCCTGAAGAGCCTGCCTGCCAGCCTATATGAGCTGCGTGAGGAACGGTCTTTCCCTCTGTGGCTGCAGTGCCCCCTGGGGCCACCTAAGCTGGGTTCTTGCAGGCGGATGCTGCCTGGGGGAAAACACTGCTGCCATGGAGGGAAACACCAGCCCTCACCCCCACACTGCAGCCCAGGGACTGTTCTGCCCACTGGTAGCTTGCCCTCCCCTCCCGGCCACCAGAGAGACAGGTAAAGATCGGGTTCTGACATAGGTGTACATAACATGGGGGTTTTCTTCACCCTAAATAGAAGCGGTGTCTTAAAAAACCCACCGGTTCAATTTATAGTGAAGTAAACCCCCGTTTTGTCTACACACACCCTCAGTGCCTTACAGAGTTGCTGTTGAGCACCAGTGAGGTTGGGAGAGTTGGGTAGGAAAGGAATATCAAGAACTGGAGAGCAGAGGTATAGAGCTCTAAGCGATGCTGCTGGCATCCCCTCCAAATTGTCGCCTTAGGCATGTGCCCTATTTGCCCAGCCCTGGATATGCTGTTGTCTCAGAACCTGCTGCTACCAAGATTTCCCCATTTCTGCATGTTATAGGGTGGCCAAGACACCCTGCCACAGTAAAGTGAGGAAGAATATAAGGAAACAAAACTTACCGGAGGACACTGAAGAAACTGCGCCAAGCTGAGGCAGGAAGGATGCCGCGCCCCAACTAATTAAAGGAACCAGATGGGGCCACAGCAGTTCAAAGGCTGTTGTGGTAAGCCCAGCTGCCAGAGTTCAAGTCTGGGACAAGGAAAATGGCGCAGCAGATGGAAAAGAGGAAAACCGCACTGAAAAAGAAAAAGGAAAACATCTGTGTCCAGAAGACAGCGAATCAGATGCTGACACAGGGGACACAGTGAAGGAAAAAGAGAATTTAAAGGGACACTGAGGGAGCATCCGGGGTTGGTCTGGAGAAAAGGGGAGGAAGATGCAGATAGAGAGAAGGAGGCAAGAGGAGGAACTGACCCTGAGGCTTGGAGGAAAGCCTTGGTCCCTAAACTTATCTGAGAAGAGCCGGCGAAGCAATGGAGGAGACCACTCTGTCAGTGGGTCCAGTCCCAAGGGGTGAAGATAACTGCTTTGGGACCCTAGAAGAAAGAAGACATGGGAGGGGTGAGTCCATCCTGACCTTGAAGGTAAAGGCAAGATTAGAACTGAGAGGTGGTTGTCTTGGGACCCGTGCAGGGAAGAATGGGGCAAGCAGCCAACTTAACAGAAGACTCCACCTAGGGGGCTCACAGGACTAAGACCAGACTCTCCATCCAGTAGGCAATCAACAACAATCCTGGAACATCTTGTGTGGTTAGGGCAGGGTATGAGGATGGTGGAGCCCTGCAAAGATAAACGGACCTCCTGAGCCTTCAACTGAGTTTTTGTCTCCCAGAGTGTTTGGTACCTCTCTCTCTAACCATCCAGGCATGGCTGGAGAATTTTCAAAGGACAGAACATGACTGTTACAGCAGAGATACAACTCGGCTCCAGGCAGCACAACCCAGCTCCCTTACACTGCAGCTGAACAAGTCACCACAAATATGATTTTCATACCTATTCTCCCTTCCTTCCTCCTAATTAATACAGAGTAGCACAGGGTTACCATATGTCCAGGTTTTCCTGGACATGTCCGCTTTTTGGGTCTTCCCATCTCTATCCAGCGGGGGGTGTTATGTGATCAAATGTCCAGGATTTTGGTCAACTCAGCTTCAGAGTTTTTCCTGGCCTTCCCTAGCAAACAGCTGCTTGGGGCTGAGCAGAGGGCGGCTGGAGGCAGGGCACATATGCACGTGGACAGCATGTGGCCAGGCAGGGGGGTGGGAACAGCCCCAGCAGCTGCATGTAGGTAAGTCCGTGGGGGGTTGCAGGGCCAGGGCTTGGGGACCGCCTGGGGGAGCTGTGGGGGGGTGCAGAGATGTGTGGAGGAGATAGGTGTGGGGGGCGGGGCAAGTGCTTGCCAGCACTGGGGGAAGGTGTCCAGGCACTGGGCCTGCAGCAGGGTGGAGGCGGTAGTGGGGCAGCGCCTGCTGCTCCAGTGGGGGAAGAGGGCAGGGGATCTCTTCAGGGGAAGCAGGGAGCTGTGTGGCCTAGCCAGTGGCATTGGGCCTGTGCCCTTGCTTGCATGGGTGGGGCACCCAGGAAATGCTGCAGAGCTGGATGGAACAGGGGACTGTGGGTCAGGAGTGAGGAGCACCGGCAGGGCTGGGGAGGCTATGGTTTGGGAGTGAGGGGCATTAGGGGTGGGGGACTGTGGATCAGGAGTGTGGAGTGCTGGTGGTGCCAGAGGCTGTGGGTCAGGAGTTAGGGGCACCACCATGGTCCAGGGAGACAGGGTACTGTGGGTTGGTAGTGACAGGCACTGGTAGGACTGGCAGTCTGTGGGTTGGGAGTGAGGGGCAGCAATAGGGTTGGGGTGGGGGGGAGGCTGTGGCTTAGGAGTGAGGGGCAATGGAACGGGTAGGAGCAGGGCATTGGAATATCACTGCCCCTCACAAACACATACCTCTTCCCCTCCTCACCTCATGCAACAAGTGTCCTCTTTTTTGGAACTGGAAATATAGTAACCCTAGAGTAGCAGCTTAAACCAAAGCTGGAAATTCCCAGCCTCACTAATGCATTGCAACCTTCATAAAGCTTGTGGTTCCATCCTTCACTAAAAGTTGTCTTAGCCAGACCTTCCTCAAGCTGATGTGGAGAACTTCTTCTCTAGCTGCAGATTCTCTACAGGGCAATCTTTACTTGTGGTATTTTACCACAGAGCTCAATCTCAAATTCTCTCTCCTTTTACAGAAAGCCACCCCCCCACCCCAAACTATAACATGTGGGGTGCTTGTACACATGACAGGGGTTTAGTCCTCAGGGTTTTATTCTCTGCCCCCTAAATAGAAACAGTGGGTTTTTAATTTAAACCCACCACTTACATTTTTCTGTCACATTACCTCCGGGTTCACCGCCAAACACACCCCGGGGGGCGGGCTGTGCTCCTGTGGGACGCTCCATCTGCCCCACCATTGCAGCATTCATGAGCTGTGCCTGGTATATCGAGGTACATAGAGAAAGCATTTAAAGCTGTGTCTATGGTTGAATCTCTGATTCTCTGAATCAGCATCGAATCATCAGATTTGGATTCAGCCAAATCGAACTGGGGGCTGTGATCTGAATCAGCAAATCAAATCACTGTCTGTGATTCAGGTCGAATCCGAATCCAATATGGCCCATTTTGCACACCCCTAGTGGACAATAAGCTGAATATGAGCTTATGTCTAAGCAATTTTCTGAGCAGCAGCTCTGCAGAAAAGGACCTGGGGGTTACAGTGGACATAAGCTGAATATGAGCCAACAGCGTGCCCTTGTTGCCAAGAAGGCTAATGACATACTGGGCTGCATTGGTAGAAGTGCTGCCAGCAGGTCAAGGGAAGTGATTATTCCCCTCTATTCAGCCCTGGTGAGGCCACATCTGGAGTACTGTATTCAGTTTTGGACCCTTTATTACAGAAAGAATATGGACAAATTGGAGAGAGTCCAGTGGAGGGCAACAAAAATGGTGAGGGGCCTGGGGCACATGACTTCTGAGGAAAGACTGAGGGAACTGGGCTTATTTAGCCTGAGAGGGCTAAATAAGAGGGGAATTAATAGTCCCCCAGTGGAGGACTGAGAGGGGACTTAATAGCAGCCTTCAACTACCTGAAGGAGGTTCAAAGAGGATGGAGCCAGACTTCCACCACTGTTCTCAGTGGTGGAAGATGACAGAACAAGAAGCAACAGTCTCAAGTTGCAGCAAGGGAAGTTTAGATTAGGTATTAGGAGGGTTGTAAAGCACTGGAACAGGTTACCCAGAGAGGCTGTAGAATCTCCATCTTTGGAGGTTTTCAAAACCCAACTAGACAAACCTTTGGCTGGGATGAGCTAGTTGGGGATGGTCCTGCTCTGAGCAGGGAGTTGGACTAGATGACCTTCTGAGGTCCCTTCCAACTAACTTTCTATGATTCTATGATTACGGTGAGGGACCTGATCCTTTTTTTTCTTTGGAGCCAGAGTCTGCCAGTGGCTGGAGCGGCCAAGTTGCTTGTGGGCTGCATGACCTCTGAGCTGCAGAGCGTCCCAGTTCTTCCCTCTGCAGTGGCAGCACTCCCTGGGGCCACCCAGGGGTGCCACTAGTGGGCCAGGTACTGCCCCAGCTCAGAGGCAGCACCTACCTGGCCTGATCCAACTGTTCCCCAAGCCTGCCTGGAGAGCAGTGCCAGGTGGGCTTCCAATGAGTTGGCTTGGAGAACAGTTGGATCAGGCCAATGCTACCTCCAAGCTGGGGCAGCACCTGGCCCACTAGTAACCTGCCTGGGCAGCCCCAGGGGGCATGGAGAAAAATACTGGGGCTCCCTGCAGCTCAGGGGCTGCTCAGTCCACCAGCAGCTCACCCCCTGGCTGCAGGAGAGATGAACAGGCTACTCAGAGGGGAAAAAAAAAGGTTTGGGCCCCCTCACTGTTTCTGCCTTCAGCAGGTGCCTACTGAAAGCAGAAGCGGCAAGGGGCCTGATCCTTTTTTTCTGCAGAGCCTGCCCACCTCTCCCACAGCCGGGGACGGGATGGGAGCATGAGCTGACAGCTGCAATACATCTTTGCAAACTAAACTACATCTGGATGTAGTTTACTTCACAATGATGCAAACTCATTTAAAATCCCCCAAACTGGCACACATGCAATGTGTGATGCTATTAAGCCATACAAATGACATTTTCGTTATGTGTACATCGTGATGACCATCACATGTACAAGGTCCCATGATGCCCAGTCACCTCATCTAACCACAGTCCAAGCTAAAACTCATCACCCAAGAAGCAAATATCTAAGCAGAAGTGGGGATAAGCCTAACTTTCCTTAAAGGGCCAGCTACCTTTCATATTTGTAGGACTGCACATCTCTCCTACTACTTCTGCCACCACCCTGCCCCAGCCTGGATGACTGTTAGTGTTGAAACATTCCCCACTTCCCCATTATATATTTTAGACTACAGGCAGTCCTTGACTTACAATGTTTCAAGTTACAACTTTTGGCACTTATGTTTATATATTGACACCCTGTTTCAACTTTAGGATGTTAGTTTCAACTTTACAAGGCTTGATCTGATGTGACGCCATGCCAGCAAACAAATTCGCTGTATCGCTCATCTCCCTAAAGAACATCTGTCCAAACTGCCTTGAACACTTTCTTTAAGAAAGCAGACAAGACTCCAGAAAAACCTACAGCCAAGACTCCTGAGAAGACTCCAGCCAAAAACCCTTCAAAAAGTCCAACCAAGAGCCTTTCAAAAAGTCCAGCAAAGTTACCTCAAAGAAGCCCTTCCAAATCAATATGATTGCTATTTCCAATATAAATACATTAATGTAGCTATATTACTCATCTATAATTGATCGAGTACAAAATTCTGGGGTATTTTTGGTGAAAATAGGGTATCTGGCCTTGGTTCAGGAACCAATCCCGCATTTATAACATTGTTTCTTATGAGAAAATTGGTTCTGAGTTATAGCGTTTCAACTTAAGGCGCAGTTTTCAAGAACCAATTGTGTCATAAGTCTGAGGACTGCCTGTATTATCAGTAGGACTTCACAAGTGTTCATTATGTTTTAGTGCTTTTCCAGTCAATAGTGATCCCTAATTCACTTTAACTTAAAAGAAGTAAATTGATATAGCTCTTAAAAAGGTCCTTTCTAGCGCTAATCTACCAAACTAAAAGCCTAATTTTTTATTTTTCAAGCAGCTTTCTATTTCATAGCAAACCCAACTAAAATATCCACTTTCCTGCTCCGCTATTCAGTTCCTTCTGGCTGTTTTACATCATCTCCCTTCTTCATTTCTAAGCAACTGTGTTTAATTCTTCACAGAACAACTCATCACTTCAACTTTTTCTTCAGCTAACTCTGTTTATCATACCAAATTCCTGATTGATGCTTTATTGTCATATGCCCTCCCACCTACCACATAGCAGAAAAGACCTGGTTTTCTGCCCCAAGAAAGAATTTTTAAAAGATAGTTACTTGTTTCGGAGACCCTATATCAGAGGGAATACTTTGTAGTGACTTTAGGAAGTAGAGGGAAGAATGTGGTTTTGGTTAAATCCCAAGACTGAGATAAAAAAGATAAGATCTAGGTGTATCCCAGACTCCTTATGCTACCTTGTGAAAAAAAAATCACATAATTTCCATGTTTGGGTTCCCATGGGTGCAAAAGGAGAACAACAATATTTATATGTACTTCACAGTCTTGTTCTGAGGCTAAATTAATTCTAAACCTAACTGAAAATAGATAGTTCTATACAATCTCTAGGTATTATTCTACTTATAATTCTTTTATACAAGCACTTTATTTGCTATTCCTTTTGATACATGACTGAGAACAAAGATCTGTAAAAAGCAGAAACACGCAACAGAGACACCAGAACAAGGACTGTTTGTTAAATTGAATGCTTATGGAATAAAGAATAAGTCTGTATAAAGAAAACTATTGTTTAAATAGTGGGCATTGTGCTACTTGTAGGAGTGTCTCCTTTCTGAATGCATTCAAGTCTATTTAACTTATGCATGTCCATTTTGATTTCAGTCATTCAACTGGATTTCTCTTCAGGTAAAAAAAATGTAGATAGTCACATAGAAATATAGCCTAATGAAGTGAGTAGGATACCCATTCGTTTCTAAATAAATGTGTGGGTGTGATTCAGGATGTCCTCAAAACGATGTACTTTAATTCTGGAAATATAAGGCAATCATGTAAAACCCAGGGATGTTGTGAAATAATAAGACTGGGAAGTTTCAAAGCAGTTAGAACAAGGGATCTAGAGGTTTCAGAAGCAAGGCCCTGGTGGTGAAACACAGCAAGGGACAAATAGTAGCTGTTCAGGTGAGGAACAGTTTTGGTAGTAATAAAAACAAGAAAATTAATGCTGATAAATACAAAACAATATTTGAAAACACCAATTACAGATAAAGAAGAAGGAAAGAAACCTGTTGGTACCGAATAGTGATGATTCAAGCAGGATTCCAGCTAATGATGGGGAAATGCAGACATTAGGAGAGCTAAGGATCATTTCTCCATCACTTAGATAGTCTGTCTGATCCAAGCCATATATAAAACTTGCTTTTTGTAACCAGGAGTTATTTATTTGCAAAAGGAAAAAAAGTTCTTATTTTTATTAATGAAATTATAGTTCCATATGAAGCCCAATTCTCCAGTCCACATGGCTGAACAATTTCTCCTGTCTGGACTTGACATGGCTGCCAGATGACTATCCCTCACTTAAAATCCTATGCTTTCTACCAGCTTCATGTTTTTTTTCCTGCCATTATTAATTATTCTTTTTTATCATGTTAACAACTTTAAGTTCAGAAGCAGAAAACTGAATTTGGCTTATGGTCAATAACTGGTAATGCCTGTTATAAATCTGTTATAAACAATTTACTGTGACGTAAAAGAGGAGGTTTACTACATGTCAGCTGTTTGGCAAGTGCCTTTGTGAATACTCATAGCCTGTTGTACAACCAAGCCAAACTTTGATAGCTTACCCCCCGCCCCCAAAGAAAGAGGGCTGGTGTATGATACAGTCCCAACCCTCTGTTTGCCCTGAAGTAACTAATGTGTCTGACTGTTATAACTGTGTATGCATCAATGGTTATTCTACCTGACTGCACTGGGTTTAAAACTCACGTAGTAATAGTGATACAAAACCATGTGCAGACAAGCTCTTAGATGGGTTTAAATCTGTCTAAGACTGGTTTCATTTTCGTCAACAGCTGCAACCCATTTTAAATATATATAAGGGAGTCCATGCACAAATGTTACACTGGATTAATTAATAACATTTGAATTAAACCAATGTGACTTTACTATGTAGAAAAGCTTTTTAAGAGTGTTACCTTACAGGATTGGGCCCACTGTAAAGCTCTGCAGTAGTTACAGTGTATCACTTAGATCTCTTTCTATCCATGACCAAATTGGACTGGAAAATCAAATGGCCCGTATTCTGGGCTCTCTTCTCAACCGTGTAGGAAGTCAGGCCATGGGAGCAGCCATGTCACCCCCTAGTTCCTACCTGGATCTTGCCTTACTTTGCCCTTCTGGCATCTCAAGGTCCCACCCTGTTTCATAGTTTCATAGTTTCCTAGTAGCTAGAGTCGGAAGGGACCTAGGTAGATCATCTAGTCCGACCCCCTGCCTTGGCAGGAAAGAGCACCGGGGTCAGATGACCCCGGCAAG
>NW_017728918.1:89003836-89005350 GCF_001723895.1 Crocodylus porosus
CTGGCAAGAGGGGAGTTCCCCAACCTGTAAGTGTGGTGCCGGTTCTTCCTCCCCATGTGCAACACCTTGCACTTATCAGTGTTAAACCCCATTTAACACTCTCACCTGTTGTCTCACCTGCCGCATCTTGATGTTAAAATGGGGAGGCTGCCCTCAGAAGCTTTGAGCACTATTTCTCACCTGGCCACACAGTTTCTCTGTCCCCAGAGTATTGACTTGGAGGGGATCTCCCTGGCTCCCAACATAGCACTTGGCCCTTTGATCCTTAAACCTTCATCTGGGCTTCAGCCTTCCAGCTTTGGCCCTCTTGTTCTGGCTGTGCCCCTCAGCCCAGGTCCAATGCATCGCCCCACCCCCACCCCATCTCACCCTCTCTGGGTCCTTCAGCCCCTATCTCACTCTCAGGTTCTGGGTTTGTGCCCTAAGTCTTTGGGGTTTCAGGCCCTCTCTCACCCTCCTATTCTTCAACGGGGTCTGGGCCCATGCCCATAGACCTTGTTGTTGCAGTTTCAGATCCTTGGTTTGTAGTCTGGTCCTCCTGCAATGAGAGTGATGCACCCCTCCAGCACTGCCTGTGGCCTCCAAGCCTCCTCTGGTCCTCTGGTTTGAAACATGACTGCAGATCTAAGCCACAACTGCTTCCAAAGTAAAATCCTTTCCCCAAGCCTCGGGCCATGTCACTCCACAGTAACAAATGAATGTATAACCAAAATAATTTATCTTGAATGTTGCGGGCTGCTGGGCTTCCTTGCAGCCCTCCCAGGCTAGGGTCTGGAGTTCTTCTGGTCTAACAGGGAGCAGGGAGTTCTCCTTCCCTCCAGGGAGGGAGGTAAGTGCCAGCATCCCTCCTTAGGTGTGGTTCTTCCCTTATCAAACCTGTAGTTACTTTTCCGGTTCACCTGATCCACCATTTCCACCCCAGGCTTTTCAATAACTGGCCTGGTTGCACTGCCTGTGCCTGGGGTAAGCAGCCATTTGAAAGGGTTTCCACCTGTATTAGTCCTTCCAAGGGCCTGGAGCCAGCTGGTTGCTCCCTGGCTCTCTGTAATGGTGGGGTAGGGGCTTCATTTCAAGGCTGCTTCTCATACATATTTGCAAAAATTTCTGTTCTATCTCAGCTCTCTTGAAAGCACATTATAAACCTTGGTGTTGACTAGTAATGAGTTAGTTAATTGCCCATCAAATATAAGATTTCAGAGAATGTGTACATGGCCCCCCCAGGTCCTCGCTCACCCTTCAAAGCCAGCCATGTAAAGATGCCCCCTGCCACCTCCTCCAGCCTCCACCTCACAGTGGGGCTTCTCCAAACTCCCCTTCCTCCCTTCCCACTGTCTCCCCCTCCCTGCCAGCTGTTCTTGGGGCCAGGCAGCAGGGGGGCACTACCACTGTGACTCCCCTTCCCTCCCTTCCCTGCCCTGTTTCCCTCCCTTCCTTCCTTCCCTGCCACTTGGCCCCAACAACAGCTGCCACCATGACCCCCCTTTCCTCCCCCCACCCCGCACCTGCCCAGGCCC
>NW_017728918.1:89005361-89008489 GCF_001723895.1 Crocodylus porosus
CCCCCCTCCCTCTCTTCTTCTCTCCCTCCCTCCCCATCGCCTGGCCCTGAAAACAACCACCATCATGACCGCCCTTCACCTCCCCCTCCCCACTCCCCTCCCTTCCTCCCTGCCCATCACCTCTCCCTCCCTGCCAGCTGCTCTGGGGGCCATCAGGGACAGGTGGCAGGGGGGGCACCACCACCGTGTTGCCCCGCTTCACCCTCAGGCAGGGAGGCATGGGGAAGCCCCACTGCTCAGGTGGCTGGGGCATGTTTGCTGCTGCCACAAACTTCTCCAGCAGCTGCTCAAACTTGGGCCTACGCGGGCCAGGCCCACTCAGCCAATTGCTGCTCGCCCTCTCAGCGGTGCGTGCACAGTTGGCCAAAAGCATTACAGACAGCAGACACACAGACAGACGGACACACAGACAGGCAAACTAAACCCTTTATTATATTAGAATAGTTACACTATTAATATGTCTGGCTTCATCAAATCACCCAGTTGTGCTTTGATTTGTTCATAAATAGCACCACTCTAACTGCATATAGGGTACATCTACACAAGATGTTACTGCACAGTGATTTAGTACTTGCATAACTAAGTACTAAATGACTGTGCAGTAACTGGCATTACTGCACAGCAGTGTCCCAGCATGGTTGCCTGGTGATGTTTACTGCACAGTAGCTTGTTACTACTGTATAGTAGCATCTCATCACAGACTGTGCCTGACGTTACTGCACAGTAGTAACGAGCTACTGCACAGTAAGTGTCTCATCTAGATACACTCGCAGATAGCTGAGGCAGGAAGTTCTTCTCACATCCCACTGTGATACCAAAGTGGCCTTTCTACAATGTTAGTAAAAATAAAATCTGCAATAAAATCTCACTCATCCAAAGGCAGGCATAATTCTTGATGTGGTTGCATTCAGTTCAACTGCACTTCTTGTCTTGGCTTACCCAAGATAGATCTGATCTTCTAATTTTCCTTTTCTCTCTCTCTTTCTGTATTTGAAAGGAATAAAAAGGACATTAGGTGTCATGAGATGTAAAGAGCCCTATGGTGCCAATATTTGAGTAGGATCAAACAAGAGGGAATTCTACACAAAAATAATGTATTATCCATCCTGTTTGAAATTACACTCCCAGGAAAGGAAGTAAAGTGTGAAATGTGATTCCCTGGAGAAGAAAAGAAACTGAGGCAGCAGAACCTAATGATCTACTGACTGAGCCTTATTTACAGGGTGTTTATAAAGTCCTTGTGCAACTTTAAACTTTAATAACTTTGGATATACACATAGAAGCAAACTGTAAATGGTGATTGAAAGCATAATTCATTACATTTTTAGCACAGTGTAAGTTATTCAAAGGGTAAGGACCACAAATGCAATTCATGAAATCGCTCAGCAGTAACTGGAAAATGTTTTCCACGAGTTGGAAAATTGGATTAAACAATGTATCACGAAAGATGGTGGTTATGTTGAAGCCTAAAAATTTGAGCTGTATTGTGTTAAAACTTAATGAATTATGCTTTTAATCACCATTTACAGTTTGCTTTTATCATGTGTACATCTGAAGTTATTACAGTTCAAAGTTGCACAAGGACTTTATAAACATCCTGTATACTTCTCCCTGGTCTTTTTCCAGAAGACTTTTAAACTATATTCATTTGCTTATGAAGTTAAATACAAATGTAGTACTTAGCTTAGGTTGTACCTGCATTTTCCCAGTGCTTGAGAAAGTTCACTTTGGGCACGTCCACACATGCAAGCATGTGCGCTTGCAGCAGCTCAAATAGAAGCAGTGCAAATTTGAACTGGGGCTTTTTGCCTCAGCGCATGTACTTGGACATTCACTTTGTTGTGGAGCAAATTGTGCCACCTGGAGCAAAATAACCCTGCCTGGCTCCTCCCGAATCTGCAGCCAGGGGAAGCTAGAGCCTGGGGCCAGCACCTGTGCTGTCCCCAGCAGTATAAAAAGCAGGCCTGGCCTGGTCCTAGCAGTACAAAAACCTGCCCTGGCAAACAGCTCAGGGCTACTCGCTCAGCCATTTGGTACCTGGGGACATTACTCCTTGTGCCAGCTGGACTGCTGCAGCAGCATCCCATATCCATTTTTAAAAATACCCCGAAATCCATGTTTTTTCACAATTAAAACAAAAGACCACTCTATACACATGCACACACACTCACATATATACATCTAGACAGAGAGAGAGAGACAGCGATCAATTGGGCCATGCTTTATTGGTATATTTACAATGTTAAAGCAATGTGGAAGCCTATCATGATAAAATAAATTCTAAGAACCTGTATGTGTTGATGTGTACTTTTGGTTTTCTTCGCACATGATGGGTGTGTGATGGGGGGATGTGGTGTTTGCAGGAAGGGGGTGGGAAGGGGTGTAGGGGAAGGCAGGTATGTGTGTGTGGGGTATGTGGGTTGGTGTGTGAGTAGGTGTGGGGCAATTGTTGGAGGGACTATGGGTGCGAGGGACCTTGTGGGGAGGCTGCTCAGGAGGAATGGGTCCCCTGGCCCCCACAGGGGGCAGCCCCCCCAGCACGTAGAATGCCCCCCCGACAGAGCCCCAGCTTCCCCTGCCCAGTGTCCCAGCTCTCCCTGGAGGGCCCCAGCCCCCCTGCCCAGGATTCCAGGCACCCTGGAGGGCCACAGCCCACCTCCCCAGGGTCCCAGGCACCCTGCTGAGGGCCCATAACTTACCTTTAGCAGCAGCAGTGGGAGTGAGGTGATTGTCACGGGGGCACTGGGGTGCTCCATGCCTGAGATGAAGAAGAGGTGAGCTGCCAGTCACCAGGGCAGCTCAGGTGAGGGTTGTCAAAGCTGCCAATCATCAGGGCAGGGCAGCTGTGGGTTGCCAGGGCAACCAGCTGGTCAGGTGACCGGAAGGGGGCAGGGCCGGGCCCTTTATAACAACTGAGGCCTGGGCCTAGGAGCAGTTCCCTTCTGTCTGCCGCAGGAGTGGGAGCTTTGTGGCAGAGCTGAGCAGCCTGAGCTGGTGGATGCTGCTGCTGTTGTTGCGCTGGCTGGCTGCGATGATGCTGGGAACAAGAGCACCCTAAAAGGAGGTAGGATTGAGAGCCTGGGTGGGGGCTTGGAGTTTATGGTTTGGAGTACGGAGACTCTGTGTTT
>NW_017728918.1:89008688-89014942 GCF_001723895.1 Crocodylus porosus
GCGGCCACCTGAGCCCCAAGAGCGTAGAGCACGGTGTAGGCCTGGGAGGAGGGCAACCGCCGCGGAGAGCACAGCATGGGCCCTAGAGAGGGCAAGGCCCCGGAGCGGGGCAGCGGGCGCAAGAGGTGCGGCACAGGCCCCGGAGCAGGTAAGGAGCCCGGGGTGATAGATCTATGCATGCCCTCTCTAAGGCGGGGACATATAGCGGCACCCCATACGGAGTAGGGGCAGGACATGCTTACTAGTCACCAGGTGGATAAAGGCAGCCTCCCATAAACATATATTAAACAGCAAAGTCGTGGCGGGCGAGATTCGAGGGTGCTTGGACCACCTGAAGTGACTGTAGAGGGGCGCTAGAGAGTACACGGCCGCTCCTAGGCCCCACCCGCCCACAGTGATCTGAGCCATGGCAGCAAGACCCGGTGCGGCATGCAGGGACTGTGCTCTGGGCCCAGTTGGATCCTGGGGCCTCTCTGCTGCTGGGCCGGGCTCTTGGTGGCAGGACCCAGTGCGGTGCACAGGGACTGTGTGCCAGGCCTAGCTTGGTCTTGCTGGCCCTGGGGTCCCTTTGCTGCCCAGTTGGGGTGGACCTTTGGTGGCAGGACCCAACGCGGTGCATGGTCCCCATGTGCTGGGCCCAGCTGGGCCCTGCCGCCCTCGGGACCCGTGTGCCACGTAGCCAGGCGAGACCCAGGGCAGCAGGACCCAGTGCTGTGTGCAGGGACCACATGCCATGCCCTCTGGGTCCTGCTGGCCATGGGACTGCTCCAGGCAGCACAGGAGCCCTGAGGGCAGCAGTACCCAGCTGGGCAGGGAGCTGGGCAGGGCAGGGATAAGGGACTGGGGGGAATGGGTGGGGCTGGCAGGAGTCCCCCTCCATGGTCCCCTCGTCCAGCCTCCCTGACCCCTTACTCACCAGCACTGGAGCCTGGCCGGCCACATGTTTCAGCACCAGGGCAAGCCAGAGTGTCTCTCTGGAGGACCCAGTCTCCGGCTGCCTCAGGGCACAGTCCCTGCTCCGCGTTTTTTTGTTTAATTTGTTTTAGACCCCTAGATATCCAGGGGTCTAACTTTCTCCCCGCGCTGCAAGTTTGCAGCGGGGGAACATTTTTTTTCATTCCCACACATGCCTCTTGCCCTGCCTCAAAGGGGTTTGAGGCAGGGCAAGAGACACGTGCGTGTTTGTCTGGATGCGCCCTTTGTGTCTGAAAGCTTGTCTAACATCTTTCCCAACTTATTTTGCAATAGAAGATATTACAAAAAAAACCTTCCTTCTCTTAAAATGTAGGGTACTGAGAAAACAACTAGTTCTGAAATGTGATCTTATGTGTAAGTACTCTGAGTAACCCAGATGTTTTAATAGTTGTAGACATATTTTAATTTACCTTGCTTGTGTCAATCCTATAATTATTATTATGCACAGAATAACCTTTCTAAAGTTAGCCAGACTCTTTAGAATGTTAGTAAAAAGCAAAATCAGTCCCTAAAACTCTAATCCCACAATTGACAGACCCCTCCACCCACACCGAGTCAATTGTAAGACTGTTTTAGTCTCTAAGTTAGGGTCCTATTTCTATCTGTGACCTTCCTTTGGGAAGGATTTTTTAAGAAATAATTTAAATTCTCTCTGCCTTCATTTACTTGAATTTAGAATCTTGTACTCTAGGGGTTATTATCAAAGTATCAACTGAGCACGCCACCTTCCAGAAGTACATTATGTGATGTGATTTGTCCTTGTCAAATGAGCATCACTTGTTCTGCTATCTTCAAGGGGGAAAATAAGTTTTAATTTATTTATTTTTATGGCTGCTGTCTCTGTGCTATTGAAGACAAGGTCCAAGAAATGTTGGACTAGAAACTGATGATGATTATGGCAGTTGTTAGATCACATTAGTCCATTTCACAGACTGGGAACAGCCCAGAGACTCCCGCTTCCTGCACAAATAAGCGTAACCCTTGCAGTTAGTTCCCTTGTGCCAAAAAACTGGCTTATCATCTACCATCCCCATTTTGAATCCCATTGACTTTTGTAGGTAGCCTAGGTTCAGACTGTTGAGAACTTTGATAATATAGCAGAGAGAGATTTTGAATATGGTTCAGTGTTGTAGTGGAATAGACCAGGTTAGGTTGTTATACCTGCTACTGATACTATGTAATCTAGTACTACCTGCCTCATGGTCAAGCACTTAGCAAATTAACTGAACTACTCACTGCCTCATAGCAGGCAATCGGAGTGTGTTTTATGGAGACCAAAAAACATATTTTGGGCCTCCCACTACAAAAAGGATGTGGACAAATTTAGAGAGAGTCCAGCAAAGGGCAATGAAAATGGTTGGAGGTCTGGGGAACATGATTTATAAGGAGAGGCTGAGTGAACTGGACTTATTTAGTCAAAAAAGAAGACTGATGGGGGATTTAATAACAGTGTTCAACTACCTGAAGGGTGATTACAAAGAGGTTGGAGCTAGACAGTTCTCAGTGGTGGTAAATGACAAAACAAGCAGCAATGGTTCAAGTTGCGGCAAGGGAAGTTTAGATATTAGGAAAAACTCTCAGTAGAAGAGTAATAAAGCATTGGAACAAGCTACCCAGAGAAGTTATGGAATCTCTATGCTTAGCAGTTTGTAAGGCCTAGACAGACAAAACCTTGGCTGGGATGATATATTTGAGGATGGTTCTGTTTTGAGCAGGGATTTGGAATAGATGACTTCCTGAAGTCCTTTCTAACCCTAATTTTCCATGATTCTAATATTATAAAAGCCTAAATCTGTCTATCTGTAATGCTTTGTTCACACTCTGATTGGCTGATGGAAACAGCCAATCAGAGTACTCCAAGTGTGAGGAAGCGCTGCCATGAATCCAAGGCCAAGCCAAGGACCAAACAGGGGGTTGGGGAGATACGTCCACCACCACTGGCCTCAGCTCCCCCACCCCGCTCCCTGCAAGAAGCAGAAGAGTGGCAGCATGGGCCGTTAGGTGGTAGCACTCCGTCCCAGCCCCCTCCCCCGTCATTCTTGATGGGCAATTAGCCAGTTCTATGATATTGCTCCACCTAAGGAATCTAACATAGGGTACCATCCAGTGCTCCACTGGGCAGCAGTAAGGGGTACAGCCATCGGTGGTGCTAGTTGCTCAAAGTGAAGGTGAAGGCTAGATCCAACCTAGCAAACACTACTGTGGAAACAAAAGGATTAGTGGAAATGCACCATTTCTGATTTTCCTGAGAGAACATGAAGGACAACGGGAACCATAGGCAAAGGTGAAGGGCACTTCCTGATGAGTCCCACCTTTGGAAGACTTAAGCATGGCTTCATGTAAAGAGAGACCATCTCCTGAAACTCACAGCCCTGCCTGGACCAGAAAGGAAACACAGGATCTCTTAGGGCATATGTAGATGAAGCAAAATTTTCCATTTATGTCAACACAACTGCGTTTGTGTTTGCACGACCCAGCATTTCCTGCCACTTTAAAGTCCATTTAGCACCTTAAACTAACACTACTTGGAGATGGTTTAATTTGTGTTGCTTTCCAGTTACGCCTCTCCAACTGTAGATTTTGTACATGCAAACAGCCAGAGACTCTATAGACTTCTAGTTAATCCCCTTCGCCACGAGGGGGCGCTATGTTCTGTCCTTTGGCCAGTAGGTGCTGCTGTGTGTTTACCTTCCTTCACGCCTCTCTCCTCCCTAACAGCATGCAGTTCAGGCAGGTCAAGATGGGTTTGGTCAAACCTAGTAGTAGTAGTAGTAATATTAGTATTATTATTAATCTATGGGGAAAAGGGGCTGTTTAAACACAGATATGTGTAATGGCAGAACCGACCAAAGATGTTCATGTTAATATGTCACAGAGGATACCAGCCAAGGATAAGAAGGGAGTGAGGAAAGGGATGTGAAACAATGTCAGGAAAAGATGATGGGTTTGCAACAGGCCTACCACAAGATGAGGAAAGAGAACAGAAAATCTGGAGCCATCTTAGGGACTTTTCCTCCCTACAAAGAGCTATATGTGATCAATTTGGTGTGGGTTGCACCCTTTCACCCTGGCTCTTACTGTAGACACATCATGTGAACTGGAAGGAGAAACCTCCTAAGAACACAGCAAGGAATAGGGAAAAGCTGATGGTGACCTAGACTACAGTGTAGATACCCAAGAGGTCTTTGAAATGCAGCAGGATAGGAAGAGCCAGAGAAGCTGAGATGAACACAGCACAGAACAAGCAGCATGCTCAAATAGATGAAATATTGTTTGTTTTTTAAAGATGTGTGCTTTTTTATTTTGTGGCAGTACCTAGACTTCCTCTGTCTTCTTTAAAATGGTACCTTTTCATGGAGAGAACAAAAGAATAAACTTTTAAACAGTCATTTAATTTTGCAAACATCTAATAATTATAAAATTATATTAGAGCCACTTGATAGAACTTAGAATACCATGGAAAAGCAGCATGTCAAAAAGGTTAGGCAGTATTCCTAGTTTGGAAGGAATCCTTTTCTTTTTTGCAGTGTTGAATGAGGAAGACAGTCTTTGTCTCGTGGGAATTTTTTGCCTGTAGACAAATGTCCCTTTTAATACTCAAGGACAGCCTCTGCAAACCTTTCCAGAATATAATCTTTGATCTTTTGCTTGAAATTTCTAGGAATGACAAATTTGTTTCTTCCACCCTGATAAAATACCTTTGCATTCCACTCTGTGAGAACTTCCACTGGGACCAGCCAGGCATTATCACCCCAACTACTTGTAATAAATTTAATAATTACAGCACAATGTCCATATCTCTTACTCAGGACCTGCAGCCCCATTAATTACCATCTCCATCCTCTTTGTCCTTGGGCTTATAGGAAACCTCATGCAACTTATCATGACTGACTACGGCTGCACACTTGTCTCAAGGCAAGTTGTCTGGAGAGAAGTCTGACCTGGACACTACCCAAAAGATCTTTATGGGTGTTTCCAGATGAGTGTACACGTGCCTCTGGCGGGGCAAGAGTCACGTGCAGGAATGAAAAAAATGTTCCCTGCACTACAAGTTTGCAGCCCGGGGAGAAAATTTCACTCCTGAATATCCAGGGGTCTAACAAAACTGCTCCACAGAAGAGTGGAGTAGGGCACAGTCCCAGACTGTGCCACGGAGTCAGTCTTCCAAAAGAGATGCTCTGGTGTCAGCCAGAGCATCTCTTTGGTTCTCCTGCTGCCTCTGGTCCCCGGCACAGTCCAAGGGAAGGTGGGGGGGAGGGTTCATGGGTGTGGGCGGGTGAGGAGTGACGGGGATGTGGGGAGGGGGTTGGGGAGTGGCAGGGGGTGCCCCCGGGGCTGCGGGAGCTGAGGACCCAGCCCAGCCCCATGCAGCTTGCTAATCTGGCTTTGCACTGGAGCAGGTTGCAGGGCTCTGGGAGGCACACACAGGACCCATGCCTCCCAGAGCCATGTGACCCGCTCTGGTGCAAAGCTGGACTAGTGAGTCACATGGGGCTGGCCCAGGTCCTGCTGCATGCCACCCCTCTGCAGGCACAGTGGGGCAGAGGTGGGACCTGGTGTGGCATGTGGGGACCGCGCGCCACACCCAGCCGGGTCCTGCCAGCCCTGGGGCCCCCTCTGCCACCCAGCTGGGCCAGGCCCTTGGTAGCAGGACCTGGCACAGCATGAGGGGGCCGTGTGTGGCTCCCAGCTGGGTTCTGGGGCCTCTCTGCTGTCTGGCTGGGCTGGGCCATGCTGATAGGACTTGTCACAGCATATGGGGACTGTGTGCTGGGCCCAGCTGGGTCCTGCCACCCTTGGGGGCCCCTCTGCCACCTGGCCGGGCCATTCCCATGATGCAGGACCCAGCTGGGCATGGTGCATGGTTACCACATACCGCACCGGGTCTTGCCACCATGGCCCAGCCCAGCTGGACAGCAGAAAGGCCCCAGGACCTGGCTCCAGGGTGCCTGGGAACCTGGGCAGGGCATGGCTGTGCCCCACCAGGGTACCTGGGACCCTGGGCAGTGGAGCTAGGGCCCTGTGGGGGATAGGGGCTATGGCCCTCCAGAGGGGAGCTGGGGCCCTGGAGGCCCTGTCAGGGATGGGGAGCATTCCATGTGCTGTGGGGGGGCTGCACCCTGTGGGGGCCAAGGGACCCACCCCTCCTGAGCAGCCCCCCCACAAGGTCCCCCACACCCACAGTCCCCCCAGCAATCACCCCACACCTACCCACCGCACTCGTGCTGCTGCTGTGGAAGGTAAGTTATAGGTCCTATGCGGGGGGGCTATGGCCCTCC
>NW_017728918.1:89015042-89027227 GCF_001723895.1 Crocodylus porosus
CCTTCCCACCCCCTTCCTGCAAACACCACATCCCCCCATCACACACCCATCATGTGCGAAGAAAACCAAAAGTACACATCAACACATATAGGTATTTAGAATTTATTTTATCATGATCATACAGACACTGGTAGGCTTCCACATTGCTTTAACATTGTAAATATACCAATAAAGCATTGCTAAACTGATCACTGTCTCTATCTCTCTAGATATATATATATGAGTGTGTGTTTATAGAGTGGTCTTTTGTTTTAATTGTGAAAAAACATGGATTTTGGGGTATTTTTAAAAATGAATTTGGGATGCTGCTGCAGCAGTTCAGCTGGCACTAGGGGTAGTGTCCCCAGGTACCAAGTGCCCAGGCCCCAGAAGCTCCAGAGAGTGAGTAGCCCTGAGCTGCTTGCCAAGGCAGGGTTTTGTACTACTGGGGCCAAGCCAGGCCAGCTTTTTATACTGCTGGGGACAGCACAGGTGTTGGCCGCGGGCTTTAGTTTTCCCTGGCTGCAAATCTGAGAGGAGCCAGGCTCTTCCAGGAAGAGCACACACCAACTGCTGAAACTTCCTCAGCCTGAGAGAGGGTTTTTGAACCCAAAACCTTGCTTTAAAATTGTTTTCCAACTATTTGAGTTGGTCTAATAAAAGATATCAAATTCACCCAAAGAACCTTGTCTGCCTATGTTCTTAGACCAACAGGGCTACAACCCACACCCCTATAGCATGAACTAAGGAACTCTGAGAGACCATAGCTCACAGGAAGGCATACTACTCTCTCTCTCTCAAACAAGAAGTCCTAGAGTTTCAATAAAGAAATGTCCTTCCAGATAAGTCCTAGAGAGTGGCTGTGTCAGAAAAAAAATGTAAAAGCTGGATTTCAATGTTTTTTCACTTTTAACTTTTATACTTTTAAAAAAGTTAGTTAACCTTTTTTTTAACTAGTTAAAGTAAAAGTTAGCCATTTCTTTACCTTTTTAACCAGTTAATTAACTAGTTAATTCCCATGACTGGTTCAGGACAACATGAAGTGGTGCAAAGAGCACAGGGATTCCTACTTACATTGTGTTGTGGCTGCTGTCAACAGCCTCATACAGTGAGGACATGTGGCACTAGCTTAATTGGCAAAATATGTGAACTCTGATGATATAGTAATATTAGCCATTGTAAGCTGACAAAACTTATAAAAGACATTATTTTATAATGAAGACATGAACTTAAATCAGTGATTCTCAACTTTTTTAGACTCCAGGCACGGATTCAGAAATATTCTGAATTTAGCAACATCCCAGTTGAGAATCACTACATTAGGATCCAGCTGGTACCAAATGTGGGTGCTGGGAGCAGGACCTCAGTCTGTCATGCTTCACTCTTTCCACTATCTGCCTGCTCCCCATTCCTGGTCTGTACATGAAGGGCCGCCTATAGTCCCCATCATTAAAGGTGCTCCTTCATGGTCTTACATGCCAGTGACTGAAGCCATCTGTCATCGTAGCCCCTCCTACCATCATGAGAAACCTGTGGGGAGGGATGAGCCAGACTGAAAAGCACAGCTTTGCAGCACCATGTCTGCCCATCTGCCTGCCCCCAGGTGAGAGTGTGGGAGTGACCAGCACAGGGAGTGCCAAGGAGCAAAAGGGGCAGCAGAAAGAGTCGTCCAGGACTGTTATTTCCCTTGGCTCTCACTGTAATAAATGAGCATTCAGAACACTTGGTGTCTAGTAGGAAAGAGTCTATAATGTTGTCAAATCAATGTTTAGTAAGAATGTTTATTGTATTCTTGAATATAATCACTTGTTAAAACAACATATATTCATGTTTTATTTTTACTAAATTTTTGATGCATACCAATTCCCAAAAAAGAAATGTATAGTTAGCAGTTTTTGTGCAGCTGTTTAACACAGAGTCCTATTCATGCAAAGCTTTTTGGCAGTTTTATATTAAAATAATACTGTTTGTTTTCATCTCATGAAACCATGGAAGTGTGTGGTAAAAAAAAAAAAAAAAAAAAAAATATTGAGACAATTTTTCTGCCTCAATAGCGAAAAAAAGACTAAGAGTTAAAGCTAATAAGATCAAACAGGAAGATTTAAATACTTTAGGAGATTAAACATTTTTCATAGAATACTTCCACTAAATGTTAGAAATATGTATTTTATACTGTCTTCAACACAAGGAGACTCTTCTGGGTATGTTTACATGAGATGTTTACTGCTGAGTAGACTAATTAGCTCCCCAGTAAGCATCTCACATCTATATGTGTGACCCTAACGTTATTTAGAAAACTAATTAACTCCGCAGCAGGGTAGTACTTGTAAATACAAATATTACCCTGCTGTGGAGTTTTTTTTTACTCCTGAGCATGGCAGGTGTAGACGCTGACATGGCTGGCTCAGGCATGGGTGTGCTTTAGTGCAGGGGCTGCCTTCTGGCTAGTCCCAACAGAAGCACACTCATGCCCCAGCCAGACCCTCCACAGCACATTGGGCCAGGTTGGAGCAGTCCTGGGCTGGCAGGCTGACCCCCCAGACCTCTTGCCAGCTGGGACTGCTTCGACCCAGTTCATCACACTGCTGTCCCAGGCGCATGTTCAAACAGTGCACCTTGGTTTTAAGTTGATTGTGAAAAGTACTTGTTTTAAAAGGGTCAACCTGCGAGGACATTTTTAAAAAATCAATACTCTGACCACATGGTAAAAGCTGCATAATTTTTCACCCTAAAATGCAGAAAATGTATCTACCAAGAATGCTGAGAAAATGAAAGAAGCAGCAAAGAATTCACAAAGATTGGACAAGCTACAAGTCTTGAAAATAAGAGGCATAACAGTTAGAGAAGGCATCAAAATAACATTTGGCTACAATATCCTAAAAGGTGTACAGAAACGCAGTCAGCTCAGTACAAATGAATAAAAAGGGCTACTGCTGAATGAACAATAAATGCAAAAGAGGTGCTGAAAGAAAGGAAGGAGCATTTTGACAGTGTTAAACCTTGGTCCATCCAGATACAAGCATTTTAGGCATGTTAGATGAAAATGCAGCTTGCAAGACATAATGGATATCAGCAGTGAACCACCATGAGAAGAAGAAAAAGAGCAGTGAGTGAAGCAGTTAAAATGGGAAAACTGCAGGAGTAGACAACATAACAACTGAGCTATTAAAGCTGGTGGGACAAATGCCAACAAAGCATTAGAAAAAATGTATAAGGAAGGTTGGTAACTAGAGGAGGTACCAGAGGATTGGCTGAAGGCAGTAAATTGTACCAGTTTTAAAGAAAGTAGATCCTGCCAATCCAAATAATGATAGAGGAATAAGCTTATTGTCATTACGAGGAAAAACAAGATGAAAGTGAATTGTCAGCAGATTAAGGCCGGTTGTAAAGGACATATTGGGAGAAGAAAAGTACAGCATTAGACAAGGCTGAAGTTACATAGATGACATTTATTCACACTTCAACAGTTGATAGAAAGGAAATAAGAATGGGATTAAAGATATGTGCTGTCTTCATTGAGTTCATGAAGTTTGATTTTGTTTGATTCAATTTAGGGGGAAGCATTGTGGAAAGTAGCAAAATCATATGGCAAGCCAAGTAAAATAATTCCAATAGTAAAAGACTTGCAGTTGTAAGAACTTGTGCAAAATTAAGCATCTGGTTCAAGTCAAATCACTTGAACCAGATGATGAAATCATTGTTGCTTTTATCATGTCCTTCAAGTAAACATAAAGAAGATTAGATGATCTAAAGATTAGATGAGATACTGGATGATCTAAAGCAGGGCTATTCAACTTTTTGACAACTAGGAGTCAGAACGTATCCTAGCATTTTGTTTGCAGCTAGATGGCAAATACACCTTAAAATATTATATCATGCATCATGTAGTAAAAATAATAAACAATACATTAATTAATTAAATTATAATAGTTTGTGCTCCTAGAGCACTTTTCACTTGAGCCTCTCAAAAGGCTTTGCAGGCATTACTGCCTTTCAGTGGCAGGGATTATCTTATACTGCAGAGGAGGGACCTGTGGTGCAGAGAAGGAAAGGGCTCCTCTGCATTACAGTGGGATGAGATAAGAACTCTTTACAACATGGTCTAAGGCCAGTTATATGCAGATTTGCAGTGCTAATGTAACAGGCTGGTTGTTAAATTCACCCACTTCACCTCAATCCCACCACAAAAAGTCAGGCTGATCCAAAGGTACAGCTACTGGAGAAGTGGGAAGGAGATGCTCCACTGGTTGCTTTGCAGCACTGGCCCCATTCAGGGTCACGGCTAAAAACATCCCTGTCCCCCACAGTGGAGCCAGGGCACTGCTCACTTGTCTGATGTTGCACCAAGAGCCAGAGCCAAGCCCCATCACCTTCCCCAACCTAGTTCTCAATATGGGAGCTGCACCTTCCTCCTCCCCTTAGACCCAAGCACTGCTAGCCTGTACGAGTCAGGCCTCCACTCCCTCTCACCCTGGCCAGCTCTGCTTACCGCATTGCCTATGGAAGCCAAAGCTGAAATCAGGTGTGTCTACATGGTGCCAGTTAGCTCCCATGTTAGCTCTCGCCCCTTCCAGTTCAGAGGCGGTATAGCTGTTTGCAAGAGTCTGCACTTAGTTTAATTCACTCTGCTTCACAGGAGTGGCCCTGAGGTAGCTCAGGTACCTGTGACAGCACTGTCTCTTGTTGTGTAGACATACCATTTGTGGCACTCAGTAGTGTGCTTAGTAAAATCACATTAGGCACATCCAGATGAGCAGGAATGTGTGTTTCCCTGGGGGTAAGTAGCAGCAGCACACAATGTGTCACTACTAGTTGTTCCCCAGGAACACCCATGCCATGCATGCTCTGGTGCATAGCAGGTTGCCTGGGATAGGATAGGGGAGGCCCAGTGCTGGCCCCAGCAACCTTACTTGGGGTCCTGGGGACTAGGAAAGCTGCAGCTGGAGTGTTCCTGAAGCAGGAAGTCTGGCCACCAGCTGGAGCATGGCTCCAGCAGGTCAGGCTCTCATTTTTGGTGGAATGTCCTGCTGCCATATGCGCTGCCCACTTTTGGCATGGATTTTGTTGACCCTGGGATCTCCTGGGGTCAAAACCCCATCCACACTGCAAAGTAGCAGTGCAGGGAATGCCTACATGTGCACAGTGTGGCACCACAGATAGGTCTGCAGCCCCACCCACTGCATGTCTGTGCTCATCTGGACCTGCCCATTGTGGACAAAGCTGACAGTTGAAAAGCTCTGATCTAGAGTCAAGTTCTTTATATAGATGTTATTGTCCAACTGGCAAACATGTTTGAATTAATTGTGATGTTATTTACTATCATGGAAAATTAGCATTGTTGACTACCAATAAATGACAGGAAGATTAAGTAGCTGGATCTTGGAAAAGATACAACAGATGAAGAGTTAAAATCCAACAGGAGTGAAGTAGTAGGGCAAATAGTTCCACAGTTTTATCACTGCAGTTAAGAATAAAGTTAAAAGGAGATGTGCTGTAACTACAAGTGCTGGACAAAAACTGATAAAACTGGAATGAAAGAAACATAACCTTTAGTAGTGAAGTGCAAACATAATCAAGCCGGTGTACCAACAGTACCACTCTATCAACTGCCTTATGTGAAACATGTCGGAGGACTGTGAGTAGAAAAGTATTCTTCAAAAGATAGCATATGTAAAATGTAATGATTTTAAGACAAATGAAATTAAAAGGAGAGTAGAATGTAAAAATCAAGGTACAAGATTGGCTGCAATCATGAATATTTTGATGGTTAGGATGCTGCAGGATAATGGAATGCCAAAGCAAATTCTGTAAACACACCTGAAGTCAGTTTGATTTGAGAACCAACCATCAGTTATATGGCTGGACATCATTTTCAGGGACTTGACCAAGTTGGGCTATTGGAAGGACAAGCCCTAGGCAAGAATGAACACTGATATTGCACTGTTCCATATACCTGTAGAAATGCTCTGGAATTAAAAAAGGAAGAAAACGAATCTATGACTCTGTGAAAATGTGCAGTATCACAGCAGCCCTTTCTCTAGTTGAGAAGGCCCAGATGGGATTGCTTTCAGTTTGTCAGTGCCCTTTGTGGGTCTGTAACAGGGAACCCTGGCCCTCTTATCAAGAAACAGGGCGGGCTCTTTAAACCCAGAACCTTCTGGGTGTGGCCGGCTGGTCAAGCAGGGTTAAGGATTGAGTCCTGCCAGCTGGTCAGGTGACAGGAAGGGGAAGGCCAGAATCATATAAACTACAAGTGGAGAAGGCCAGAGAGGCAGCAGAGAGGGAGATCCCAATGACTATGGAGCAGCTGTGGCAGCCTCTTTGGGAAGAATATGCCACGCTGTGAGACAGAAGCGCAATCACATAAAGTAAGCAGGCACTTTGCCTCTCTTTTTTTTTATTATTTTCATTATATGACCATAGGAGCCTATGGTTTACTTTTGATATTAAAATGCTGATGGCTTGTGGCTGAGGCTGTAGGGGAGGAGGAGACCTCATTAGCACTGAGAGGGGCCATGATAGAGTGCTGAAGAAGCTCTGCTGCCCTATGGGTGCAGCACTAGGGCCATGAGCCCAAAGTCACTTGAAGGGGAGATATGATGAGCCTTGAAGCCAGGTCCTAGTGGGTGGACTTAGGCAAAAGGCCCTAACTACTGAAAGAGGGGAAAAGCCAGAGGGGGCTGAGGCCCCAACAGCCTGGAGCCACAGGGGTACAGGGTAGAAGGGCTAGAAGGCCTGGTGTTACAGAGAGTATGGAATGGAGCGTCTTGAGCCTGAGCCAGTTAGAGAGCTAGAGCCTTGGAGTTAAGCCCTGATTAGTGGGTTTTGACTGAGAGGCCTAGCTAGAGAGAGAGGTAGTAAGTCCACAGTGGCTGAGACCCCAACACAAAGAGGAATTTATAAAACATCTGTGAGGCATGGGGCACGTCAAGGGGAGGTAGAAGCATGCATTTTTGCCTTTAAGGCAATACCTCATTATCCTACGGGTGGTGAGCCTGGAGTCTACCTGGGAACCTGTGGGTCAACCTTCCTCTTTCTTTAGAACCAAGTAACATCAAGTCATGGCAGGAAAGTAAAGGGGGCGTGGGGAGCTGATCCTCAGAGAAAGAAAATCCAGTAAGACTTGACAGGGGCACACTTACCAGCATATTAAAAAAAAAAATGCAGCTGTCAGAGGGTCAAACAGAAGATAGTGGCTGAGAGTGCCTATCCAGTACTCTAAGTACTTACTGGCCCTGCTAACAAGCGAGTCGCTAGGTTGTCATGCTTGAACGCTTAGGTTAACAGACGATTGTGCCACCATCAGTTTTCTACTAAGTAAAGCTATAGACATTATTTTAACAAGAGAATTTAGATACAGAATTGATGTTATTAGCAGTTAAGGCACCTATTACTATTAAAAGAACAATATTTCTACAGGGGCAAGAAATTAAGTCCAGTTTCCTACCATCGTTTCTCTGTCTCTCTCTTTTGTTACAAAAGGCAAATGATTTTCTTTACTGGGAGAAGCTTGGATAGCGAGTGTTCAGACCAGAAAAATAGTTCAGATGAATCTCAAATGTTTAGGGCACCCTGTCATATTCACTAATAAAATAGAAAGTAACTATGTTTTTGGCCTTTCAGGTGTAATCATCTTAGGTGTCGGTTGTAGGAATTGCTAAATTTAAAACAATCAAATTAGTATACTTAAGTTGACTGTTACTTTTACGTACTTTTCCCCAGAATAGGACGTATATATTCTGTGATTTGCCATATGGAAGGAGTTCCGCATTGAAAGAGACCCCCTTGGTAGATTAAAAGTCAAGAAAACCTTCAGTTAGTGAAAGCATAATCAAAAACATGTTTTGTGCCATTCTCTACACATGGGCTAGGTTGGGCTCAAACTCAAAGCCACAAATGGAGACTTGGTATCATAGATAAAACCCTAAGTAGTAATTTGGAAACCTAAAGGAAAGAGTAGCTATACAACTACAGAAATATTTACCAAGTTCAAGGTCATGAAGTGCAATGAACATAAATGGAAAGCTACTGAAACATGATTAAAAAGAAATCTGTAGAATTAGCAAAAACAAAAATACTTTCCCTGTGCATGTTTTCTAGGTCAATTATTAGCTCTAGGTGTGTCCAAATCTAGGAAAAAAGTTTCGCTTTTCTGTTCCCAAAAAGAATAAATTAAGCTTTATTGTTCAAAAATATGCCCTCTATCAAAATTAATTCCAGAGCAATTTTCAGGGCTGAGTCACGACCTTTATTTAAAAGGTTGCATTTGGGAAATGCTGACACAAGCTTAGTTGCCAGCAGCGGGTGCTATGATAGTAAGACTTAAATCACACTGTCACTAAAGGTAGAATAGATTATTTCCACTGTAAACTAGCCAATGATGTGTGCATTTTAGTGTTCTAGGCCACATACATTCTACTTCTCTTTTGGATGAGGAAAGTTTATGGCAATTTCTAGGCAAAGTACAATACAATATATAAAATTGTGACAGACTGAATCATTTAAAATGTTGCCATTATTACAGTATTACTAATCTCAAGATTTTATTGATGATCTTTTGACACATGGCCTTTTTTTCTTTAAAATATAGCTACTGGATTAATGTGTATAAGTAAGACTTCCTTCTGCTTTTTTCCTAACCCTCATTATTTCAGAGAAGCCTGAAAATGTAAACCCTTAGTATTCAAATATTAAATCCCAATTTAGTCATTTTTTGAATCTTATGACTTTTGAGCCAATATAATGAATTTGAGATCCAACTCGTTATTTTTAGTTATTAGGGTTATTGGAACTAATGAGAGTATGGTTACTGTAATCCTCTGGTTCCCATTTTAATGACTCATTTTATATTTTTGTGATGGATAGGTTAAATTATCTCTGCATAAAGATGGTTAAAACACAATCACAAATATCCAGATTTATTGGCACAAGCTACCAGTCTAGCAGAGAATGGAGCCTGGCTTCCTTCAGTCAACTCCATAAAAAGGAATTGAGCTTGCTCTACCTTCTCAAAGAAAGTATGTAATCCAATACAGGAATAAGGAATCTATTTGGAGTTGAACTTTATGTTTCCCTCTCTTTTGTGCCCGTTTGGTTGAAGCAAGCAAAGCTTATAGTTTATTCTCTGCTGTACCTGTTTGAAAAGTGTTTATATTTTAGACCAGTGATTCTTAACCAGATAACTGTGGCAGCCTGGGATGCCTTGAAATCCTTTCAAGGGTGCTGCAGGGTGCCATGCAATATTAGCAATATGAGGTGTATAAGTATGATTTACAAGATAAACCCAGAGGAATTCAAATAGGAATAAAGATTAAAACCATTCTGACTTGTTGTGATCTTTCTGAATTTTTGCAACCAAAGACTTGCTCTATCAATTCTCCATAGTCAAAAAGCAAGTGAAAGCTGGCATTTTCTGAGGGGTGCCTTGAGTCTAACAAAGGGGTGTTTTGAAAGTAAAAAAAAAGATTGAGAACCACTGCATTAGACACTTTAGTCAGTGGGTTTATCCTTTGTAAATAAGAGTTCCCTAGTCTAGGGCAGATTGATTCCTTCAGTTCATTTTTGTGGTGCTACCCAATTGCTTGATATATACAAAAAAACCCCAGTCTGCTAAAGATCTTTAAGAACTGGGTTTGTGTCCTTTTTATAAGCATTGGCATCTGCTCTTGCAGGTGTTTATTAAGCATTAAACGTAAGCATTTGTTAATACAAACAAAAGTTTTATACAGACTAACTAAAAACTCATCTCCCTTCAATTGCTTAGATTTCAGTTTCTTGTTTATCCATTTCTCATGCTCTCACATCACCAGAGTCTCTCAGAGTAGACATAATATGAATAAATACACATGATAAATCTTGTTTTTGAAAAAAACTGTATAGGCTCTTTTTAAAAATTCTTTATGGTAATTTCCCCTCCTGTAAAGTCACTGGTAACTAACTTGTAGAAATGTGGTTTTAAGGGAGAGCTAAATTTATATTTTTCTCCTTTCGTAACCTGCCTCCCCTACAAATGGGTACACTAGAGACAAGTCACCCCTCCAAATTTTTGGTCTGTTATTTATCCAAATCCTTATGCATATGAATATTTTTTTTACACATGTCAGTACTCCAATTGAATTTAAATGAGTTAACTCATGTGCATGAGGTTAAATATGCCAGTGTTTGCAGAAACAAGGCCTTTGTTTGCCTATTGACTTCCTTTTTATTTAAATCAAATGACCTATATGGGGGTTAAGGGCACAGGCACTGATTATTATTTTTGCCAGGGGGAGAAGGGAAGTAAGATAATGGATAAGTGGAAAGTTTTATGCATTTCAGGTGATAACCCTCTTCCCAAGTGGAACCAGGACCCTTGAATCCCATGTACTCAGCACCTCTGGTTAAGGGGTACATGAACATACTGGGTATTATGATATACCAGTATGTTATGGGAAATTCACATTTAAATCACTGGACACTTTTTTCAAGTACTGTTTTAAAGAGTAAACATACAAGGCAAGTTGTTTGTTTAAACTATATACCATTTAATCTATCAATTTAGGTATTTCCAGGTGCCTAAATTGCAGTTTTCCTGTTTGGTATTAGTCACTGAAAATCAGCACCACTTCCAAGATACCACTAATGTCCTATTTAAGTTTGAGAGAGGTTTAAAACAAATGTTTTATTTTCAAATAATCATTTGGGTTATTGGTTGCAGTTTGACACACTTATTAAGTATTCAACTGTATGGGTTAAATGACATGAGAAGTTTCTAGAATACAGAGTAATTGTGTACATATGTAACAAGTGGGTGTCCCAGGGCTGGTCTGATCGTTGACCTGCCCACCTGTCTGAGGGCTAACAGCCCACCTTCCTCTCCTGCCACACCTTGATGTTAATGATTATACAATGTTAATCAAGTGGGAGGATGCCGATTTGCTTGCCCTAGCAACAAGCGCCTATGTACATGGCTCTAACCATCCCTTACCATGTCCCATGCCTTGCAGATGTTCCTCCAGTGCCATACACTGGGACCTGAGCTCCAGAGTCTCACACAGGACTTTTACTCCCCTCTAGAGCTTGTAGTCCCAGTGTCTCACAGATGTTCCATGGCCTGACACCTGGCCTACTTAACTGGCCTACTACCCAGCCAGTCATTCACTTGGGCTCCCCTTGTCCCAGGAGCTCTACCCATAGCTCCCCAATACTCAGAGCCGCACCTCCTTGGATCCTCATTCCTGCCTCTGTTGTGCAGCCTCAGAACTTATTTGTGAGTCTGGGTGCTACCTCAGGTCCCTCCATTTACCCAGGACAAGGAGCCTCCTGCCATCCCCATAGTTCCTCCCTTACCTCCAAGGTGTTCTGAGCTGCAGTGAGACCAGGAACCAGTCCCCATGTGGTCCTTGATGGGCTGACAGTTAGCTGGTTCCAGATCTATATCTTTCTTCCCCCTTCCCCAAGCTGGCAATCAGCTGATTGTCAAGATACTCAGCTTTCAACTTGTGGGTGCAGGTGGAACCTAGAATCATGATCCCAGGCTCCTCCTGCATGGTGCAATTAAAATCTGATCCCCAGTCTCTAAATTGCTATCCTGCCATGCATGCATTTTAACTGAGTATCTGTCAGTGCCCTTAGTCACAGGTCTACTTTTGTTTTTCATTTAATATACTTCAAAATCAATTAATGGTCGCTCAAGCCAAAAGTAGAATAAAACTTACCTAACAGTGGTGTTTGTTTTTTCCACCACTGTAGCAATTGGGCATCTATGACTATAATAAGGTAAACTATAATATCATCAAGAAATGTGCATCATGGAGACCAACTGGCGGCTACAGGAATGGTGCTTCGAGGAGGGCTTTGGCTTCCTCAGCCATGACCGGCACATCACAATGAGAGACATGCTGGGATGGGATGGGCTCCGCTTTTCCCCTAAAGGTAAGCGTGTGTTCTCTTCTAGGTTGGCGGACCTCCTCCGGCGGGCTTTAAACTAGGCTTGTCAGGGAAAGGGGTAGATGAGGGTGGAGGAAACATCAGACTGCCAGACCAAACAGCACCCGCAAGTACAGCCCAGACCAAACCGAGCGAAGCGAATAAACAGGTAAGAGATAGGGGCCAGGGTAACGCTGGGACTAGGGGGTCAGTATACACATCCACGGGAGGCCTCAAATGCCTCTACACAAACACTTGTAGTATGGGTAAGAAGCAGGAGGAACTCACCCTCCTGCTGG
>NW_017728918.1:89027238-89032916 GCF_001723895.1 Crocodylus porosus
TAGTTTAAAGCCCGCCGGAGGAGGTCCGCCAACCTAGAAGAGAACACACGCTTACCTTTAGGGGAAAGGTGGAGCCCATCCCATCCCAGCATGTCTCTCGTCGTGATGTGCCAGTCATGCCTGAGGAAGCCAAAGCCCGCCTCGAAGCACCATTCCTGCAGCCACTTATTTCTTAAGTGAAGACACCGTATTGCACAATATTGTCCAAGTATTACAAGTGGATTTATTTCTTTTTGCTATTCAGCATACATAAAATTTTGTAAGGCTTATTTAAACATTACATCTCTGTGTGTTCATTGTTGAAATGTTTGTTAGTCATTGAAACATATCAAAAGATAAACTGTACTGTGCTATTGTACTTCTGAGTACTAATTAAATCTGAACTTGCTGCAGAGGGGTCCAAAGGAAGGACAGTACTTTGTATTTATTAATAGCTAATTTGATACGTTAGAATAGCAGCCAATTGTATACAAAAACCTCTTATTCATCCAGCATATATGAAACATAAAACGGATTGCTATTTTGAACTTAAAATGCATGTAACTAAAAGGATCAATGTTACTTGTTAATGAACATACAGTATAAACAGACAGGAATCTCTCTAATGTAAATGAACAACTCCTGTTTGCAGAGAAGATTTGACCCCTCACTTTTGACTCACTGAAGCATGAAGTTCACTATGGTTGCTGCTCTCTATGAAAGCAGTAATCAGAGAACCAAGCCTGCTAAATCAACAGGGAGTGGGAGGATAGGGCTGGACTGGGAGTAGTGTGCTGCAGATGAAAAACAATAATGAACACTTTTGCATACCACTCGGACAAATGTGTCTTGAAAGTAGTTTACTTCCTGTGCACATGCTAGGTTAGCAGCAATCCATTTTGTTTTTCTATCTGTCATCAATCAATAGTATGGTGGAACTGTACTTAGTTGAGGAACCCCTCCCTACAACATACTTCTATTTTTGCTTCCTTACATACAGAAAGATTTGTAGTCTCTCACATACACATGCTGTCACAGACAGTAAGAAGAAAGCACTGCTCTCGTCTTGCAGCAATATTTATGATGCTGTCATTCACAAATATTATTTGTTGCACATCAGGTGGGGAGTGAGTAGATGTGTATTTATTTCCCCTTTGCACCTTTTATATTTTTGGGCAGGCATCTGATGTAAGTTGGGTGTTCTAAATTAGTCTTTTACAAAAGCTACCTAAGGATGACTGCAGCAGCTCAAAATAGCCTTTTAAAGTGAACCTCTCTATACAGGAGATATTTACCAGGTGGTTCCAAATGCTGTATTGCTCATTTATATTAATGGGTTTATGTAAAGGGGCAGAAGCAGAATAAAACAAAATTGTTCATTGTCTTTTCTTCCCATTAAACATTCTTTTAGGGTTAGCACACTGGGCAACTGACCAGTCAAATAGTGTCAATTTAGTGCATATTTTTGATCAGTCAAAGATTATAGCAATTTTACCCAAAAACCCTCCATTTTTGTAGTTTTGACAGAAATATATATATTACACATTTATTAATGGAAAATTTGTGTTTTCTATGTATTATTTGGACCTATTGGCAATTTTTTACAATTTTTGAACGATATATGACCAGTCAGTTGACCAAACTTCATTTGATGGGTCAAATATCCAACCCTACATTATTTTACCTCTTTCTCTCCAGACCTAATGATTTGTTCTAATCAGCCTGTGCTTGGCACACAACTAGAAACAGTAACAACAAAGGTGGTTTGTGCTACATATGTGCAACCGTGCAATGTTGGAGCTGCTTTGGCCCCAAGCAAAATGTAGAGAAGCCTCGGAGCTATTCTAGCTTTCATATAGTTGCCTCTTATCCCAAGATACTACTTTGGCATGGAGGAACCCTTTTTCCCTTGGACATATCCCTTGAATGGGAAAGATTACAAAACAGGGATTAGCATAGAGCCACAATAGCTAAACACCAACTGGAGTTTCCTCTGACACAGGAGTTGTTCCTTGTTGGCCAGATACAGAGACCTTGCAGCCTGTTGTACCTGTGGAGCAGGGAAAAGGAGACGTATTACAAGCCGTCATCTGAGTAGTACTGTGCTTCCCTGTCTCTCTGGTCCTGATTGTGTGCAGAAGTTGGTTTATCACCATGTATCAACATTTTAAAATCTGACTTTTGTTTTTCATCCTCATCTCTACACCTGTGTAACCTCCATGCAAATTAAACTCTCTTATCTATCCTGATGCCTCACAAATCTACTTTTCTACTATAGATCAGTTACTGTCCAAAAGACAAATGCTTGTCCCTTTTAAATTTTTTTGGAGGATGTCTACCATATATCCAGCTCAACGTAAGTAAAAGAGAGCTCCTTAATCTTTTCTCCCTACCCCTTCCCTCTATTTTCTTTTTTGATCATTGTGGATAACGCCATCATCTTGCCTGTCACTCAGGCCCGTAGTTTAAGCATTATCTTCAACATGGACCTTACTCTATGTCCTCATATCCAGGCTATGCCTAAATCTTATTTTTTCAGCATAACCTCTCCCAGATATGGCCTTTCCCTTATATTCACACAGCTGACATTCTTCTTCAGGATTTTTTTATTGTGTGTCTCAACTAGAAAATGATGCGCTAAGAGATGCCTTGGCCACATCACTCTTCCACTTTCCATCCCCCCTTGCCTCAATAAGCTACTTGTCTTCACTTTCAAGGCTTTTTGTGGCTTATCTGTACTATATTTGTCTTCTCTCATTCAGTGCTGAGGTCAACTCCACCCTCCTATCAGCCAGGTAACAGTGGCCTGTACTACCACTTGTTACATTTCCTAACATGCATGCTGCCCACATGGGAAGACCTCCCAGAAATGACTGTAAAACTGAATCGCCCTCCTCCTTTGCTGTGATGCCTACAGAAAACATGTCCCAAAGGTGAGCGGTGTGTTGATGGGCTGAGACAGCTGTCCATCAAACTGACCAGGACTGGATCATTGTTTTTTGTGTTACTCGATCCTGTATTCATCTGTTTATTGTTTTATACAAGCTCACTGGGAAGAAACTGTATGATTGTTCTTGAGCACAGCGTTGTCCTAGGAACCCTGCTGTGCCTAGGAATTTTAATCAGGGTTCCTATGCTTTTGGCATTGTATGGTAATACAAATAATATTGAAAAAAATGAGTTAAGACTGCCTGAAGTCCATTTACCATGACTTGATTTCTTGCAGGTTCAGAAAAATAATTTATTCAAATTGGTACGTTTAATATGTAAACAAGGTCTTACCCTCCCCTGCCACATACCCCCTACTTTCCTTAAAGTCCTTTCCCTTATACCTGTGATCAGAGCCAACCCTAGGGGTGTGCAGGGCCCAGGGCATATATGCCTGTGCGGGGCCTATGTGGGGGTGGGGTAGGGAAGGAGGGGTCGCAAGCGGCTGGAGTGGGGGAGGGGTGGAGGTGGCAAGCAGCCAGAGCATGGAGTGGGGGAGGAGGGTGGCAAGCGGCTGGAGCACAAAGTGGTGGCACCCTCAGCACGTGCCAATAGCACTGTCTGCAGGGCCCCCCAAAGCGTGGGGTGTGGGGCATTTGCCCCGATTCGCAACCCCCAAGAGACAACTCTGCCAGTAATGCTCAACCAAGGTGCCATGGCATTGTGGGGTCCTCTGAGATCCTTTGAAGGCACACCAATGTTAGCACCATTAGGTGTGCAAACACAAATCACAAGATAAACCCAGACATTTCAAATAGTAACCCATGGTGTTAAACACTTTCTGCCCCGTTGTGGTCTTCCCCAGTTCTCTGTAACAAAGACATTCCTCCTTTATATATTTGTATTCAAAAAATGAGCAAAAAACTAAGAGCTGGCATTATCTAACACAGGTGCCTCCATCTAAACAGATATGGCTCTCTGGGTAAATCCAGCATCTTTTATTAGACCAACTAAAATATTTTATTATATTTTATTAGTTGGTTTAATAAAATATATCAGATTTACCCAAATAACCTTGTCTGCCTATGTCCTTAGGCCAACATGGCTACAACCTATATTTCAGACTAAAAAGACTGAGAACTGCTGCCCTACACAGTAGCTCCTGCACTCACTTTCTCTCTCTCACTCAGTTTTTTATTCTCTGGGCATTTTGGCATGAATTCAAGTGAAATGTGGAGTCAGTTAAGCTGGGCCATCCCCAGCTGGGGTCAAAGGTAAATACTTTTGCAACTTGCTAGTGTTGATTTACTTGCGCTTGCAGGATAGTGCCAGATAAAAAATAGTAAATGGTAGGGAGTCTGGTAGGATGTGGGGTACCAGGGAGGTCTCACACACACATGCATGTGCTCATAGACACACTCACAGGCACATGTATACGCTCAGACACAACCAGAGACAAATGTTCATGCTCACAGGCACAGCCAGAGATGCTTACAGGCACATGTACATGCTCAGACACACACTCACAAACACATGCCCACAGACACATTTTCACACAGATACTCATGCTCTCACACACATGCTCACAGACCTACACACACACTCAGACACACAGGCACGTATACACATTCAGACACACACAAACATGCATGCCCACAGACACTTTCACACAGACACACATGCTCGCAGGCACACACTCGGACACACTCACAGGCACACATACGCACTGAGAGACACACTCACAAACACGTTCACAGGCTTTCACATAGACACACATGCTCACACTCATACATGCTCACAGGCGCCCGCAGGCATGCGCACGCACACAGGCTTTTACTCGCACACACGATCAAGCGCGCCCGCCCCGCCCGCGCGCGCCCCACGTCCTAGGCCCCGGTTGGCGCGGTAGCGGGCTGACTGGCGGGGAGGCAGAAGCTGAGTGGCGCGGGCTGACAGACATCTTCAGCGCCCAATGGGTGGCGAGGGAGCGGGAAGGGGGCCCGGAACGGCTGCGCGTGCCCAATGGCAGCGCGGGGAGGGGCGGGACTCCTCGGCGATATAAATGGAAGCTGCGTGTCTGCCTCTGGTCGCTCACAGTATGGCCGGCGACATTAGCTAGCGCTCGCCCAACGCTCTTCTCTGTAACGGGGGAAACACACGGACTACAAGGACCCGCACCGCACCGCACCCCCACCCGGACTGTAACCCCACGGCACGCGCCCCGCGCCCCGCGCCGCCGCCGCACGGAGGAGGAGGCGCCGGCCCGGCCCGGCTCCCGGCGCGGATCCCCTTCTCCCCCTGCTGCCTCCTCGCCCCGTCTCCCCACAGCGCCGAGGGGCCGCGGCGGCCGGGCCCGCGCGGGGCGGGCGGTTGCGGCGGTTCCTTTCTGCCGCTGTCGGTTGCCGCCTTGTCGCACCATGAAGGAGAGCGGCGCACACTTCTTCGAGGGCACCGAGAAGCTGCTGGAGGTCTGGTTCGCGCGCCAGGAGCCGCACCAGGGCAAGGGCTCCGGCGACCTCCGCACCATCCCCAGGTCCGGCCGCGCCGCGCGGGGCCAGGGGGTAAAGGGGGGGAGGGAGGCGGGGCAGGACCGGCCTCTTCTCATCCCGCCCCGCGCTCGGGGGAGGCCGCGACCTTCCGCCGCCCTCCAGGGCCCCGCGGGCAGCGCCACGGCCCGTCTCTGCTGGCAACATGTGGCCGCGACGGGGCAGGGAGGCGCTGCGGGGCTGGTTCGGCTGCGCCGGGCGGCGGTGGCTGCTGAGGGCGGGGCT
>NW_017728918.1:89033016-89113498 GCF_001723895.1 Crocodylus porosus
GGTTTGCAGGGCCCGCTGGAGCCTCCCGAACTCGTGCTCCAGCCTGCTAGCTTAGCTAGGGGGTGACTGTTCCCTCCCTCGGTGCAGTGTGAGCAGCGACTTGCTGGGGCACGGCTTGCCCTCCGCCAACCGCGTGGGGGGGCTACTGCTGCTGCTGGTTTTCCTCCAGCTTGTCATAGGGTGGCAGCATCTGGTGGGAGGGGAGCCTCTGCCCAAAGGCTTCATGGAGTTGTGGGGGAGCTGGGAGGGTGTGGGAAACTGCAGGTCTGGGGATTTTGTGGAGTAACATGTAAGAAAGCTTGCCCCATTCTGGTTACTACTTTACCTTGAAAGGCAGACAAGTAGAGACTTGAAGGAGGAGATGCTGTTTGATCATCTCTGAATATACCAGTGCTGTAAATGTCTGTAATGGTGCAGAGTATCCTCAGCAATGTGAAGAAGCCTTGTCTCTTTCCTTTTTAGGTGGTAAATGCTACAAAGAGTTAGAAGCTAGGGTGGTTGGGAAGAGGAGGTGCATGTTACTTGTACTATCCTGTTTCCTTCTAGTTGAAGTTCATTGCTTTTTTGCAAATATTTTTGTGGCCCAAGTGATGGGGGGGGGGGGTCTTAAAGAACTTGACTAGCAGCAGGGAAGTGACTTGAGACTTGTATCAGCTCAGAAAAGGCTATGTTCAGTGGGTGGTATGGTGGGGAAAAGTGCAGATACTCCCCAGGAGAATCGGATTAATGCATTGGGGCTGGCTCAGGAGTGGAGGTGGGAGCTTCTGATCTAGAAAACTAACCTCTTAGAGGTCCTTAGTTCACTGGCTATGAAGTCTTCCAAAAATATGGAGTGAGGAAACTAAGCTGCTAAAGGTGTCCAAATTACCAGTAGGATTTTGCAGTCTTTACCTTAACCTTCATGGTGTGTTTGAGTGACATCTTTCAAACTTGGTAGACATCCTTTGTGGTGTGACAAATGCATCAAGTGAGCAACAGTCTGTCAAGGCAGCTCTTTGCCTTCTGTATGGTAGAAAAGTCCATACACCATTCTCTTTTAGTGACTTGGAACCAAGTGCAGTTTTCAGATGTGCCTAATGACTCATGGACTCTCAGTTGTATGTAATTCAGCATTTCTGAAAGCTGAATCTGTTTGCTAGTGAAGTCACAGTGAATGTTTAAAAGATTCTGAAACTAGCTTCATTTAATAAAGGAAGTTTCAAATAGTTTATTTTTACTTTGTGTCTGTGTGCAATCGGAGTACATAATTTAGTTCTGAAAGGTAAGGTTGTGCAGGATTTTAAAATTCAAACTAAACTTTGGTACTAAAATTTAGTGGGGGTAGTTGGAAATTGAAGTTCCTCTTGCTTTTGTACTGAGATACACTGGGTCTTCCTGGTCAACACTAGTAGACCAAGCTAACATGCACAGTTGAAAATTCCTGTGATGTACTCTGTAGGAGTTCAGTGTTTCCAAATACCTGTTTAAAAAAAATTTCAGTGGTAATTGAAGTTGCTTATAAATAACTTGTATGGGACCAAGTGCACACGTAACAATCAAGGCTTATATTGCAGTTAAATTGTATTGTACATTTTTCCCTTCATAACTAGTACTGGAAAATAACTTTCACTATATCCTAGAAATACTTCTAGGTACTACATGTTCACAAGTTTGTTTCCAAGTCTAAACAAAGTTGGTCTTTGGTTTGGGTGTTGACAGTTTCTCTGAGGAATAGCTTGGCACCAGGTTTTCTTTATTTTTACTTTAGCCTCTTGGTTTTGGAGTCAGACTAAAGTATTGTAAAAATACAATTTGAAGTAATTAAGAATGTGTTTTTTATATTGAAAGAACAACTTGGATGTTAAACTAAAGCAATCTAAATTTACTTTCATAAACTAAGGATTGCTGACATATGAAGCATCACAACAGTGCATGTATAGATACTAGCTTTGTTTAAATAGCATCAGAGGTGCCACTTGTTTGGGCCATGTATATTTTGGTACTGTGTAGTAGATCCATGAGTGCATAACTGTTCTAAGATCTAAGCTTTAAGCTTTTGGGTTTTTTTAAGTCAATATACCACATTATTGTGAAACATTAACTGAGGTAGTATTTCCTTCCTAAGGCTGCAGATATAACTTTAACTAGAGTTGCGAAATAACGAATTCCATCTCAGTTTTGTATTAACTCCAGATATCAAGACATGCTATATCATGAACACTTAACTACTGCAGATCACTTCATCAAATGTTCACATATCCCAGACCTCACAAAGAATAGTTCCCAAATCAAGTCTTCATTTCTAAATACTTCCTGGTGTAGGTAATAAATGCTGCTGCAAACCCCTATCTTCTGTAGCTGCCTGATCTCTTACATTATAAGCAGCTGAAACCATGATCTTTAGTCTTAATCCATTTAAGCTGAAATTTCCACGTCTTTGTCAATGTGGTTCATTTTGGAATGTCATTAACTGAAGTTATTCCATGGCTAAGACTAAGCAGAATATATTTTGAAAAGTGATCTTTTCTTTCCAAATCTCTCCTGCCCCTGTGATGTGTAATAGGTACTTTGGGGTTGCCGGTTTACCATTTGCTATCTTAAAAAAAAAAAAGGGGGGGGGGAGGGCGGGGAAGAAAGGCTGCCTCATACCTGTACAGTAAGGTTCACTGATGCATCTGTCCATATCGTTATTGGCACTGGTAAGAGGGAAATTGACATTATTGGCAGTCAGCCTTTTTTGGGCTGATGTGGCCGATAATGTCACTGATAAATGCCATGTGCACATGTGCAACTGCAGCATGCGTGCAGCCCAGCAGCTTAGAGAGTAGTATCTAAGTCTGAAGGAGGGGGTGGAAAGGGGCATGGGGGCATGGATTGAGGTCCCCATAGTGAGGGAGGGAGTGGGGCTGGGGCAAGTGCTGCCCATTGAAGGGGGGGGGCACATGCCTCCCGCCACCCCCCCCAGATCTATGGGGCAAGGGTGGGCTGCATGCTCAGTGCCAAGGTCTGCATTGGGCTCTTCTGGCAGGGGCTGCACTCAGGGTGGGTGGGGTTGGGGCAGGTGGCAGTAGTGTTGCCAGGGGGAGCTACAAGGGGACCTACAGTGAATTTTGGGGTGGCTATAGCCCAACCCATAGACCCCTGTCTGCCCCAAATACAGCCCTGGCCCAGTCCTGCTGGGAAGAGCCCATTGCAGCCCCTGGCCTAGAGCGGGCAGCTCACCTTCACCCCATGCATAGATCCAAGGACACATGCTTCCTCCCCGGGGTGCGTGCAGCAGCAGGAGCTGTCCTTTAACCCCTGCTTTCCCTGCCTCACCCCTATCCCCAATGAACCACCCAGGCTCTGTCCTGTACCCTGTCCTGCCCTGGCTGGGCAGCCCCTGCCCAACCCCACTCCCTCACTGTGGGGACCCTCAGTTTGCTCCCCCCCTTCCCTCCCAACAGACTTACTAGCTTGATGCTGCTTTCCAAGTTATGGGGCTGCATATCAGCAATCCATTTGGGATTGGCTGATATGGCTGGTCCATAATCCACCATTTGTATTGACCCAAAAACTCCTTATCAGTGCACCCCTAACATGTTCAGAAGTTTAGTATAGTGTAACAGCTAAAATATCTGGAGAGTCCATCCTGGCTGATTGTGCTATAGGATATTGGAGCTCAAGAGTGCTGACCATGCTTCATATTCACATCATTCCTCACAGTGAACATCTTGTAGATGTCTGCGGGCTTTACTTGGCTGCTTAGTGGGCAGGCTTCAACAGAAGGGTGCGGGGGTGTTTTTAAAGTGTAAGCCTTTAGCTTGCTGGCTAGAGTCCTTGACTGAGTGGAAGATGTAGGTCCAAACCCCTTCTTGATAAAGAAGGAAAACTGTTCCCTGGGTCTCCCACTCCATGGACAAGCAACCCTAACTAGTAATCTCTTGGGCTAAAAGGCATTAAATGGTAGGAATTTACATATTTGCAGCTAGTATTTTGGAGGTTTACAGGGCAGGGGGGGATATAGAATCATACCAAAGTAGGGCTAGTGGGGAGCTCAGGGTGAGGTCCAGACCATGTCACCCCCAGTGCTCCTTGCCACCCATGGCAGGGGGTCAGACTAGATGAACTGTCTAGGTCCCTTTCCTACTCATTGATTCTATGAGGGCACACAGTGCAGTAGGGGTATCTACATGCTATTTGGCCCCCAGCTCTGTAAGTTGGACAGCTCTGCTTTAAAGCACTTTTGGTGTTTTAATCCCATGGTTTTCAACTTTGTTTCACTTGTGGACCCCCTAAAAAGAAAAAAAAAATGAATGGCTATGCAGATCCCTTTGAATTGTAAGTGTGGATTTTTATAATCATTTTTTTTCAGACTAAGAAATAGTCTGGTGACCCCTGGGGTCTGCAGACCACAAGTTGAAAACCACTGTTGTAACCTGCCACAGGTAAAGCAGCAGGATGAGGTCTGTCATTGTGTCCTCCTGCTGCAGTGTTTGTTAAAATACGTTTGAGATCCAAGTTAGTAAAATATTGAAGTTCTTTGAGTGGCCCAAAATGCCACTTAATGGGCCAATTTTAGTTGCATACAATTGGAATCAGATTCTAGTTTCTAACTGAAAGCGAACAAGTAAAAATATTCTTCATAATATGTTTAGATGAAATAACCAGTAACTAGGCTGCTTGTGGTATGATGGACATGAAGTGCAAAACCAATCAAATGGCTTGTATCTTTACTGAAAAACAGCAATAGGTAGAAGTAAAACCAAGGGCCTTCAGTATAGTAGTCTTCAGATCCTCCTAAGAAATGGGAACATCAGTGGAGAGAGTTTTAGGAAATTCAAGTGAGAGAAGATCAAAGATACAGAACTTTTTGCCTGTTCATTAGGGCTATTTGCTTGGAAAATGCTAATCTGTATTAAGCGCAGGCATTTAAGCACTACTTTGTAAAGATTTTAAAGTTTGTCATGGGGAAGGCTTAGGAAGCTTATTCTGGCCTTTGTCCCTATACAGTTAGCAATCTGTGTAGATGGAAATGTCATTGAGGACCATCGTTAGTGAATTATGGACTGACTTCTCCTGTCAAAACCCATATTACATCCCTGTGGCTATTGCAATACCTGCTTATGTAGGTATGCTTCCCAGTGTTTGAGAGCAATTCAGTACATGAAATCTAGTACTGTGCAACTAGTGACAGTGACTTCAGTAATTCCTTAATTTATTTCCTCTACTTGGTTTTTACATAGAATAATGTAGTTCTAGCATTGACTGTTTTTATGCTACTTTAAAATATCATTTGTACTTGCTGCATTGCACATTGATTATAAATCTCTTACAGTAACTATCCTACTATTTAACATTTTGTCTTTTGGGTGGACATCTTTTTCAGAAGCTCTGAATCTCTGGATTTTTGGCTATCAAGAGTACTCTTGAACACTGCAGCTAGACTAAATTTGAGCTCTTATTCTTTATCACAATTTTAAAATATAAAGTTTCCATTGAAACATCAAGCAAATGACTGATGAGCATCTCATTATTGAAGTAATTTTAAGTTAAGTGATAAATAGTATGTAAAACAGTTAAGCTCTTAAATGTCGTAATACATTATACCAGGTCATAAGAAATGGGACAACCACAGGGTCCATCAGAAGCTTGTTACTTAGGTTTTATTTGGTAAGAATTTTTACTCGTATCAACAGGCAGAATCTAGTAAGTACAGTTCAGTTAATGCTTTTGTAGTCGATTGAATGATTGGTCTGTAATATTTACTGTAGAAGTAACCGTGAACACAGCATGGTTTTGGAATAGCACTTATTCAGATTGTGCTTTAAAGCAAAATGCCTTGTTTCTTTGAAACCGGTTCTTAAAGAAACTATCTAGTCTAAAAACTCAGTCTGAATAATATCTGGATTCTTACTATTAAATCATTCTGTTTTCAGAAGTTAGTCAAACAAATGTCTGAATACCAAAGGGAATTGGAAATTCGGTTTCAACTTCACACTACTGTGATGGTGTATCAAACGAGAAGACTTGGTCTTCAGAAGAACATACTTACAAGTTGAATTTCAAACATTGGGTAAAGTATACAATTTTATACAAAGGCATGCAACTCAATCTAGTTAGGTTAAAATAGAGTGGCTTTTCATGCTATAGCTTTTAAGCCTCCAGTCAACTTTTTTGAGTTTAGCCTCTTTCCTGTTTCTCTGTAAAATACTTTCACAAATTTAAGGAGCCAGCTGAAAGTAAACTAGAATTTTTTCTTTACGCATTACTCCTAACTACAGTAGGAAAAGATTTGGACAGAAGTAGTAGTTTCAAGCTGATGGTAAGTGAGTGCGTATATATGTATGTATTTATTTATTTATGAAAGTGTTTTAAATATCCCCCTCAAAGCCAGTGAATGATCTTTAGTTAAAAAAAACATTCTCCCATCAATTAAGCAGTTGGTGTTTATTATAGACTTTAACTGAACACTTTACAGCTTTTGAAATGAATAGTAGCTCACCTTGTTTCTTAATTATAATTGAGCATATTTAGCTGATAGGCAAGGAAATACAAGGCCTACATATTGGTCGACTACTGTTATGGTTATATGAACTAATTCCTTGAACCATGCATAAACAACTACTGAAGAAGTTGAAATATATTGGCCTGTAACAATGTGGTTCTGGAGATAAGGCTGTTTTGAAGAGGGAAGGGACACTTTTTCCTCCAAATACCATGTGGTAAGAAGTAGTTTTATACTTGTATGACAGTCTTCTGGTATTTGATGAAATAGCTTGAAATAGATTTTACTCCAGTACCTTGGATGGGTAAAAATGTTGCTTGATCTGATAGTCAAATTGTACTGAACATGGAGCCACATAAATAATTTGTTGCCTTTTCAAAAGGTTTTATAGATTTATTTTTTTCCCCACACTAGAAACTTTTTGCAGCAGTGTAAAATGACCTATACCAGTACAACTCATCTTAAACTTGAGTTTAAGCTGTATTACTGCAAATTTTTATTGTTGTAAGGCACGATCTTTTGTGCAGAAAAGTCCTCAGTTTAATAGTTCTAAGGGTTTTTCAATGTCCTTTTTTTTTCCCCCGTAGTTGGGAGTCCTTCCCATTACTGATATAGAAAAGGGTGGACTGCAACCACATGAAACCTTGTTTATACATTAAGTGGTATCCTGTACTGCAGGCAAGTGTAGAACAAATCAAGATTTTGCTGATCGTGATTCTCAAGGGCATAGCTCCATTCATTTGGCAAGGAAAATCCTCACCTACTTAGCTCAAACACAAAATTGAATGCTTGGCTGGAGGTAGGGTGGATTGCCACTGTTGATGAACTATTTCTTCTCAAATAATAGTAATACCTTTTTAATAAGACTGTAAAACTTGTAAACTTTACCTTTTTTCAATTCCCTGAACTTTGCTGCTGAAACTTTATAATGAATTGAACGTACCCAAAAGGCTCAGCCTCAGACGGTTCAAGTTTCAAGGCTACCGTGTTAGGCACTCATTGCAAATGCAAGACTATCATGCACTGACATAAGTGAGTTGGCTGTTGGTGGGGGGAGGGGGGGAATCCCTTCTCCCCTTTCATTTGACATTCACTGTTAGTGACTATAAAACAGAAAGCCTTTACATAGTGGAATCTTCCAGTTCATGCTTGACAAATGCTAAAGTTAGATAGTAATGTAGAGGATCATAGTGTATTTTAGTACTGGCCACCTTTTTAGCTTTTTATATAGCATTTCCCAAACATCTTTCTGGCATGTATTCAGCAACTTGCTGCATTCTTGGAGAAATACAATGATTTGGCTGTCAGTAGCAGATGTCATTAATCTTAACACTTGAAAAATGCAGTCAGTCTCTCGGTTGATTTTCTTAATTAGTTGCAGTTGTATTATTGCTTTAGACGGTAAACCACCCACTACAAAACTGTATTGACTGGGACAAATGAGGAAAGATCACACTTATCAAAGCTGTAGCATTATGCAGTAATATGTTCTTGAATAAATGTCTGAACTGCCTAGAGGCTAGAAATAAGTGAAGATTAAGGTTTGGGGGGGGGGTTTTTGGTTTTTACCACCTTTGTCATCACAGTATGTATTGAACTCCTGTTTTTCCCTAGCACAAAATGTGAATATACAGGTATTCAAGCAGCGTTGTGGGGCTCTTTTTATGAGAGGGGGGGTAGCTAGCAATTCTGTCACAAACTGGTTTTAAACATTAGTTTTGTTGTTTCCTAGCACCATGTGTAATCCCTGTTCAGTTCTTACATACCAGAATGAGAGAGTCCCAAAGACTCCTCCTTTTTCCCTCCCCTGTCCAAATATCCCATAGTTGTCTTTTTCTCGCTCACTCACCTGCTGTATGGCAGGTTGTCAGGGAGCCATTCCTTCACCCTAGTCCTCTGGGGTTGAGGAACTTACTGACACTGCGGGGGCTCTGGCAGTGACTACTGGAACTGTCAGGTGTGAGGAGAGCAGTTCTCACTCTTGCTACCACTATGGATGCAGGGCTGTCCTTGGTTGGTGCCTTTTCAGCTGCTGTTGATGGCATGTTCCCTGCTCCCAGCAGTGGAAAAGACAGGCTGAGCCCAGAAGCAGGCTACTATCACCCATGGCTAGAGAGCTCTCCTTTGTGGCTTTGTAGTTTTCCTTCTGTGGGGCTAGAATGGTCATATGTTTCCCTTGTCACACTTCCTGACAAGGAATAATGGACGCAAATTATTAGAGTAGGTTTAGATTAGACACCTGCAAGAACTACTTCAAAGTTAGGGTGGCTAGGAGCTGGAACCAGCTTCCTAGGGAAGTGGTGCTGGCTCCTACCCTGGGGATCTTTAAGAAGAGACTTGATGACTACCTGGCTGGACTCATTTGAGCCCAGTCTTTTCTCCTGCCCAGGCGGGGGGTTGGACTTGAAGATCTACAAGGTCCCTTCCGACCCTTCTTCTGTGATTGTCCTGCTGCAGATAAACACCTGTCCATATCCAGAATGTGTGCTTTTCTGTCCTTGCATCCATTATTGGCCTGCTGTTCAGCAATAGTTGCAAATTAGTTGCAAGTTTATAAAATAAAAGATAGGGCAAACTAGAATTTTAGAGTGTTTAGCGGCACAGATATGTTATTTGTAATGCCTAGGAAACCTAGGCAGAGACTAGAATTCAATTTTTTTCCCAGGTGCTTTAGAAAGTGCAACACAGTTCTTGTCCTATTAATTCAACAATTTGAGGCAAATTACGCATGAGTAGAGCCAGGACAGTGGTCAGCACTCCCTTCTCTTTGCTTCTGGCCATGCTGAGAAGCACTGCTGTCTTCCTTCAGAATCAAGCCTGTGGGGTGCCTTTGGTGGAAAGTGATGCTGAAACCTAGGGCTACTGCATTATCTCTGTGCTAAATAAATGAGTGGAAATAAATAGTGGAAATCAGGCCTTTACTGGCTTCCACTCCATTCTGACTTCTGCCCCTCTTTCTCTCTCTCAAATTGGCATCAGTGTATTGCTTCACTTGGCCAACCAGGAAATAGTGTGTAGAATGTCAGCAAGAACCATTTATCTCAATGTAGGCACTGATGGCTAGTGATTAGATTAGTAGAAAAATAATTAATCAGACTTGCCTATTAACATCCCACTCTGGTGTCAAGGCAAATCATTCTTTAATTGGCAAAATGAATAAATGGTTCAGTTCACCAGATTGCAGTTAACTTGCTCTTGCATTTTCATTCCCTTCAATATACCCCTGAATCCACATTTTACAAAACATTAAATATTTTTATTTCTAGTTGACTATAAATTTTGACAGTGCTTTCATTCTTGAGCTGTAAATTGGTTAAATAGATTGTGCTGAAATCAAATTCAACATCAGTGACTTTCCTCCCAGATTTTTGCTGGTAATTCTGTTTCCCTGTGCTGTCATAGAGTTGTTTTATAATACAATCCTGCTTCTTACTTTAAGTATTGAATTTCTCCTAGTGAAACATGCCCCTTCTCATGAGAGTGAATGGTTGTATGCTCCCCTCCCTTGTCTGGATTGGATGGCAGGTTTTCTCTGCAGGAATCTTGGTTTTAACCTTTAAACTCTCTATTGTCTTTACTTACACATTAAGAAAATTGCAGAAAATATAATGTCGTGCATTGAACTTGGATCAAGAACAAAGTATTCACCAATAGTTGAGGGGGGGATAGCTAATGCTTATTCATAGTTATTACCCAAGCTAACTTTTTTTAAGGCCATCAAAGTTGGACTGTTTTATAGTAGTCTTTTTCTGTGTTTTTGTTTTGAAAACATGCTCACGTTTTCTTTTTCTGTGAAAGAATATGCTGTAATATTCAGGCTTACTTAGATGGTCAGACTCGTTCACAGCTTGGGTCTTATGCTGACCCGCAGTTACAGCCCAGCTATGATAGGGCCATAAGTGAGCAGCTAAGAGTTGGCTCAGGCCTGGGGCTTTGAGATGGGGACTATATTTACTCCCACCCTTGTCACGTCTAGGCTGCAGCTTTGTGGATGGGGCCACAAGTGGATTAAAACCTGTTCCCTGGAGGAATGGACAGGTTGTACTTTCCCGGGGCTGTATTCTAACTGCCCACCCTCTTACTTTCTTCTCTTTTTCTCTTTGGAGGGGGTGGGGGTGTGATAGAGCAGTGCTGGATGCTGAGGGGGCTGATATGCTGTGCAATGACGTTACATGTAGTGCTACAGAACCTAGCATGACAGAAATTCACTTCATCCAGGAACACTTGTAGCACTACAGAAGCTGTGCACCTATGTCCCCTTGGTGTGTTTGGTGCAAATGTAACAGCTGTCTATGCCTTTGCACTAGGGAAACTTCAGGCTTGTTTTAGTGGTTTTCCACCTTTTTAAACTAAAGTCACCCCTCCAAGGAGGAGTTGGGTGGAGCGGGGCTAGATTGGGAAGTGCTGCAGCAAGAGAGTGCTCCTGCCTGTGTTAGGCTTATCAAATAAACATAATTTGAACAAAAAGAACACTCTCTTTTTTTTTTTTTTCTTCTGCAGCTGCTTTCTGATTTGGCTCTGCAGAAGTTGCCTGAGACAGGTTCACCTGGTTGGTGGTAACACCCATGCTGGTTGTAATTGCACAGTGGCACTCAAAGTCTCATAAAACTAAAGTTGAGAACCATTGTCCTAGAGCCTAGAGGCTTTAGTTTCCAGTGCTATCACAGAGCTGTGATTTTAAACATGAGCATTTTGATTCCTATCCTAATATTAAGATGGGGACTATATTCACTCCCTGCCCTGTATAATGCCTGTATTCTGTATTCATTAAACTAAAAATTCAAATAACCTAAATTAAAAATTTACAAGACAAAACATGAGCCTAAAGAATTTGAAAAATACACAGGCAAGCAGGGGCCATGTGTGATGTGATGCGGTGCAGCCAGCGTGCAGCTCCCAGGACAAAGGCAGCAGAGCGGCAGCCCACCTATGCCTTCCCCAGGGGTGTGCACAGCAGCAGGGAGTCGCACCCCTCAACACCTCTGGATGAGCCTCCTGCAGCTCCATCCCATGATTTGCCCTGGCCCTGGGGCTCCATTTGCCCTACCCCACTCCCTCTGACTGTGTGTATGTGTGTGGGGGGGGGGGGGCCTCACTTTTTTTTTTTCTGTCTCTCCTCTCCCCAGCCCCTTCCCTCTGTAGACTTACCTGCTGGGTGCTGCTCTGTATGCCATGGAACTGCATTCCTGCAGGGTTAACATATTTCCTGTTTCAGAAGAGAACACCTGTGGCGGGGGGAGGCTAATATGATGTGGGGGTTGCAGCAATATTCCTGTACCTTGCCACTGCCCCTGGCTCCCAAGCCACAGTTCCCCGCATCCTGCCAGGGTATGCAGGGACACCCCCTAAGCTCCAAACTCCCACCCTCCAACCATACAAAATACCCACATAATTTTGAGTTCAGCTGTGTGATTAAAATTGCGATTCATTGTGGGTTTCTTTTGTTTTTTTTTTTTAATCTCAATCAAATCTTTAAATAACTTTTATAGCCCTAATACGCATGGACTTGAAATTGCTGACTTACAAATACTGTATGTTGACCTGGTTGATTACTGTATGAATATACTGGTCTAGTCTAATAGGAGTTTGAAAAGTAGGTGTGAAGATATTCCAGGGCAGAAAGTTCTGTACCCCACAGAAACTAGTTTAGTAGGTTTGAAAGGACTGTTTTTCATGGAGAAAGATTCAGACATCCTACCAATGGCCTACAGAAATCTGTTACTCTAGCACTAGAAGATGGAAAGCCTAGATGTGTATACAACATCTGGGTTTTTCCAAGTACTTTTTGTCTTTTACTGCCTGTCTACTTCTGGATCTGTCTGTCTTCCCCCTGATGTATTTAACTAACTGATGGTGAGAAATCCACAGGTACTAAATTTTTTAGTAGATGATTAAAGGATAGTATACAAAAATCTGATGCCCTGCTTTGAGTGGGAGAACTACAGAACTTTGTTCTGGGGTGGGTAAAGGCAAGTGCCTGACCCTGAGGTGATGCAGGTGGAGGAGGAATGAGTGCAGCTAACCTTCTCATAGTGGAAGGGACTGTTACTGACTTTTTAAATGTATCCAGCTGAGAGGCTAAAACTTAATTTTATGTCAAATAATATCTACCCTTCTGGCACAGTTTGGCTTTTGTTGCTCATTTTATGAACAATTGGAAATAATCAACTGTAGTATGGGTTACTTTAAAAATTCTTCTAGTATTAGGCTTAATTTTAAAGTAACTAGCTTGTGGTATACCTGTCATTCCTTAAGAAATTAGCTTTATTGACTGCAGCAGTTCAAGATTGCGAGGGGGAGCACTTCTGAATAAGTTCATATATTAAAAATGCATAGTTTATCTACTGTAACTTGTCATGGAATGTGCAGTAAATGTAAAAAGTGTAACGTAAGTGACACTGAAAACATTTGTCAGTTGCATTAAATGAATTTAGGAGAAGTTTTGAGAGGCTGTAATCAATAGCACTCTTTACACAGACAAGGAGGTTGTACCAGTCTTTTGAGAACATGTGAAAATACTCCCTATTCTCCAGAATATTTGTCGGACATGCCATGCCTTAAATATTTTTGATCTTGACAAACTTTGTCCACTCTTGCTTGTTTGGGTGGGACAGGCCATCTAAATAGCTGAACTTCAATGATTATGGGGTAGCACTTATACTAGTAGGACTACACATTGTTTAACCTTGAAGGCAAACAAAGCGGTTCAGTTACTATTTGTCAAAAAGCTGCTGCTTAGAGTAGCACAAGACAAATCTCAAACTCTATATATACTGTGACAAGCTAAAAGAAAAATCTGCTTTGGCTCACAAAAGCAAATTATTTCTTGTATTAAGTGGATAATATTTTATCACATTGGCATGTAAAATGACAGCTTATGACTCCCTTCTATTCCACTTGTGACTCATCAGTGGAATTAGATGTTCATTTCTGTTAATGTAATAGAGCTCTGGTCTCTGTGCTTAACACTGTCTAGAAATAGTCTAGGATGCTCCAAAATACCTGTCAAGACAGAGGGAGGAAGTATTCCCATTTTATAACGGGACAGAAATCAACAATTATGCCCAAAGTCACAAGGCTACTTTATTTAACCACATGATCCAGGCGATTTCTATTCAAGACAGTGCTTATTAATAACCTGTGATTTTTGCAACTTACATGGAGAATAGTGGGTTAGGTGCACTGTAACTAAAATGTCTAATGGCTTGAATTCAGATTTTTCTATCTGCAGAACATGAGCCAGGCTTTACCAACTAGTTGCTGATTTGCTCATTTGGTTTTGTTCTGATTATATAACAGATATGGGTGTTGGGGGTCCATAGTGCCAAAGAAAGAGCTAACTTGTTCGTATTCTGTTTCTCAGTGCAGTTGACTGAAAGGATTAGTACCGTCTTACTGTCTACAAGTAAATTAATACTTTGCATTCTTCATCTACAAGCATTATTAAAATGTAAATACAGAGTAAATTGGTTCATGGAAAAAGTCTCAACTTGGTCTTACGGAACTAAGTTAATCGGATAGTGTGGAAACATGTACTGCCTGAAAAAGAGAATAGTTGGCTATAACTTTAAAAAAAACAATTTCAATTAAGCTCAAGGCAACTTGAGAAAAAGGTATAAACAGCTATGTATAACCAGTTCTGCTAATCTTGAGTGGGGCAGGAAACCATTATTTAACAATATAGTTTAAAATTCTGATTGTGAGACTTATTTTGGCTTTGCCACTCTAAATACTTAGTGTTTTATTTCAAATGGCATTCTTCTATCTTAATATATGGAATGAAAAAAGTCTTTGGCAAAACATCCTCTCAATATTGTGTATTTAACTTACTGACTTTTTTTTTTTCTTTTACAGGTTTGAGTGGGACAAACTTTTGGAGAATGTGCATTGTTTGATCATAAGTGTGACAAAAACTGACAAGCAGGAAGCTTATGTACTCAGGTAAGCTCGTATTTCCAGGAGATGCTTTGTTTTTCCAGAAGCATACATAATGGTATCTCTTCTAAGAAAGTTCTAGTTTCCTTCCAGTTTTACTGGATGACTGCATCTTGCAGGGTTTGTTAATGACTGATGTATGCAAACAAAGTCAGAATGATTTGTGTGGGTGTTTGTTTTTTTTTCAATATCTGTACTGTTACTTCCTTTTCAACATCTCAAAGGACTAAAGAACTAGCTTAATGCTGGTCTCCATCTTTGGACAGGGGGCTGGACCAGATCTTGTGAGGTCCCTTCCAGCCCTAATGTCTGAAATCTCTTGCCTCCATCCCATCTACTGATCTAGTAGATCAGTAGGAGTCCCAAATTAAGAGCTCTTGGAAAAATGTACTTGGACTATGTTCAGTAGCGAGATGCATTTCAGAATAGCAGTTGCAGGAAGAATGGCTACATTTTTAATTTCAAAGGTTGTCTGTGTGGAATGGTACAAATCTGGCTCAACCATTTTAAAATATGAACTAGCTTTAGTTCATTTTTCATTAAAAAAGTATGATTTGTTTTCCAGCAGACCTTCATTTCTTCACTTCCTAATGTTTTATAAAGCTCACTGGTCTAAGTCTCATTTTAGGAAAGATGTTTTGATAACAAAAGTGGTGTTGTAGCTTGGGTGTGGCCAACCTGCAGCAGGCAGTCCACACATGGTTCAGATGGTCTGTGTATATAGCATGTAGTAGACAAGGCAGGGAGTAGAAAGAAGCAGACTGGGCAAGGAAGAGGGTATTCAAGGAGGTGTTTACCCTGTAGCATACCTGCTAAAATACTTTGCTGTACCTCATGCTTTCCTAATAGGAAGAGAAGTTTGTGGTGTTTGTCTTGCTATCTTTAAAAGTGATTTAATTTGTTACCATAGTGAAGACTGAGGAAAGAAGATGCCTTAGTGTTTTGTTTAGTCACTCTATATATTGGATACAGTGGTCAAACTAATCTCATCTGAAACAATGCTGTGAAAATGTGCATCACATCAGATTACTCAGTTTAGTCTCTGGTTTTTACCAGTAAATATCCATCTTGGAAGAATGCTGGGCTTAAGTTTTCTATAGACTGTATTTACTAATTGGAATTTGTTTGTTAAATAAAAGTCTGTCTTTGTAGAACTGCTCATGCTGACTCCTACATGAATGTTTGTCTCTTTCATTTGTTTTGAAGTCCACCTCTGTGAGGGCAGTAAATGTTAGACCTAAGCTTGTTCAGCTGCTGCTTTATTCAGAAACGGTATAATAATTCTTTAATTTAGAAATAATCTCATGCTGGGCTAAAGATTCTTGCCTAGTTATTTGCGGTGCATTATTGAAATCTGAAGTAAAGATTTTTTTTCGAAGGTGACTCTGACTTTGCCTAATCTGACACCTTGAAGTAATCTGTTTAAGGTCACATTTGCTCATAGCATTAAGTATCCATCATCTGAAAATAGAGGTAGGGGTGATGCAGAATATCTAGTTGGACACCTGAACATTTGAAAGTCTTGGGTAAAATCTGTTTGGCACAAGGCATATTACTAAAATATTTACAAAAATTAGTATCTTTATTGGTTAGTCTTAATACCATTGGCTCAGAGTTGCAGTCTAGCAATAGCTCATAATTTGTCTCTGCATCCTTTTTCATATGTAGAAAATACACTGTGTTAATGTGATAAGTGTCTCTAGGTTGCACAGTGAATTAAACTTTTTTTATCTAAATTTGTTTCCCCCCCCTCAGTGAGAGTAGCATGTTTGTCTCCAAGAGACGTTTCATTTTGAAGACATGTGGTACCACCCTCTTACTGCAAGCACTGGTTCCCCTTTTGGAGCTTGCCAGAAAGCACAGTGGGTTTGACTCCATTCAGGTAAGATGTGAAAAATATACTACCATAACTCCTTTAACTCCCATTTAGCATGCATTCTTCTATAGTTTATTTAATGCAACTCCTCTTCTATAACATCTTTCTTACAAACTTGTATCATAGTTTCATATCCTACAAGTACTTGCATTTTATAGATACAGCTTTCTACTTTTTTAAATGTTATTAAGTCAGTCTTTTCTTTCAACTAATGCATAGGTCTGTTTGAAACCAGGATTCCCTCAGTGTGGATAGGGAATAAGTACTAGTTGTTGTAAAGTGATGGGTTGCAGTGTACAAGTCCTAGATGAATAAGATACTAAGGTACTAATGTGTGAATATTCACTTCTGCCTGGATATACAAGACTTAAAGTGTCGCTTTGTGGTTTTTTTTTCTTAATGATAGTGAGCGGAGAGCCATATGCAAGTTTAAACTTGAAACCTATATCTAGGATACCTAAGAATACAATATGCTGTATGTCTTTACATTTTTTTTGTTTTGTTTTGCTTTTTGCCTTTTTTCAGAGCTTCTTTTATTCACGTAAGAATTTTATGAAGCCTTCCCACCAGGAGTACCCACATAGGAATTTCCAGGAAGAAGTAGAGTTCCTTAATGAAATTTTCCCAAGTGAGCTATTGTCATTTTCTTTTCACATATAATTAATGTCTAGTGGTTGTCCTTAATAACATGATGCTAATGTATGTGGCAGTCATGGTACCCTACATGCTAAATTGCTGCAAGAGCTGTCGAGAACTGCACTGCAGGATTTTGCAGCCAGCGCAGGCTCATCCAATGTCGACTGCCTCTGCTAAAGACTGTTCCTTCTAACTGCTTGACCAGTGTCCATGGGGGAGAGGTTACATGTTGCAAAATTTAAAATTCCTAATAGGATTTAGTTTCAGGACTGAGACCTTATCGTGCCTATTGCTGGCTAGGAAGCCCCTTTTTTAAAAAAAAAGAGGAAGTCAAGAAGTTCCTTTAAATTAAAACTAGAATATTTTAAAAGGTGGAGTCTGTTTTATACATCTGACCACTTGATATCTAGCGGGGAAGTTCACCAAGTACTTCCATGGTCACAGTAACATTTCCTTTTAATAGTTTCAAGGAGAACAGTCCTGAAGAGGCTAAACCTGGTGGTTCTTAAGTCTCTTGCTGTGTAGGGGAACTTAACATTAAATGCACTTAGTCAGAAGAGACCTATTGGTAACTGCTAGCATCACAAATCTGCTTGGGATCTGAAATTTGAGCTCCCCCCCCCTTTTTTTTTTTCCATATGATCACTGGCAAGCTGCTGCAGGTCAAATGAGAAAATTAGAAACCTGGAATATTCTGCTGTTTTAAGGTGAAACTTCAGAACTTGTCTGGAAAGCAGAACCAACAGCATTCATTACTAGACATGAGAATCCAGGTCATGTTCAGAAACTTGGGTTATGGATTTCAGAAATTTAAAGTAGTAGAATACTATCATTAGCAGGGATTTGGGTTTTCTGTGCTGAATGGGAAAGTGTGGTAAAACCCGGATTTCTTCAAAGGAGAAAAGCCTGACAAATGGTTGGGCTTTTGTTTTTTTTCCCTTGGAGGCTGGCAGAGTTTCAGCCTGCAAGGGGCTGGGGGAGTGGGAGGAGGGCGTTCAGGCAGGGGACACCATGTGCGTGTACAGATGCTCATGGCAGCCTGGAGAGCAGCTTCTGCAGGTAAGTTGGGGTGAGTGGAAGCTGCCCAGGCAATGTTTGGGGCCTGGGGCTGGAATATGTGGCTGCAGGGCCCAGGTGGGGAGTGGGATGCAGCGCACTTCCAGAGGGGGTCAGGTGTCCCCCAGATCTGGCTGGGTGCTGGCCTGGGCTCCCTATCCTCCTCTTGGGGCCTCTGTAGCCTAGTGGGCAGGACCCAGAGCACCAGTGCTGGACAAGGAAGTTCAGTGTTGCTGCTGCAAGCCTATGCCACCATAGCAAGGGCCCCCTGCATGCCTGGCAGCAACGGGGTTGGTGGCATAGAGTTGTGCCCCTTGCTTGCAGCCCTGTGCTGCCATCATTATAAATTCAAGGTAAAAATACAAAATTCAAAGTACTTTTAAAGTAACTTGATGTTTCCTATTGGATGGAAACCCAGTATGGCAGAAAAATCACATTTTATCCATATTAACCAGATGCACACTCAGTCAGGGTCCTTGGTAGGCCTCTTTACATGAGCCATTGCTATTTAAGTCTTTTATCATGCTCAGGTGACTGACAGCTGTAAGTATTCGAATGGGTCACAACCCTAACTTCCATTACCCTTATGAGTATTTAGACCCACCTTTTGGGAAAGGATTGTCTCTGCTATACTTCTCACTCATATTAATCTCAATTCAAAAGCAAAAACAGCTCTGTAAAGCCAGGCTTTTGAGCATATTTCTAAGCTTGAAAAGGTAAGGACAGTACCTAACAAGTAGAGAACAGACCAGCTAGTGACCCATTTATTACTTTTGCTACATTGACCTTGTTAAGAACACAGTTTAGTTTAGTCGCCTTGCCTAGAAAGGGATCCACTGGGTTGCATTAACTGGTGACTTTTTTTTTTTCCCGTCCCCAAATAGATGGAGCAGCTTATTGCATGGGGCGTATGAATTCTGATTGCTGGTAGGTGTTTTATGACTTTGAGATCTATCTTTGTGAAAGAAAGTTCAATTTGAAAAGGTGCTGCTAGTACATATTACAGGAATGCGATTTGTCTTTTTTAAACAGGTACTTGTATACTCTGGACTTCCCAGAGAATCGGGTAATCAATCAGCCAGATCAGACACTGGAAATTCTGATGAGTGAGCTTGATCCAGTAGTTATGGACCAGTTCTACATGAAAGATGGTGTTACTGCAAATGATGTCACTCGTGTATGTCTGCTTGGAATTTTTAAATATGATATGAGAGGAAGCTGGGGATCTGTAGTTTCACTTCTCTTATACCACAAGATGTAAAATTGTCTGAATAGTTTCCAAGGGCTTCTGAGCCAAAATGGGTTTACTTTGGAGATGACAGCTCCTTTTTTGTAGGGGAGAACACCCCGTATGCGTAGAATCTCCTGTGGCGATCCAGTTATAGTATTAAAGCTTCTAGAGGGAGCAAATTTTAGCACTTTGTTTTCAAAAGGGAGAAACAAAAATCAGCTTTTTTGTGGCAGTCAATCAAAATTCAAATTTTAAAACATCTCCCTTAACACTATGGAGTCGTTTTGAAGAAAATGAGTGTGTGGGTGGGGAGGAAATTCTCCCATGTTAACAATAACATTTGGGCATAAACTGGCCCATAATAGTCTTCCAAAAATAGTAGCTCAAAGAAGAGGTTGACTTGATGTAATGTGTTTTGATGGATTTCCCCTCCTCCCCTCACCTTCTAACATCAATTCCAATTTACTGTAATTCATTTTAAGCATATGACTGGTGCAGGCTTTGTCTTGGGAAGCTAGGGACTTTATGTAGCAGCCCTGTTCATGGAGCACAAATGGAAAAATGTTTAGAGTCTAGAATCTAGCCAAGTAGTTCTTGTTTTCAGGTATTGGTTCAACAAACGATATTTTCCTCTGCCCCAGCCATAAATAAAAGTAATTGCATCCCTTAGTCTTTAAACTTATTCAGCTGCTGCTCACAGAACTTTATATTTGTCCCTAGCATTAATGTGAGGATGATTTAATGGCTTGAGGAAAGGTGGTTAGACTAATTGGCTTGGTGTGTTAGACAGTTTGTCTAGGTATGGGTTGGGCTGCATACAAGTCCTATACTATAGCATACTTGATTCCTTATCTGTGTAAGGAAGAATTCTGCAAATATCTTCTTAGTGCTAATTTAGAAAACCAAGCTATTTCTTTTAGAGCTATACTAGAATTTCAGGAGCTTAAGTGAGTGATTGTAACAAATCTCTTTTCAGATGAGTGGAATTCGTGACCTGATACCAGGTTCTGTCATTGATGCTACAATGTTCAATCCTTGTGGGTATTCAATGAATGGGATGAAATCAGATGTAAGCATTACTTTTTGCTTTCACTTGTTGACTGTTTGAATTTGAAATTAAATGTATAGTAACGAATTGCAATTAAACCGTTCTCCAGGGAACTTATTGGACTATTCACATCACTCCAGAACCAGAGTTTTCTTACGTTAGTTTCGAAACCAACATAAGTCAGACATCCTATGATGATCTAATTAGAAAAGTTGTGGATGTTTTCAAGCCGGGGAAATTTGTGACCACCCTCTTTGTTAATCAGGTACAAGTATTTTTTTGTGTCCCTCTCTTTCCCCCTCCCAGTAACAAGAACACACAAAATAAGGGAACTTAAGGTGCAGAAGTTGAGTAAGTGTCATTGTTTTGGCATTTGTTTTTGCACTTGTGCAATGTTTTCTAGTTTTTTTCAAATTGATGAAATATGAACTTTACTAAAGCAAATGTGAAGAAATATTCACAGTATTTGGCATTAAAGCTTGACAAGTACTAAACTTAAAGCTCAGTAAACCCAAGCATCAGAACAGGGCATGGGCTTCAGCTTTTTCAGAAAATTCTGAGGGGACAAATAGTCGAGCCTTAATATTTTCTTGTCACCTTCTAAAATGGGCACCATAAATGCCCAAGCAAACACTTGTGGAACAGTTGGCCATAACAACAATGCGTCTACATTCAGCAGCTATACTAGTTCTCTGAGTTAACTGCTGTAGGAGCATTATAAGTTTTAAAAAAAAATATGCAGCGGAATTAAATTGTGTTCATGTGTAGACAAAATTTGACTCTAAAAAGCAAGTGCCTGGTTCTGTGCTGTAATAGGCACAGCTCAAGAACTTATCAAAAACTACACAGTAGGAGCTAGCTCTTGCTTACCCTTGTAGAGGGTAATGAATCTTAACATTTTTTTTGTTTGTTTTTCTAGAGCTCTAAATGTCGTACTGTGTCGTCTTCTGCCCAGAAGATTGAAGGGTTTAAAATTCTTGACCGCCAGATTGCTCAGTTCAGTGATTATAATTTTGTTTTTACAAGTTTTGCCAAAAATCGGCAGCAACAGCATAGTTGATTAAGAATGAAGAAAAAACGCAAAAAGAGATCCCGTATAGAAGGTGGTGGCTGCTTTCTAGATAACGATTCAGGGGGCCATGCTTTCCATTCCCACCATCTTGTAGTTGCGGAAAGCCCTAGATGTAATCATAGTATAATCATTTTGAATTGTATGCATTATTATATCAAGAAATTAGATAACTTGCATGAATGCTCTCTTCTGTGTTTAGGTATTCTATGCCACTCTTGCTGTGAAATTGAAGTGCATGTAGAGAAATCTTACTATATGAGACATTACAACACTTGGAAAAATGATTCAAATAGGATTATACACAATACAGTTTTCCTCCAGGTATCACCAAAAATTCCCCACAGACAAGGCTTTCGTCCTCATTAGACTTTGGCCTCAGCCTACTCACTGGGACAGTTCTTTGTTAATTTGCCACCGGGTACTCTTCATCTATGCTCTAATACCAGTTTCTAGGCCACACTTCTTGATTTTTAATTTTTTTTTATTATTATTTATTTATTTTTTAATCAGTATGCTCTCTAATGGAGCTGACTTCTAGTTCACACTTCAGTGTTTGAAGCAAAGTTCCTTCACCTGATACAGTTAAGAAAGACAGAACACAGACTACTACAGGTGGTGGGGGATTTTCTTTTGAGGCATAAAATTGCTTACACTTTTAGTCCTCAAACTCATGGGATTTTGTTCAGAATGACTAATGGACAATATACAGCAATACTGGATTAATGCACTAGCTGTTCATTTCTAGAAGCCTGAGTTGACATTTTAATTCAGGTCATGATTTGACAACCTCCTTTTGTCCCTTTTTTAATATGCCAAAGTTGACACTTGTCTGTGTTTCCAGACCACCACACTTCTACATACGGCAATCTATACTCCCAAAGAGGTCCAAGTTAGAATACAGGTGCTTTGGTAGAGTTGTAACAGTTTTGTACAAAGTACCAGTTCAGTCATGACTTACTGCTTATTCTCAGTTCTGCAATTGTCAACTTTAAGCCATCTTTAAGGTTGATTTCCTATGAAGCTGATGCTCTTAAATCTACCCATAGGTAGAACCTAGGAAAAAGATAGTGGAATTTACCAGGCTGGGTATGTTGCTCAGTTTGGGTTTATTAACAATTACTACATCAATTGTCGTTTCTAACTGTAAAGAATGCTTCTAAACTGGTCCAAATGTCCCTTCACTTTGTTCCAAGCAAAATCAATGCCTCTCGTGACTGAAAGTCCTGTAACATTGTTGTGCATGTGACTTATGCTGTATTGATGGTGTTGTGACTTCATCTGTTCCTCCTAATTAATGAGGTAATTTCTTTTACTATGACTTGAGGGCATTAAGTAAATTACTGCATAGAACAGGAGCTGTCTGGGACACCTGCGGACAGTGAGGTAGAATGCTATTCAGAGAAAATAAATAATTCTAGAAGTCACTTAATAGGTATTGACTAAAATGTAGGCTTTAAACAGTTGGCAAACTTGCAGCTGTATTTGCAGATACTGTGGGATTTTTGCAGCTGCAAGACCAGCAAGTGGACTACAAATTTGACACTTTCCTCTGTCCTTGAAATATTGTTTTGACTCTGGATTGATGCAATGGTGGAGTTTATTTTGTTCCTTCTGTATTTAAAAATGAAGCACTTTTTCCCTTTTTTTCTTTAGTGTTTCTATACTAAAATCCACTTGGTGGGAAATCAGGTGGTTGGAACACAGTTTTGATTTTATATTTTAAGCATATTGGTGATTAAAGATCTCTACCAATACTATCAGTTATACTGTAAATGGCACCTAATGATTGCTGGTGCCTTACTGAGGACCAACTTTTTTTCATTGTTTTTTGTTGAACGGTGTCCCAACTGATCTTGACAATTTGTTGGCTTGAGGTCCTATAATGCAAGTAAACAGAAAATCCCATTTTTCTGAGAAGTTGGAAAAAAATACACAAACTTTCTAAAAACAAAGCCTTGGCTAGAAAAAAATAAACTGTTTGAATGAATTTATTGAACTATATAGGGTGATCAGGAGAGGGGAAAGCAAGGTGTTATAATTTCTCTCTCTGTGGTGTTAGGCTTTTATCATTTAAAAATATCTGTACCACAACTTAATGCTTCAATAAAAGTTTGCTTAATAAATTGTTTCTAGTGATGATACATCATCTTGCACCATTTTTGTACTGCTTATATTGATCTACTTCAGCTTGAAATCATCCCATGTTTTTAAACTTGCTTTGCCTTTTAGAAAGGATAAAGTCTATTCAGCGTAAGATAAAGTCTGTTTAGCATAAGGTAGTCTAAAGTGAGTTGGCATGTGAAAGCACAAAACAAATGAGATTGTTAACCTGCTCTGAAGTAGGTTAAACCCATTCATTCTAAATAAATACTTATCCCATTACAATCTCTCCTATATTCTTTTCCTCCAGTCCATATGTCTATAGGTATGTTTTTTATGGCTTAGGCAGACAAGGTTCTTTGCGTGAATCTGATATCTCTTATTAGACTAACTTAAATAACTGGAAAATAACTATTAAGCAAGCTTTTGGGTTCAAAAACCCTTTGTCAGGCTAAGGAAGCTTCAACAGTTGGTGTGTGCTCTTCCTGAATGGAATGAAAGGTAAAGAAGCCAGAGGCTGGTCTGGTATGCATACCACCTGTTTTACAGCTACAGCCCTGTTTTATGGCTTATGCATTCTAACACAACTTCTGGAAATAAATACCTTTCTGCAGGCATTACCTATTTAAAATAATCATGCATTATAGCATTCACTAGGCTCTCCAAAATGAAATGTCAATTATGATGACACAAGCTGATAAACTTACTTTGAGGATTTGGTTGATCCTGTTTCAACATTACATTGGCAGAACTAAATTAAAAACCTACTTGTTTGGGGACTTGAGTTCCATGATTTAATGAAACTGCATTTTTGTCATGGAATCCTGAAATTGATTGGTTGCCTGAAGTCTGGCATTCTTACTGTAGCACTGACTTGGCACAACTTGTTGGTTCTCGTGTGTGTTATGCCTATAACACAAAGGGTGGGGGGAATGGAAAATAACTGAGGTTGAGTAAAACTGCTATAACATTTTTAGGACTAGATCCACACATACTGCTACTTAGAATTTGGTAACAGTCACCAGGTTTAGCTGTCTATAGTGTCCAAGAGCTTTGTCACACTTGCAATAGTAAACTTAGAAGTGAGGATGTCCACAGGTACAAAATACTTACAGATGACTCATTCTGTTTCATTTCATAGAAATAAAGGGGCTGACTAACCAGAACTAGTTAAGCTTTAAGTTAAAGCAGCACACTCTAGACAAAGAAATTACTTGATACATATTCCCTTACAGGGCCATATTAGTCTTTTGTCCATGCACACTTGTAATGGACCTTGTCAGCTAAGAAGTGCATGCTTTGGGCATGGTTTTTTCCGTTTACAAGTAAGATGAACTATTATGAAGTAGTTGCTTCTAAGGGTGGGGAAAGCAGTTTTTTAAATCATACAATAACTCTGTCCCCACCAGTTACTGAGACTGGTCTGGTGTATGGGATTCAGACTAAACTATGAGGTGGGACAGGATTGTATTTTGGTTTAACTCCTTCAGAAAGGCGTAAGTTTTTGTAGCCAGTAGCCTTCATTAGTTAGCAACTGTAGCTTACAAAAGCTTATGCCTTTCTGAACAAGTTTAGTCTTTAAGGTGCCACCCTGCTCTGCCTTCTGCCTGATTTGACACTAAAGAGTTAGCTGCCTCTCAAGCAGAACAACTTCAAACTAGTTTGAAGTGGATGGACTACTGGAAAGCACTCCCAAGCTTAACTAAAGGATCCTACAGTCCTTGGTATCTTCAAGACCCAGCTGTCTGTCTGGCACAACTTTTAAAAGAGGCTCTGGCCTGAAAACAGGAGTGAGTTGGTGAAATTATTTGACTCAGATTAACAGGGCATTAGACTACATATCATCCCTTGCTTTCAGGAATAGGTAAAAATAGGAAGAATTGGATACTTCTAAATAAATGTATTTATAAAATACTAAGAGTTTTAACCTAGCAAGCTTAAGGAGACAGCGGGGAAGGATAAGTTTTAGCACATGGACAGATTTTCCGGTTCCTATTATAATGGTTTAAAATCCTTGTTTCAGTGCTACACTTCTGGCTTCTGTGGCTTTACTAAGCTAGTCCTGTGCTTCTTAGAAACACTACTTTTTAGAAATACTGCAGCTATCCAAAGTGAACTCTCTTACAGTATAGCTATAGAGGAATTAAAATGAAGATTATATCAAGGACACTTAAAACATGTGTCAGCACATTAAAGCTCATTAAGTGCCCTCTGAGTCTCAAGGTTACATCAAAGCTGACCGTTGCCTGAAATGAGTTATGCTACCCAGCTCATTTCAGGATTGCTTATTTTTTCCATGGAACAGACTGAAGTTATTTGCAGTCCCACAGCATCCCAGAATGCACTGCTTCCAGCCTCCATGCATCACTTCCCCCTTCCCTCTTAACTTCTGGGTAGGGCTTCCTTGCTAGACCTCTACTGCTAGAGCTATACAAACAAGAAACGATGTTAACCTTTAACATGTTAGACTATTCACAGTAGGTTTAGACTTTTACCACAGCTTAGACCATACTAAATATATATAAAAGGTTAAGTATGATATAACTCCTGTTATAAGATGACCCTACCCCCACAAAAATCCCATAAAATTAGGCACTTTATACATGGGGTTAACCTCTACCCAGAACAATATGGCATTGATGTATGGAGTATATGATTGTATGCAATGCTTTCAGGGATGGCTAGTATGGTCCTTAAGGGTGCATCCAGATGAGCGTGGATGTGCCTCTTGCAGAGTCTCAAAGTCTTTCAAGATGCTGCAAGACACACTAGGAACAAAAACCATTTCCCATGCTGCAAATTTGGAGATCCAGGTATCATAAAATACCCTGGGGGAAAAAAACAGGGCAAAGTAGTCCTGGACCATGCCCTGAGGCAATGAGAGACTCAGTCTTCCACAGAAACACTCTGGTAGCCAGCCAGAGCATCTCTGGCTGGCCTTTGTCCCAGTGCTGACGCAGGCTGCATGCTGATGTGGGACAAGCAGTGGTGCAAGCTGCAGGGACCTGGACCCAGGTTCCTGACAGGTAAGTGGGGGGGGGGGCTGGAAGAGAAGGAGAGGGGGAATATAGGGTGGGGTCCTGCCCAGCCCCAGCCCCTTGCTTGCTTCTCCAGCTCCCCATCACTCTCTCAGGTCCCCACTGACTTCCCCAACTCCCCACCCTGCTGCCTGTTTGTTTCCTGCTGCCCTGACCCCCCTAGCACAGCTTGCACTCATGGACTCTAGCAACAGTGGTCAGGGCCCTTGGGACTATGTTGGTGGGGCCAGGGACAGGTTGAGTGGGTGTGCTGTCTGGTGTAGCACACCTGGTCCCCTCAGGCGCTGGTGGTCTAGGCTTGGGGGTAAGGCCCTTGCCCTTCCCACCCCCAGCTTTGGAGGAAGCTGAAGAGGAGCCCTTCCCACTGCCCTTGGTCCCTGATAATGGGAGAGGGGGCTTGGGAACTCCTCCAGGAGGCCCTGGCCCTGTAGGCTCCCTACCGGAGTCCCACCTGGCCCTGTAGCAGGTTGCAGGCATCTGCCCCCCCTGTAGAAGTTTCCTGCCCTGCCATTGTTTCACATGAGGGCAGGAAAGACACTAAAAAACAAAATATTCAGTGGGGCTAGTGAATCTAGTAAGGGCAGGCTGGGGGTGTAGGGGAGAAGGGGGCTGAAGCTCACTGAGCTACAGCCCCACAGGAAAGAAACCAAGAGGGCTATGCTTTGAGAACTTGGGGGAGGGGGAAAACGTACAAGGGCTGGGGAAACTCAAGCTGATTTACTCAGCCACACAAACACCATCACATTTGTGGGGGACCAGTGGGTAAAATAATGTTAAGGGGCAATCAGCAATGGTTCACAGTAGGTAGAATCTGCCTGACTAACCTGGTTTCGTTTTATGACCAGGTCATAAAATTCTTGGATGAAGGAATAGAGGTACATGGTATTTACTTAGATTTTAAAAAGGCCTTTGACAGTGTCATACCCAATTCTCATAAATAAACTAAACTGTTGCAGTGCAGATTATTACACAGTCCGGTGGGTAGAAAGTTGGCTTATGGGATGCATCCAGGGAGTGGTGGTAGACAGGTTGGTTTCTACCTGGAGAGATGTAGGCAGTGGAGTCCCCTGAGGCTGTCCTAGGACCAGTACTATTCAATATCTTCATTAGCAACTTAGACAAGGGTGTAGAAAGCACCCTGTCCAACTTTGCTGACAACACCAAGCTATGGGGGTACACAAACTAGATGGCAGGGAGTGAATCCAGCCTGATTTGGACAGGCTGGGGAAATAAGCCGAACAGAATAGGATGCAGTTTAACAAAGATAAGTGTCACATGTTGCACCTGAGGAGGAAGAATCATCAACACTCCTACAGCCTGGGAGGGACCATTTTAAGTAGCACAACTGCGGAAAGGGATCTTGGGGTAGTAGTCAACTCCAAAATAAATGCGAGTCACCAGCGTGATGAGGTAATAAGTAAAGCTAACTGCACCCCTTCTTGCACAAGTAGGTGCATCACAAACAGGTCTAGGGAGGTGATACTTCCCCTTTATGCGGCATTGGTTAGGCTGAAGCTGGCAGGCCACAGCTGGACTACAGCGTCCAGTTTTGGACACCGCACTTCAGAAGGGATGTGGATGGCTTGGAGAGGGTTCAGAGAAGAGCCATTTGTCTGGTTAAAAGCCTACAGAAAAAACCCTATGCAAGAGGAGGCTGAGAGGTGATCTTGTGGCTGCCTACAAACTCATCGGGAGGGACAGCAAGAAATAGGGGATACAATGTTTACTAGGAGCACCCACTGGGGTAACTAGAAATAATGGCCACAAACTGGAAGAGAGCAAATTCAGATTGAACATCAGGAAAAAATTCTTTACGGTGAGAGTTGCCAAAATATGGAATATGCTTCCTAGGGAGGTGGTGCCTGTCCCTTTCCTTAGAGGTATTTAAAAGGAGATTGGATAGACACCTGGCTGGGGTCATCTGACCCCAGCATTCATTCCTGCCCAGGGCAGGGAGTCAGACTCAATCTAACAGGTCCCTTCCTATGAAACCAGGCCAGGGGGAGTGGACCACAGGACTTACCACACAAGGGAGGCTGCTGAGGCAGATATAAAAACAGATGGCTGGAGCACTGGAGGGGCTTTGTTCGTTGAAGATCTGTCCAGGAGCCCCTCAGGCCTCCAGCCAGGTGCTCAGCAGCAGAGCAGTAGGCAGGAAGACAAAGCAGGATCAGATACAGTGAGGTAGTTGTGGGGGAAGGCAGGAACAGTCAGAGAGTAGTCCAATGCAGGTGTGGTGTCAAGTGGTACAAAGTGGTGCAGCAGGAAATCTCCCTCTCCTGAGATGGGACAGCAGCAGGAAAACAGTAGCAGTGATGGTAGGAGGTGTCCAGTTCAGCCACTCAGGGTGTGCTTCTGGTGAAGGTGGGGGTTGGCCTGCCAAGGCAGCTGGGGCAGGCAAGGCACCTTTAGGCTTTAGCAGTGATGGTGGGGGAGGGGTCCACAAGCAGTGTGGGCTCCCTCCCCAGGCTGTCCCCTGACCATGGCTTGGCAGTGGGCTGGGCAGCAGGCTGGAACAAGAGTCCAGAAGCTGGGGTGTGGTGCAATGTAACGGGCTCCTCCCCAAGGTGGGGACAGCTGTGTGCAAAAGAGGACCCCTACCCTGTGAGGTGGGGGGGCAGCAACAGCAGCAGCAGCCCAAGGCAGGAAGGAGTGTGGCCAACTTACTTTGAAAAGCTCTGAGACCAAGCCAGCAGCTAGCAGTAGCCAGAGGCAGAAAAGGGCCTGGCCATCTCCCCAGAAGCTCCTGAGACCAAGCTGGCAGGAAACAGCAACAGCCTGGGACAGGAAGGGGTGTGGCCAACTTCCTCCCAAAGGCTCCTCTCCCAGAAGCTCCTGAGAGCAAGTAGCCCTGAATTGTTGGCCAGGGCAGGTTTTTATACTCCTGGGCTCTAGCCCCACCCCTGGCTGCAGGTCTGGGAGGAGCCGGGCAGGGTTATTTTGCCCCCAGTGGCACAATTTGCCCCACACCAAAGTGCATGTCTGGGCACATGCACTGAGGCAAATAGCCCCAGCTCAAATTTGTGCTGCTACAAGTGCACGTTCTTGCATGTGTGGATGTGCACTAAGAGTGCTGCATAGGGTCAGCTCAGGTAAGGAAGGACCACAATGGTTATTGATTAGGATTGCCAACACCCTGCAGTTCTGTTACATACCCATAGTGCTAAAACATCGCTAAAGCATAACCAACCCAGAGTGAACACAGAATGTGTGTGGTTAGAGGTATCTAATCAGATCCCTCTTATCACCTTTCTTTAATATACCCAATCATGTCATCCCTCTGATTTAGTTGGTTAGTACCAACTTCAGTTAATTTGAACTAGTAACAAGGCTTACATTTCACATACATACGTTGATAACACTGGATCATAATCTCCCTGTGAAAACAAGCTCGAGGCTATTAACTGACAGTGCAGATACAAAATGCAAAAGAAAAGTTCAAATAATAATAAGGCTATCAGAAACTTAAGCAGTGGTTAAATAAGGCTAAATATAAAAGAAAAATTAAAATAATACTATAATTCACCACTCAAGCAGGTGCAACTAAAGCTAAATGTGACAAACTACCCTAACAGTTCTTATAGCCCTCTCTAATCTTCTCTGCCAAAGTGGAGGGAAATGGGAGGATCAGAAATTTAGAAGTACTAAATCATGTGTGAAACAAACTTCTAGACCTCCTTGTTCTACTGCAGAGAGCTGGGAAGCTTTGGGCCCTCAGGTCTGGGGCAGGTCACCACCGAGCCAGGAAACAGCTCACAAAGTGAGTTGGCAGGAAATGATGCTGAGCTGGAAATACTTCAGAAGGGTGGGTGATTAAAAAAATAGAATAGTAAAAGACATTACACTGAAAATTACCAGCACTAAAAAGTCTAAGTTTAATTTAAAAGAACACATTTAATTATTGCAAAGCACAGATTAGCTTCATGTACTTAACTCATGCTTATGGGAGAGGTCAAACCTGAGCAGACCTCTGTACATAATACTGTTGATACAATCACCTGTTTTCCTTCCCCACATCCCTCAAAAAATAGGATTTTTTTTTTATTTTGAACCCACATCTCCCAAGAAGTTTGAATCCAGAAAGTTATTTCAAATCTGACCTCTTAGTGAGGGCCTGTCTCTGTTTAAAACTGAACAATTTCCATTTAACTAGAAGTACTGTCTTGCTATGAATTTACATGGAGTTTTAGTATGAAGATAGATTCATAGATTGTAAGGCCAGAAGGGACCTTGGAAGATCACTGGGTCCAGGCCCCTGCACCAAGCAGGAAAGGCAACTGGGGGCCAGGTGACCCCAGTAAGGTAACTGTCCAGTCTCCTCTTGAAGATTTCCAGGGTAGGCGATTGCACCACCTCTGGAGGGAGCCTATTCGCACTTCATTCCATGTGAGTATAGTGATAGGGTGAGTATTGGACAAAAATCCTGTTTGGTGAAGCAGATATTTTTTTTTAAATTTTCATATTTTGGTTCCTTTCCATGGTTATTTTGTGGGATTCTGTAAGGAAAAGAGTTGAAGAGTTTAGCTGTAGTCCAACTTTGGGTCAGATTCTTAAGACTGAGTCTGAAAAGTGTGGGGTTATTTACTGCAGTGGAGTGGGTGCATAATTTCTTGTGCCATGTGTCAGGGTTGGAAAGGCTGCATAGGGCACTTACCTCCTAATGATCTACCTGAGTTCTTTCCCTCAAGCTGCTTTGCTTCAACGCTGTGCAAGGACCTGGCAGTTCAAATTATTTTTCAAATTGGCCCTGGCTGAGACAGTTTAATGTAGAAAACTAAAACTAGATTTAGCTAGAACCAGGCCCATTGGTTACAACGACAGTTGTAATTTACCTACCTTTTGGTTCCCCTCAGGTGAAAAGCTGGGCCTAACCGTGGTGGGGGAAACAAGTGGAGCGGGGGAATAAGGGGCTTCAAGGTACAGATCTGGTTTGTTGCTCAACTGAAGGACATCTGACAAAAAGGTATCTTCAAACCCATCCAATATTCATTTAACCACACATAAAACATTTCAAAGAGCAAGCAACAGTTACATGTATACATCTCCCCTGTCCTAACCCTTGGTCTCCCATTGTGAACATTTGTCAGTTCTTTTCAGTTGCATTAACTCCCTGTCTCTGGTTAGGGAAAGCTGACTGTTCTGTTCACAGCTTGACCCTTGTCAGCTGCTCCTTCCATGCCTGTCACATCTCACCAGTTCTCCCTGGGTTGATCCCCTCTTCCTGAAGCCGCCATCTTCAAAGTTTACAATCCTCTTTGAGGCTTAAGAAAAGATAACAGTTCTTACCCTGGACTGAGCCCAGGTACGAAACATTCACCAATTAAAGGTCTGCTATGGCTTCTTCAAGGAGTCTCATGTCGCCTTTCCTCTTTTTAGTTCGACTGTGTGCAGTTAGGTGAGTGAACCACCTGAGGGGTACACAACGCAGAAAAAATATTACAAAACTTAAAACTCCATAGCAGCAGATCTCAACATTTTTGGACCTGAGGCATCCCTCCATAGCTTTTGTGAATTTGAGTGGCACCCAGGGGCAATTCATAGAGGGTGCATGCAGGTGCACATGCACCCACCGAACATGGCAGTGCACCCCCTAAAAAGGCACCACTAACACCGCTAGCAGCAGCCGCAGGAGGTCCATGATCCCCGCTGACCACTGCTGATGCTGCTGGTGGCATCTGCGGGAGCTTCCAGCTTACTGCTGCTAGGCTGCTGTTGCCACTGCTGCCAGGCTCCCACTGCCACCATGCCCCCCCAGCCGCGTCATTCACGGTGTCATCCACTTCCAAAAAACTAATTCATATACTACAGTACTTCCCTTTCAGAGGTGTCAAGCATTGCATACTGATTATAAATCTCTTAAAGTAATCATCTTGCTATTTAACATTTTGTCTTTTGGGTGGACTTCTGTTTCAGAAACTGAATCTCTGGATTTTTGGCTCTATAGAGTACTCTTGAACACTGCAGATAGATAAATTTGAGCTCTTATTCTTTATCACAATTTAAAATATAAAGTTTCCACTGAAATGTCAAGCAAATGACTGATAGCAGCTTTAAATTACTTCAATAATAATGAGATGCTCAAGTGATAAATTAGTATGTAAAACAGTTAAGATCTTAAATGTCTTAATAACACCGCTTATACTAGGTCATAAGAAATGGGATAACCACAGGGTCCATCAGAAGTTTGTTACGTTCAGGATGAATGGCTTGTATTTTAAAAGCTATCACTTAGGTTTTATTTGGTAAGAATTTTTACTCATGTCAGGGTCCAGGATTGGCCAGGCAGGGGGGGCAAGTCTGAGCTTGTGCTTATATCCTCACACCTTGAGTCACCTTTCAAAGGATTTAGTGGTGCCATCATTGAGAATTACTGTTCCTGAACACTTGTACAGCTTGTTATTGAAAAGCACTGCCCAAACACCATCTCAATGTTCCCCTGTTAGGTGGATTAGTAGTACTATCCCTATTGTATAAGTAGGTAAGTGATTTCTGCAAGTGGAGGAGCCAGGATCATAACTGAGTCCTGACCTGTGCTTATTCCTGCAGACCGGTGCTTGTTAGAGTCAATCCACCTCACTTTAATTTTAACAGCTGAGAACTTAACAGCTGTGGACTTAGACAACTTTTCAACAGCCTTAGCAGATGTTCTCCATATTACCTAATTACTATATATGAGACAGCATGCTAACAAGTCTCTTGCAGCCTGAAAGATTCTCTTTGGCTGATGCTGGTTTTCTGCTCTTAAATATTTTGAAAAATAAGATTCATGCTATTTCTGCTTTCTGATGTGGGGAAGGAGGCTGGACATTTTTTAACAAAGAAAATATTAACTTCTGCTGGAACACCTGCTGGGTCTTTATATATTTCTGTGCTCCTACACCTTTGCTAAACTTTTTCACTCTAACAGAAAGCTGTTTTTTCTACAATGTCAAGTGGCAGTTCCTTCAAACACCTGCTCTTCAAATAATAAAAAATTAGTAACCTTACATTGCCCTCCACTGAATCAGCTAAAAGAAAACTGCAAAGTGCCCTCTCCTAGGGAGCTGATTATTTTATAGGACTTTCCCATAGCAGCTTATGATAAATCTCCTTGTCTAAAAGGATGGAGAAGGACCAACAGTAGAATATGAGTACAGCACATTAGTACAGCTGCTCCACTATTCCCAAATAACACCTGAAATCTGAATGTTAATTTTGGCCTAAGCTAAATATTGTAGAACAGTAGGATAGCCTATTTGCCACAACTAACAGTTAAAAAAGAAATTGTATTCATAAAACAAATGGTCAAAGACCTACTCAGATGGGAAACAGCACCCTAGGAAAACTTCAGAAATCTTGCTATTTTAAAAGTGGAAACAAAACAACAGGAAACAATGATGCAATGAACAATCTGATCAAATAACTCTGTTTCTGACTAGAAACTCTCAAACTGAAAGCATCAATCACATTTATCCAGTCTCCAATTAGCTGCTCATTGCGGCATGACCATTAGTCACCCTAGTGACTACAAATGCAGTTTACTATGTCTGCTTGTCAAGAATTAAAATGGCCCAAAGTGACTTTGAGAACAGGTTCAAAATGTTCATTGGAAAGACCTCTATTGTCCATAGAACACAATATGCACTTCCAGAAACTTTGTTCCATTCCATTTTCTGTCAGCTGCATTTCCAGGTTTAAACTGCTAGCTCATTTTTGTTAGGCTGGCACCAATATTTCGTAATCTTAATAAGGCTATTTAATCTGTTACGCATAATAATCCTCTGGGCTTTGACAAACCTCTGCTGAAGGTGATAAATGATGTAAGTTAAATACTTTTAGATTTCAGCCCACTCTTCACTGTTATGAGTATACTGTGTGCCTGCAATAAATGCCAATGGAACAACAGGAGTTGCCCACATTTTTTTCCATTTCCAAGGTCATTAAACGTCATTGTCTCATTTACACCTCACTTTTGTTCACAAAATTACAGTATGTCTTAAATATGAGGCCCCCTGAATATATAAACAATTTCTTTAAATTGTTTTAGCAGGTATCTATATCTTTCCTAGTTTACATAATGTGGGGGAAGTCAAAGGTTAACTTAAACACTTAATTATAACAGTCTTTCCCATAAGATTTCAGATGGGATATAAACTGTAATAATAATATATTCAGCAGCAATACTCTAACAGAGCTAATTCAGTCAGCATTAGTGGCTGATATATACTGCATGTTGAACTAACTGATTTAAAATCTATTTCAGTAACATGTTCCATTTAGAGGCCTCTTTCATATTAATGCAGAATACTGACATCCTGTGTCATTTAGGACATGCAATACTTTTATTTTTCCAGACAGCATACTTTAGGTATTTTGTTCTTGATTCATTATGAAGTGAGCCAATATATTATTTTACCTCCCTCAGTCTGGCATAGAAAAATAGACAATTTTTTTGTGTCAGAAATAGGGTGAAATGCCTCCCTTTTTTTCATGAATCAATTTTAAGTGGCTTTGTTTCATTCCTCAGTACTAGTATTTGGTTCTCATACTTTATTTTGTCATGCTGTTCCTGTACTTTGTTCCTTTTCACAAGCCCAAAATATTGTTCATAGCATTTACCATACGATTTAAGAAGTAGCAGGTGAGGGCTTTTCCTTTTGAAAGCAGATGCTTTTCTATCATCACTGTTAAACCTTATCACAGGCATGCAATCAGTCATGAATGACATTGCAGTATGTCTGACACTATCCTACAGACAAAAAACTAAGAAAGAATCCATTTTCATCTGCAAGAGTACAGCTCAGTCAGCATTCCTGTTCAGTCAGTAACTTCTCTGTTGAGACTAACCAAGAGCGGTGCTTTATGGCTGACATTTCTCCTTTTTCTCCTCCCCCACATACACAAACATTGTGAAAGCCTTTAGTAGTTACTTCAGGTTTCTACTGATCTAAGCTGAGCTCAGCCTAGGCTGAAAGTTTGTACATTTTGAACTGGACTATAAAGGCTCCATATTTAATTACTGACATATTTTACATCTGAATGCTCAGTAAGAGTCCTGGGAAGACCAGCTGAATTTCATATTATAATGAACAGGAGTCCAAAGCATATGCACCTACTGATTGATCCACCTCTTGGAACAAGACTGTCAGCACTAGTTTGTTATGTGAGTTGACTTGTGTATTTAGCAAAATTGTGTACTTTATGTCATCTCCTAGGTAATGGGTCAGGTGACAGTGACATGACTATGGATCTAACCTTACTGAAACATAACTGGGAACTCATCCAGTTTTCATTGTGTCTGTAGTCACAAGCACTGTCTAGTCGCAAGATGAACTGTGCTGCATAAACCTGGGTAGACTGAAAAGTCATCTGTTATATGCCCCACAAGTAAATCTAGTTCCTAGTAAACCAATACTAGAACAGTCATAAACAGAAGAGCTACAGTGGTAAAATTCTGCTCTGGAGTCCCAGACCCACCTTTCGACCTCTCCCCTTGTCTGAGGTGGTAAAATCATGTTAAAATCCTGCCCCAGCCAGGATTCATTTATTTCTTAGCTTTATATGTTCCCAGATGCAGAAGCCTGGGACTTTTCACCACTCATCCCCTCCCCACGTTCAGTAAACACGTTTATCAGTCTCATGCTGTCACAAGTATGGGGATACAGCCTCAGAGACTGAGACCAAGGTGGAATAGTATTGCATTTCCTTGTAGAAGACTTGACTGGGCAAAAAATCTCTAAATTCTTAAAATGGGGATACACCAGGAGCACCTCACTGGGTAAGTTCTCTAAAAAGACTCCCTTGAAAAGTGAGACATTTACTGCAATTATTATATACTGGCCCAATTTGTAGGCTTTGATTTCCTAGAGGTTTGTGCATTATCCACCCAAAATAGAAGCCACACAAGGCCATGTTAAGTTACAAATAATGGCTTCCAAGAAAGGTAAAGAGCCTAGGAGATGCTGAAGCGGATAGTGCAGTGTTTCTTTTAAACTATTCCCTCACAAGAGAACAGTGGAAGAAGCAAGTTTTATAACCAAGTACTGTATGTTCCAAGTATTGCATTTTTTCAGGGAAGCAAATCCCTAGTCCAATGGAGAAGCCCTTCTGCCTATGAATGCTGGGAAACCTGTCCACCCTAAACACAGTTCCTGCAGATTCCTGTCAAACTGCTGGGGGCATGTTCCAGGCTGCATATCCCCAAACTTCAATTAGCATAACCAAACAGAAATCGATGGGTTTGACAATTGTCAATGCTGCAAAGAGTATCTAGCTTTTACTATCATATTGCCAATCCTAAGTTATTAGAAAAAAGAAGCAGCCACACATGTTCCATGCAAGACTTTCTTCCTCAGGTCTTGTATTTGAAAGCTTGTTTAAATTTATCCAAACTACATTGTTGGTCCAATAAAATATACCCCCTAAGAAATCCTTGCCTCTCGCATGTTTGTACCAGACACACTTCAAAGCTGTAGTTTGATTTTGCAGAATAGTCACAAAAATAGCATCTTCTTATTCAAATATTCTATTCCCCCCAGCCTCGGCTTGCAGTTGAAGGGAGGCAGTTAGAAAGACCAAAGCTACCATGGAGCTGAGGATGGCATCCCCAGTTAAGGATTACAAAAAAATTGTTTTTCAGATATATAGGGAGTAAAAGGAAGGCCCAGGGTGGAATAGGACCACTACTGAATGGGTACAAGCAACTAGTGACAGACAGGGGGGACAAGGCTGAACTCCTCAATGAGTTCTTTGCCTCAGTCTTCCTAAACAAGGGGCAAGGCAAGTCTTACATGGTAGGGATGCAACAGCTGGGTGCCACACTACCAAGTGTTGACCCTGAGATGTTGCAGTGTCATTTGGAAGGACTGGTTGTGTTTAAGTCAGCAGGCCCAGATAAGCTCCATCCAAGGGTACTGAAGGCACTGGCCAGTATCACTGTACAGCCATAGGCAAGAATATTTGAGCACTCGTGGCACATGGGACAGGTCCCAGAGGACTGGAACAGGGCCAATATAGTCCCTACTTTCAAGAAGGGGAGGAAGGAGGATCCAGGGAACTATAGGTCAGTCAGTCTCACCTCCATCCTTGGCAAAGTCTTTGAAAAGATTATTGAGGTTCATATATGTGAGAGCCCAGCAGGAAAAATTATGCTAAAGGGAAACCAGCACAGGTTCGTAGCAGGTAGAACATGCCTGACTAATCTAGTCTCTTTTTATGACCAGATTACAAAACACCTCAACACAGAAGTAGGAGTTGATATCGTTTACTTAGGCTTCAGGAAGGCCTTCGATACGGTATCCCACCCCATATTGGTACACAAGTTAAGAGGCTGTGACTTGGATGATTACACAGTCTGGTGGGTGGCAAATTGGCTAAAGGGTTGTACCCAGAGAGTGGCAGTGGATGGGTCAATATCGACCTGGAAGGGAGTGGGTAGTGGGGTCCTGCAGGGCTTGGTCCTTGGACCGATACTCTTCAATGTCTTCATCAGTGACTTGGATGAGGAAGTAAAGTGTACTCTATCCAAGTTTGTGGATGATACAAAACTGTGGGGAGAAGTGGACATACCAGAGGGCAGGGAACAACTACAGGCAGACCTGGACAGGTTGGACAAATGGGCAGAAAACAATAGAACGAAATTTAACAAGGAGAAATGCAAAGTGCTGCACCTAGGGAGGAAAAATGTCCAGCACACCTACTGCCTAGGAAATGACCTGCTCTGTACCATGGAAGCGGAAAGGGATCTTGGAGTCCTAGTGGACTCCAAGATGAACATGAGTTGTTAGTGTAACGAAGTCATCAGAAAAGCTAACTGCACTTTATCATGCATCAGCAGATGCATGACAAACAGAGCCAAGGAGGAGATACTTCCCCTCTATCAGGCGCTGGTCAGATCACAGTTGGAATACTGTGTGCAGTTTTGGGTGCCACACTTGAAGAGGGATGTGAATAACCTGGAGAGGGTCCGGAGGAGGGCCACTCGTATGGTTAAGGGCTTGCAGGCCAAGCCCTACAAGGAGAGACTAAGGCACCTGGAACCTGGACTTCTTCAGCCTCCGCAAGAGAAGGTTGAGAGGCGACCTTGTGGCTGCCTATAAATTCATCATGGGGGCGCAGAAGGGAATTGGTGAGGCTCTACTCACCAAGGCATCCCTGGGGATCACAAGAAATAATGGCCATAAGCTAGCAGACAGCAGATTTAGACTGGACATTAGGAGGAACTACTTCACAGTTAGGGTGGCCAAGGTCTGGAATGGGCTCCCAAGGGAGGTGGTGCTCTCACCTACCCTAGGGGTCTTCAAGAGGTTGGATGGGCATCTGGCTGGGGTCATCTGAACCCAGCACTTTTCTGTCTATGCAGGGGGTCGGACTCGATCTATTGAGGTCCCTTCCGACCCTAACATCTATGGTTTCCACACTTCAAAGCTGTAGTTTGATTTTGCAGAGTGGCCACAAAAATATCATCTTCTTATTCAAACATTCTATTCCCTGTATGCCTTGAATCATATCCTCTCTTCTCAGTGAAAAAAAGAAAGAAATTACTTGTGGTTTCACACTTGTTAAGAGTCTGCATAGGTGCTGGCTTTTATTTTTGCCAGGGAGGGGGCCTACAATGATGGACATGTGGAAAGTTTTGTGGAACACTGGTTCCTCACACACAAGTACTGCTCCAAGTTGGGTCAGTTACCATCCTTTTTAGACTACTGTCATATTTTGCCTCTGTTGGCAAATAACAATAAGTTGTGTTAATGTATTATTATTTATTATTATTCATTATATATTACTTATATATTTGGATGAAACATGGCAGTCAATATAAAATATGTATTTTAGTGACCTGGGGAAATCTACCCAATAAATCAGGGGTGGCCAACCTGTGGCATATGTGCCACAAGTAGCATGGGAAATTTCTGTGTGAGGCACATAGCTGATCAGAGAAGGGACAGGTAGCAGATAAGGTAGGAAGTGGAAAGTGGAGCAGTAGATTGGGCAGGGAGCACAGGGCAGAAACAGAAAGCTAAGCAGCAGATCAGGCAGGGGAAGGGGAACAATTGAATGATATTTGGGGAGGTTGTGGGGCAAATTTGCAGCCATGCCTGCCAAAAAGGTTGGTCTCTGCAGCAATAGGTAATAGGTTTGTTTATGATGAGCTCCAGTGGTAGACCCAGGGATTAAGTGCCTTGGCACTTAACAACAGCTGAGTCTGTATCAATAGGGATTCTATTAGCATACATATTAGGCAGTTGGGGAACTCTGGGAGGAGTCCATTAGTGAAGCATAGGGAATGTTTGCTGATAACTGAATGGAGAAGAGGGGAAGAGTTAGGCAAGGGGAACAGAGGGTCCCATCTGCCAACCCGACCCCATGGCACGTGAGGCCTGCTGCCTGCCTGGGGCTTGGATTCAGGATGTTACAGACATGATCCTGGACCTCATTCAACCCCTGGACCAGTATCTCATGGTCCTAATCTACGTGGGAACAAATGATGCGGCTGGGAGCAGTCCAAACTGCATCATGAAGGACTACAAGGCCCTGGGGGCCAAGCTCAAGGAAACAGGGGTGCAAGTGGTATTCTCCTTCATTCTCCCAGTAATAGACATGGACAGCGCCAAGACGCCTGCATCGGAGTGATCAACAGGCAGCTTCGGAGTTGGTGCCACTAGGCAGGCCTTGGGTTCCTTGACAACTACCTGCATTTTCGCGCAGGGGGTATGCTCGGGTGGGATGGGCTTCACCTGTCCCCTAAAGGCGTGTCTTCTCTTCCAGATTGACTGATCTCGTACGGCATGCTTTAAACTAGCTTCCTCGGGGGCTGGGGCCACAGGGGGGACACGATGACACTTCCCAGCCAAGACAGGTGATGAGCACAAGTACCCAGGTAAGTGACAGGGGTCTGGATAGTCCTAGGATCAAGGGGGTGGTGCATGCACTCATAGAAGGCCTTAAATAACTCTACATTAATGCTCATAGTATGGGGAACAAGCAGAAGGAACTTGCACTCCTGCTGGCTAACACAAACCCAGACATAGTGGGGCTCACTGAAACCTGGTGGGAGGAGCTACACCTGGCTCCCACATCTGCCTGGGCACGCTTTATAAAAGCGTGCCAGGGACAATTGGCTGGATTCATGCCCGGCACCAGGATAAAAAACCTGGCAGGAAAGAAGCTGGGGGAAGTAGGGGCCTAAGCGGAAGTGGAAGTGGAGGCAGAGGCAGCAGCAGCAGCAGCAGCATCCTCAGCTGGCTCAGAGGAGCCTGGACACTTAGAGGCTCCAAACATAAGAACGTGGTGGGTCCTGTGGAAGGGAAGCGTGATGGAGATGTCAGGCCGACAAATATCCCAGAGGCCACTAGCAGAACTGGTGTGGATGGAGGACAGCAGCAGCAACTGGGACATCGGCAGAAGCAACAGGGACGGCACTCTGATGGGGACGGTGCACAACAGGTACCAGACCTGGGGAGAAAACGACACGGCAAGGTCCCCGAAGCATGGCCAGAGTCAGATGCCATGTAAACCAGGAGGAAAAAGGGCCTGCAGGAGATGCTAGGAATAAATATCACCAGTAACCAACTACCGCAGTCCCTAAGAGATCGAGCACCACGGAGGGACAGAACAACAACCCCGACAGACAACAGCGTGGCTGGCGTTAGGTGGGGTGTAGGGGAGGCGGAGCCCCAAGAAGACATACTGTGAGGGCGACCAACGGGAAGTACCTAGGTAGACGAGACCAGACATTGTCCTCCTGATCAAAACCTATTTACCATCAAATATGTGGCAGGCGAGACCCCTGAGGGAATTGATCCAAGGTCACTCCTAATAGCCTGGCTGTGCAGCCCAACAAACCACAGCGAAGAAGAGCTCAAGAAGAGCTTAGATGCGCAGCGCTCAGGAACTAGGCACAGAAGGTTACACAGAAACAGAACTAGGACTAATGATCAGGATCAAAGATAACAAGAGTCCTTTTTTAAATACATAGGGAGTAAAAAGAAGGCACTGGGTAAGGTGGGACCCCTGCAAGACACGCTTGGCAATCTGGTGGTTGCACCACACGATAAAGCTGACCACTTTAACAAATTCTTTGCCTCCATTTTTCTGAGCAGGAACCAGGACATGCCCCCCACTGGGATTCTGAACAGACTCAGGAGAGGCACCGCCAGGCGTAGGGTCAGAGAGGACCTAGTTAGGGTACTTCTGGTGAGGCTGGACGTGTTTAAATCAGCCAATCCAGATGCTCTTCACCCCAGGGTGCTAAGGGAATTGGCAGGGGTCATTGTGGGACCCCTGGCATGGCTTTATGAGCACTTATGGTGCTCTGGCCAGGTGCCAGAGGACTGGAAAAGGGCCAATGTGGTCCCCATTTTCAAAAAAGGGAGGAAGGGACCCAGGAAACTATAGGCCTGTTAATCTTACCTCGGTCCTGGGGAAGCTTTTTGAGAAAATTATCCAGGAGCACATCTGTGAGGGACCAGCAGGGGAGATTACGCTTAGGGGCAACCAACATGGGTTCATTGGGACAAATCCTGTCAGACCAACCTGGTTGCCTTTTATGACCAGATCACAAAATCCTTAGACGCAAGTGTCACAGTGGACGTAGTCTTCCTGGACTTTAGGAAGGCCTTCAACACTGTCTCTCACCCCATTCTCATTAAAAAATTAGGCGACTGTGGCATTGATGCCTACACAGTCAGATGGGTTGCAAATTGGCTAGAGGGCCACACCCAGAGATTGGAGGTGGACAGTTCATTTTCGACCTGGAGGGATGTGGGCAGTGGGGTTCCCCAGAGCTCGGTCCTCGGGCCGGCACTGTTCAACATCTTGATCAGTGACTTGGACAAGGGGGTGGGTGAAAAGCACCTTGTTCAAATTTGTGGATGACACTAAGATGTGGGGAGAAGTGGGCATGCTGGAAGAGAGAGACAGGCTGCAACTAGATCTAGACAGGTTACAGGGGTGGGTGGATGAGAATAGGATGGGATTCAATACTAACAAGTGCAAGGTACTGCACCTGGGGATGAAGAACCAGCAGCATACCTATAAGCTGGGGAACTCCCTTCTTATCAGCACAGAGGCAGAAAAGGATCTTGGAGTCATTGATTCCAAGATGAACATGGGCCACCAATGTAAGGATGCGGTCAGTAAGGCATCCACAGATGCATCACGAGCAGGTCCATGGAGGTGATCCTCCTCCTCTATGTGTCATTGGTCAGGCCGCAGTTGGAGTACTGTGTCCAGTTCTGGGCACCGCACTTCAGGAGGGATGTGAACAGCATTGAGAGGGTCCAAAGGAGGGCCACTTGCATGGTATGGGGCAGAAGGACAGGCCCTATGAAGAGAGGCTACAGGACCTGAACCTGTTCAGCCTCCACAAGAGAAGTCTGAAAGGGGATCTGGTGGCCGTCTATAAACTTACCGGGGGGACCTGCAGGGAACGGGAGAGTCCTTGTTCCCCCCGAGCACTACCAGGAGTAACTAGGAATAATGGCCACAAGTTGATTGAGAGTAGGATCAGGCTAGACATCAGGAAGCACTACTTCACAGTCAGAGCAGCTAGGATCTGGAACCAACTTCCAAGGGAAGTGGTGCTTGCTCCTACACTGCAGGTCTTCAGAAGGAGGCTAAATAATCACCTAGCCGGGGTCATTTGACCCCAGCATTCTTTCCTACCCATGGCAGGGGGTTGGACTTAATGATCTACTCAGGTCCCTTCCTACCCTACCAACTATGAAACTATGAAACAAACTATAAAACTATGAAGACAGGGGATTTCAATTGGAGTCTATGGGAGGGAACGAGGCACCCAGAACCTTGGTTTGGTCTAGTCACAGAGCCTAGGAGGATCACCCCAGGAGTTAGCAGGGTGTTTCCTGTTTAAAGCAAAGCATGGAAGCTTTTCCAGGCTGGAAGATTGGACTGTTATCCTCAAATACCTGAAGACTGATTATAGAAAGAATGAAGATGGACTTTTCTATATGGCCATAGGGGACAGGACTGGAAGCAAAGGCTTCAAACCACAGCAGAGCAGATTAGGAAGACCTTTCCATGAGGATGATCAAGCAATAGAGCAGGCTTCTTGTGGAATCTCCATCTGGGCAACAGGCCATAACCTGGTCCCAGACTGCCCTGCTGTTCCCTTTGGCTTCTGTTCTGCATCTGTTCTCTGCTTGATCTGGCTATTCAACCTGGATTGCCACCTAACTCCACATTCTGCTTGATCCTCCAGCTTCCTGACTCAGCCTGTTCCCAGACCCAATTCTCAGACTGATTTCCTGGATTCTTGACCCAGCCAGAGAACCTGGATTCTGCTCACTCCTCCTAACTCAGGTCAGCACATTGCTTCCCAAGTGGCCCCTGACCTGGCTGCTCATGACCAAACATGTTATTAATACTACCCAGTTCACTGTTGGCTTTTTTTGGCAACAAGAGCACACTTTTGGCCCATATTCAGCTTATGGTCTACTATAACCCTCAGGTCCTTTTCTGCGGTACTGCAGCCCTGCCAGTCATTCCCCAGTCTGTATTTGGGCATGCAATTATGCTAAGCGTAGGACTTCACACTTGTCCTTGTTAAATCTCATCTGATTGATTTTGGACCATTTTCCCAGTCTATCCAGGTCATTCTAGCTCTACTCTCCATATTGTTTGCAACTCCACCAAACTCAGTGTCTTATGCAATTTTGCTAAGGGTGTACTCAATCCCATTTGCAACATCATTAATGCAGATATTAAATAACACTGCACCCAAAACAGATCCCTGAGGAAACCCACTCGATACCTCCTCCCATCTAAACACGGAGTCATTGATGACTACTCACTGAGTATGATGATCCAACTCTTTATTTATCCACCTTACAGTACTTTCATCTGATCTGTATTTTTTTAGCTTGTTAATAAGAATGTGAAGAGAGTCATGCCAAAAGTTTTGCTAAAGTCAAGTTGTATCACATCCACTGCTCTCTCATTACCCACAGAGCCTGTCACCTTATCACAGAAAGAAATCAAGTTGGTCAGCACTGAAATTACCAGTAACACAAAAATGAAGGGTAGCAATTTAAATAAGTATTGTTACTGCAAAAAAAAAAGGCACAATGGATTGCCAGCAGCTCCAGTGCTCCAGAATCTACATTCGTTCCCAATAGTCTTCCAGGTACAATTCAAGGTGCAGATTTTGATCTACAAAGGCCCTGAATAGTCTGGGACCTTCATAGTTAAAGGACTGCCTTCTCCCTTACATTCCTTCGCTATCCTAAAGGTCAGCCAAGAGCAATCTCTTGCAAGTACCATCAACAAAATCTGCTTGGTGAAAATGTGCAGGAGTTTGTTCTGAGTAGTCAGCCCTCAGCTTTGGAACTCCGTCCCCCTTCAGATTTGCCAGAGCTCAAGCTTGGACATCCTTCGGCAGCGCTGTAAGACCTTCCTATTTGGGCAGCCATCTGGCAAACAAAGCTAAGGTAGGATATTGTGCAGTGGGTTTCTGTATTGTATTTTCTCCTGTTTTACCAGCATTTTTCCTGTTTTAGAAGTTTTTCTGTACTATTGTAAACCACTCTGACTCTCTGTTGGGAAGAGTGGCATATAAATCAAACAAATAGACTGGGTTGGGGTTTTTTTACAGCGAACAAGGCCTATCACAATTGCAAGTGATGGTTTTGGCCTGGTGCAAGGTGCCAGCCAGGTTTGAAAGGCTAATGGACAGGGGCTTTGCTGAAATCACTGAGAACAGCTGACCTTCATTCAGGTTAAATGTTAGAAACAATAGGGGGCTTGAAATCAAAACACAAGCACATGTCACCTACTAAAACAAAGGCATATGCAAGTCAGCTCAGAATTAGAACGATCTGGGCAGAGAGGCTTTGCTGAACGTTGTTTTGTGTAGGTGCATGCCAGAGACAGGACTCAGACAGAGGAGAGCAGAAAGCCTGACAAGCACAGAAAAAGTGATAATGTGATCCTGATGAAAAAGCCTAGAGAGAAGAGTTGGGTGAATTGTTGGCTAAAAGAATCTTCGAGCCACAAACTGTCAACTGTCATCAATTAAAATGGAAAATAGGACTTTCTATGTTCTTGGTAGAAGGCAATCTCCCTCTAAGCGGGGACACCTGGCCCAGAGCAACACCAGCTGTGAACACCAAACTGACTGAGTGCAGAACCAGCTGCACTGAATATACAGGTTTCCCTTGCTTTATGCCGGTTCTGCATGTACAAATTTGCTCTTTTGCGATGACCCTTTTTATACCAAAAATTCATTATATGTGCGGTAAATTCACTCTTACACGATAGGTGTGGTAGAAGCCCGCAGTCAGCTGCTTTGTGCGGTGCATTGTGGGAGTGACGCACACCAATATATAGTCTCCCGTGTGGATCTGTGCTCCTCGCTTGTTATCTGTGACGTATTTCTGTAGTTGCCATCCCCATTATGGCTTCTAAGTGCTCAGCTAGCTTATCTCCTACCCCTTTCCCTAGTCCATCAATGAAGTGCAAGAGAACTTCACGAACACTGGAGTCTCTTCACCACCCTCTCTTCATGCCAACTGAACATTCACCACCACACTGTGCTTGTGTGTTCTGTCTGCTGTTGGCGAGTACTAAAACTGTCTTGTAAAGGTGCTGGAATTGGGCCTGGGGAGCAGTACAGTCGAGGTCTTGAAACGTATCCCTATTTGTTACATTGTAAAGTGGGTTCCCTTTATGCGAATTCGAGTTATGCACCATTTTCCAGGAATGCATTTACAGCATAAAGCGAGGGAAACCTGTATACTATATTTACTCAAATCCAAGACAAGGTTTTTTCCCTCAGTCAACATGGAAGAGGAGGAAGCCTCATCTTGGATTCAAGTACTGGCCTGGGGCAGGCAGGCTTTGACCCCAGGCTTGAGGCCAAAGCCAGAGCTGGTGCACTGCTGCCTGCCCTGGGCTGAAATGGCTCATTTGGTGGGGGAGGAGGTTTACAGCTGGTATGGAGAAGACCCATATGCATGGCTCAGGGAGAGCACTTGGGAGATAATGCAGCTTGCTTGACCTGCCTCTGGCTCAGCTCCCATGAACGTCTCGTGCCTCCCAAGGCTGGTGGGGCATGGCAACTGCCTGCAGGCAGCAGCGGTGGCGGGGGCATGGCAGTGGTGAGCAGGAATCACCAGCAGGTGGCTGCAATGGTGTCAGTGGCCTGGGGGAGTGGGGGATGGCAAGCACTGACCAGCAATTGGCTAGCATCAATAGGTCGGCAGCGAGGGGGGGGACATGGTGAGTGGTAACCGCCCACAGATGATGCTGGCAGTGGCGAGAGCAGCCAATCTCTGGGAGGGTGCACGTGCACCCATGTGCACCCCCTATGCATCACCAATGCCAGCTCCCATTCCTCCAGCCCTGACACTGTCTAGCCAGGAGCTGCTGCTGCTTCTGCCTGAGCAAACTGGCTGCAGCTGGGTGGGAGCTGCTGCCACCACTGGTGACTCCTCTGGAGAAGCAAAGCTGCAACAGAAGGCAAGGAGAGAAAATGGGGAGTTGAAGAGGCAGGCAAACCTTGGGGAGGGGCAAGCACAGGCAGGGGGAAACGGGGGTGGGAGGCCAGGAAACGGGGGAAAGGGGTGGGTTTCTACTAGATGTGAGACATTAAGCAGCCAGAGCCTAAATGAAGGTCCTGAGCTTACTGCGTTTACCAGAATCCAAGAAGACTTAAAATTTAAGTGAACCGCCCCCCCCAGTAATTAGAATCTATACACAGAGAATTATAAATGTTTTATTTTAGACTCTGGCTGGTCAGTGCCTCACATCTGGTAGCAGCACAGCAGGCTGCTTTGCACCCTGCTCTGGCCCCAGATCCCAGTACTTTACATCTGTGTATCCTATTGTGCATCTGGACTCCCTGGCACCTCACCTTTGACCTGACCTGTACTACAAACATGGAGAGTGTATTGATTAGATGTATGACTCTGACCTCTTTGCATAGCATCACCTTCAGATTTGGATCCCCTGCTGACTCAGGTATTTGGCTAACTCCACAAGACTGCTTACACTCCCATCCTTACAGGTTTACATAAAAATGATTGCATACAAGATACGTGACTCAATTCTCCTCTTCACTGGAACTACCTGCAAGGCTCTGAATGTCTGCTATCTACTTGCACCAAAAGAATAATAATATTTAATACAAACAGAAAAAGGAAAAATACAGTAAACTTAGCTGAATTGATGAAGAACATGTTATAGCCAAGAAAAAGACGTGTCTCCTTTAAACCAACCTATGTTGAAGACCTGGGATTGTCCTTACACTTCACAGCTATGCATTTTTTTCCAAACCGTCTGCAAGATTGTTACATCTTCAAATACACAAGAAAATTAAAGCACATTCTTTCAGGCACTTACACTAGTTTCCATCAACATATTACCTTATAATTGTCTTCCCGGATGTATGTAAACAGGTGAAGAACTGGGCAAAAAGCAGACAATAGTAATTGAGACATCTGACAAAGCAGACTAATTTGTGAATTTCAGTAGGTATTTCCTCCTCTTTTGTACATCAAGTCCTAGCCTCTTCAGGTGGCTCAAAAAATAGAGGCTTGTTATTCCATGAATAATTCAACCAAATAAAAAAACACACATACACAGATTCAAACAAATGTTTTCTTTTTTTTAAACCAGTGGGGGTTAACCTTTTGCCAGGTATGCTATAAATTAGCCCCACAAACCTTCCTGAGTGCCACTTCAATCCCCCTTCCCCTGCCCAACTGGCTGTTTTGCTTCCTGCTCCCTGCCTTCTGTTCACTGTCTAATATGTTTCTTTGTTTTCTGCTTCCTACCCTGTGCTGTGCTTCCTGCCCAACATGCTGTTCTTTCTTCTCCTTGCCTTATTTGCCATTTTGTTCCCTATCCCCTCCCAGGTCTGCCACATGAAAAAGCTGCCAAGGCTACTTGACATGCTGCAGGTTGGCCACCATTGTTTTAAGCTAATTCTGCAAGTATTTTGTCTGTGAGTTGCTCAAGGTCAGGGTTATTTAAGGTCCTAGCTTGGAAAATGCCAGCTCTTAGTTTTCATTCATTTCTTGACTACAGAAAAATAATAAAGCAATTCTTCTGTTGCAACTAACTCAGACCACACCAGGTCAGAATTGACGCTGGGCTCTTATTTGAAACCTCTGGATTTATCTTGTAAATCATGTGCTAGTGTTTGCATAATTCATGGCATCCCACAGCAGCTTTAAAAGGACTCCACATCACCCTAGTTGAGAATCACTGACATAGAAGACATTGCGGGATTAATAACAAATATTTTTTCCTAACATTTTATTTTGGTCTATTCAGTACAGATATAAAGATTTCCATGAGGGTCTCTAGAGAGAAAAAAATAGTACCTCAAATACCCAGAGTAAAACTATCAGTTCTTAGCATCTCCTGCCACTCATTACCTTATTATGTTCCTCTTCTTTCTTGCTGTATGGGGAATTAATGTACAGAAGGTCCCATACTACTATGGGAGACTGATAGTACTGTGAAGAGACATTTTCATCTGAAGGTACTGTGGGAATGGACCTCACCTGATGCTTAGAGAAATATGAGTCCTTTGGCTCTGAATTAAAACAAACAGTAATTATTACAATTCCCATATTTCATTTAGCATGTTTTACAAAAATCAACCTGCTCAGAATGACAGAAACTGCAATGAGAGTTAAAACTAGTTAAAGAATGCAGAAAATGTCAGAGGTTGGGATGAAGCCTGACTAGAAACTGAAAACATGTTTCAACCTAACGCCTTGAAGCTTGAACTGTTGATCCTTTTCATAAGCAATGTTAAAGGTTTGGATATCCTTCTACAGCTGCAAAATAAGGACAAAAAATAGTTTTTTAATCCCTACACAGAAATGCCAAAAGGTCAAAACAAAATCTGTTTGGCGTTTTTCCTCCAAGTAGCGTGCCTCAACAGAGACTGAAGCAAGTTAAAAGGTATCTTACACAAGTTTTCCCTCCGTGTCTGAATGTGATAATAACTGGATTTTTTCCTATGTTGACCCAAATGATTTCTAAATCAGACGCCTCCCAAAGCGCTCTCACAATCAAAAAGAAAAGTTAGTTACTGAGCTGGATAACAGCTAGAGAAATCAGACAATGATGTAAAACAATCAGCTCATCAGAGGGAAGTCAGAAGAACAAAATGTTAAAAAATAGGCCATACTGTACAAGACACTAAAGAAACACACACCAAAAAGCAAATGCCTTCCTTGGAAGTTAGGTAATTAAAAAACCAATCAGGTTCTGAGGACTGCAGCAGATAAACTCCTGAATTAGTCACTTTCCTGGAGCGTACAAGGGCGTTTGTGTTTCATTTGGATGTGAAAGATGATCCTAAATGTAAACAGCATGCCTGCAGGATCTCTGGAAAGACAAATAATGAAAACAAAGAAGCCAGAGCCACCGGGTTCGGGTATTGTGGGTTTTTAAAGTAATATACCTCAAATTTGTCTGAGAAAAAGCTTGGAGCTTTTCTGAGAAAGATACCACACGTGATAATGTATAGAACAACTTACGCAATGTGCACTGCTTATTCTGACCATATGATTTCCTACAGGAGTACGCTGATACTGAAGCTCCTATTTCCTTAAACAGTAATACATGCAAACTATTTAAAAAACCTAAACAAAGTTATTGAGAGTAAGAATTAATGCGTGTATTTTTATACAAGCACTAGGCTCAACTGGTTGCACACCTTGTAACTATGGTACTGCTGAAATGAAGTGGTGAACCAGAGAAACAAGAGCTATGGGAGATCAACAATGACAATTGTCTGAGTCTCTTTTTCTGGTTAACATTTCTAAAAGAAAACAGGTTTTCAGTCCTTGAGAAACAAATTAGACCAGTAACTCTGAGTACTGAGTTTACAGCTGACCAAATCATCATAAATTCCTCAGAACTATCTTACCAATATCCTTAAAAACTTAGGGGTCATCCACAAATGTCTTTATCTTGAAGTCCTCCTATGTAAAACTTCCTAAGAGTCATCCACAAATGTCTTTATCCTGAAGTCCTCCTATGTAAAACTTCCTAAGAGTCAAATAGGAGCCTTTCCTAGGTAAAGCAGATGGAGGTGATAATGGGCAGAAGTCAATTAAGTTCAAACCTGATACTTCATTTTTCATTTATTTGCTGGGATTTCCAGTCTTCATATTGTAGCCACTATTACATTCTTCTGCTTCTGCACAAGAGGCATTTGAGTTTCCTTTAAAATTCCTACATGAAAAGTGAGACTGCAAACTTGTTATTTTTATTTCATGCCCATTTTCTTTTCACTAAAGCAAACACTAGAGAACAGCAAATAATATATTCAACAAGCAAATTGTAAGAAAAAGAGACATAATGTTGTCTGGGCAGGACAAAAGGTCTCTCTTTTATTTATCTATTACTACATAAAACATCCCAAGCTAAATACTCCAGTGACCTTTAAAAATTGAATATCAGCACTTTAAAAAAAAATCAAATGTTTGCACTTTTGAGCAACACTGAATTAAGAACAATCTATGTGTACAGCTTTCATTCCTACAACTAAGTGATATGACTCCTGTTATTTGCCCCAAATAAGAAATGCCATTCCTATGTCAACAGGAACACTTACAAAAGCACTGATCAGTAATTCCAAAATGCTGCCAAAACAGGTCTCAATAAAAGCCTATTGAGTTAAAGCAAACTAATGTTTCTGATGGTTTATGATACAGGTTGACCTAACAAGTTCTATCCATTTTATTTTCTTCATAGCAATCTAGTTCAGCAGTTTTTTTTATGTGTTTTTAGCTATGGTGTCACAGAATTCATACATGGGAGACAAAATGTGAAATGGAAATGTTTCAAAGTTCTCAGGTTATTTTAAATAAAAATAAGTAAATGATCATGAAACTGCATTGTGACAGACCTACATTATGCAAAAAAAAATGTTAGGATTATCATGAAAAGCATTCTGAGTTGCTTTTACATCCATTTGTTTTATATTCCTTCTCCCCTGCCAGAACTGAGACTGAAAAGGGACTGTCCTTGAAAGATACTGAGCACTCTCAGTTCCCATTTGAGTTGAGGTCACTCAACAGTGATCATGCTGTTCTCACCTCCTTGTGGGAAAAATATTCTATTTCCACGCCTCCTGTGACACCACAACCACCTACGGTCATTTATAAAATCTTAAACAGTGTCTGCATTTCACAAGCCAAGCCAGGAAGGCAATTAGGATTCTGCAGAGAACAGAACAGTGGTCAATCTAAGCCAAGATCTAGGCTGCAAAAAATGAGTAACAGCTTTATGGAAAGACAACTATATCTCTGTAATGTTAGGAGCCAACAAATACTGACTCCTGTCATGGGGTTTACCTTTTGTAACCCGGAAACCCTGTCAGATGGCGGAGGTTAGGAAATAAATATTAGTCCCTTATAAGTATTCTTCCATGATTTGTTGCACCTTACAACACTGACATTATTTCATATGGCTCTGAGCTAACTTTTTAGCAAATACTTGTTTCTAGTTCCCATAGGCAGTCAATTTATTCCCTGAAGAATGCATTAATTTACCTTGTCATCAGTTTTAGTTACCCTCCTACTTTCATATAACCCCAGGGCTATAGTTCATTTTTTTTGTGGCAGTCACTTCCACATTTTTGTATACTGTATAAAAACATACTTCCTATTTTCCAGTGTTGTCATAATTATTTATTAAAACCCCAATTCCACTGCTTTGCACTTTACAAGAAAAACAGTCCTACAGGAGAGGAGTTTACAGTTTAAACACAAAATAAAATCAGAGACCTAGACAAAGACTCTATTTTATCCAGTGTTTTAAGAATAACAATAACCTTTTACTGAGATGAATTGGTGTTGGAGACTTCACAAAAGAAGTATTGAGAAGGAATTAGAATAGACGGAGGATGGCTGCCTTGTACTTTGAGATTGGAAGGGAGTTACAGGCCTGGGGATACTAGCAAAGAGAACATTAATATGTGAAAGAATGAGACTGAATAAGAAGTGAAATAAGATTAATTCATTAGTTCAGTGAGTCCCACATTAGTTTTTGTAACATTGGTCAAGAGCAGCATCTCTTTACCTTTAAACATCTCTAAGAGTTCTGGAACATGAACAGAACAAGTTTCTAGTCAAATATACCTAAACATTCCCAAACTGCCTGATAGAGACAACAGTTCCAATATACAGGGAACAACCCTGAAAAGATTTATGCACATGCTTAACTCTACATGGTCAGTAACTCCACTAAAGTCACTATACAATATCCACATTGCATAGTTACACATGTAGGCCCAAACCACACATACAGTTAAGTGCCTAAATCTATCATTTGAGTGCCACTGACATCTGTAAAACTGATGCTCATCTGTCACCTACCTCATAGTGCTTAAGTTGCCTATCATGTCATACATCATGACCCCAAATATAGTGTGGGGAGGTTGGGGTGTTGTGGAAGAAATTAAAAGACACAAGATCTTTAGGATATTGGATTAGCAATTGTTGTTTTCAAGGATGTAAATATTCTCCTGGTCATAATTAGATCAAGAAAGATTTCTGCTTTGTTAAACACATGCACCTGAAGGGGCAAGAAGTTATACATTTAGAATCACAGAATCATAGAATAATAGAAAGGGATATCAGGAGGTCATCTAGTCCAAGTCCCTGCTCAAACCAGGACCTTCCCCAACTAGATCATCCCAGCCAGGGCTTTGTTGAGCAGGGCCTTAAAAACCTCCAAGGATGGAGATTCCACCACCTCTCTAGGTAATCCATTCCGGTACTTCACCACCATCCTAGTAAGAAGGTTCTTCCCTTAGGTCCTTCCAACCTAAACTTCCTTGTTGCAACTTGAGACCATTGCTCCTTGTTCTGTCACCTGCCACCACTGAGAACAGTCTGGCTCCATCCTCTTTGTACCCACACCCTTCAGGTAGTTAAAGGCTGCTATCAAATCCCCCCTCAGTCTTCTCTTGGGCACACTAAATAAGCCCTGTCCTCCCAGTCTCCTAACCATTTTTGTTGTCCTCCACTGGACTCTTTCCAACTTGTCTACATCCCTGTTGTTGGGGGGCCCAAAACTGGACACAGGACACCAGATGTGGCCTCACCAGTGCTGAATAGAGGGGAATAATTACTTCCCTTGATCTGCTGGCAATGCTCCTACTAATGCAGCCCAGTATGCTTAGCCTTCTTAGTTATTGGCAGTCCCTCAGTTCAAGGATGATGTCTACCAGAGTTCACTGATGGGTCTTGAGGTGACTTAAGAGCCCAATCCTTGAGCCACAGACCTGTGCACAGAAGCTGCAGGGCTTTCCACAGGCCCACACAGAATATGGGCCTCCTGAGAATCCAATAGATGATGTATGTGATTGGCCAGAAAAGAAACTATACTTAAGCCTTGCCTTGAGAGCAAAATTTTGTCTCTTGGGTACAGGGAAGGCTGCAGTTCTTCAGCTAGCAGGCTGAGTAAAGGAGGCTGACAGAGAAACTGCAGAAGGTCCTGGCAGAGAGGTCAGTGACAGGAGTTGCCTTCTAACCTGTTGAGCTGGGAAGGGACTGCATTCTTGGATTTAAGATACAGGATAAGAACAGGTTCTTTTTCAGGTATTTTGTTGGTTTGTTCTTATATTTCTGTCTGCATATCAACATATGGTTACTGATTTCTTATGTTTGTTCTTGATTTTATAATATTCTTTTCTGGGTTTTTTTACTCACTTATTGTCAGCATTAACTGGGATCTCAGAACAGGCCTCTATTCTGGAAGGGGGAATCTATCTTTTCTGAGTGCAAGAGCGAACAAGGGTGTGATTCTCCTAGCTGGCAACATCCCCAATGCTAAGAGCTGGCAAAACCTGGGTGAAGCAGGTAAAGCTGAGGTACCACAGGGCAGGGAGGTGACCTTCGGATTATCTCAATCTGTTCTCAGTAATCAAGCAGCAGATGGCAGGAAGAGGCTGGGGCTGTGAGCCTGAATGCTGCGTGCCCCCAGCAGCTGGGGTGGCACAGCTACGCTGGCAGCAGCGGGAGCGCGGTGGCAGTGGTGGGAGAGCTGCGGCGGTAAGCTGGGAGCTCCCGCAAACGCTGCTGGCACTGTCGGCAGGGTGGGGGGTGAGCAGTGGCAGCAGCAGCCAGGGGCAATTGTGGATTGCCGGTGGTGTCGGTGGCAGGATGGCAAGTAGCGACCCCCTGCAGGCACCCCTTTTTGCAGGGAGTGTACCACCATGCTCAGAGGGCACATATGCACCCGTGTGCACCCCCTACGTGTCGCCTGAGGTTGTGAGAAGACCCTAAGAATGTGCCTCAGAAGCACACCCTGCTACATTTGGGGTTGGTGAGCATCATGGAATATTGATGAGGCACGTGCATAGTGCCTCACATAGAACAGGGAACAGCTGAAAGTTTTTTCATGAACCTGGACATTCTAGGGAGTCTAGACTGGCCCACAAATAGCTTTTGCATAGAACTTGCTGTTTTTTTTACATTAAGTACATGATAAGTACTTTTGCTTAAAATGTACAGAAAAATAACTATAAAAATGGCTAGGATCCTAAATTCAGTAGCTGTAAAGAGGTACAGTATATAGATATCAAGCAGTATGGGCAAACTTAAGAATTCTCCCTGAGACCAAAAATTTACCTGGGTGGCATTCAGCATGCATAAGGCTGAGTAAATGCTGTCTCTGTCCATAGCTATAAATTCCTGAGCCCCCTAAGGGCTCCCAAGCAAGAGTCCCAAAATATATCTGCAATCCTTTAGCCATGATTTCAGGATATCATAGTATCATAGTGCTTAGGGTCAGAAAGAACCTAAACAGATCATCAGGACTAACCCACTATCCCAGGCAGGAACGGGTGCCAGGGTCATATCACCCCAGCCAAATATCTGTCCAGCCTCTCCTCTTGAAGATCCCCACGGTAGGAGAGAGTATCACCTCACCTGGGAGCCCATTCCAGAGCCTGGCAGCCCTAACTGTAAAGCAATGTCTCCTGATGTCCAGCCTGAACCTTCTCTCTAATAATTTGTGGCCATTATTCCTAGTAACCCCAGGTGGTGCCTGGGGGAACAGAGCCTCCCCCAATTCCTGCTGGTCCCCCCTGGTGAGTTTGTAATATGAGAGCTATGAGATATATGGATTCAACTCATTTTTCTCTGACAAGCTTGGTGAGTTTCCTAACCCCAAGGCTACTGGAGTAGGACTTTCCAAGCCCATAGCTGAGGCCCAGGTATCTAACTCAGAAACCCAAGCAGAAATAGACAACTCTCTCTGGTAAGTTACTTGCCTATATGCCACCCTTTTCCATTGTTTTATGCCTGGTTTCTTAGATAAGGGTCAGCAATCAGTGGACTGGATCTGGCCTACGGAGCCATTTTATTCAGGTCATGCATCTGAGGTGCTTCTTTATCATTTGAAGAGCAAGAGGCTTCTGCAGGAGGCTTTGCCTGTGCAGTGGCTGGGCAGCAGGGAGAAGACACAGCAGCAACAGCACCAGCACCAGGAAGAGGGGAGTGTGGAGAGAGAGGGGAGTATGAAGTGAGGACTGCTCCTTTGCAGGCCAGGTTGAAGTGATTCACGCTCAGAGCTAAGTCCATTAAACTGCCCTTCCTCCCCCACTCCAAAATGTTGCTAACCTCTGGATTAGATGGTTCCCTATTCCACTGGTTTCTGAAGATCATTTTCTTAATCACCTCTCTCTCACTACGTGTTTTACGAAGAACCTTGATGTCTGACTTTAGTTGGAGGAGTCCATTGAGCAGCAGGGTGACTAGTGGTTAGGTGATGCAACACTCAACAGAGTAACATGTAAAAATCTTTTAAAATGTATGCCCTAAATCTAAAGCAAAGCTGTAGTTTGAGATCATCCATCTACTGAGCTACTAAGACAAGCTATTGAGTTCTATCTAGTCTTTGATTTCATGAGGCCTTATGTTCTTGAGTCAGTCACTTCACCTCTGTCTCTGTTTCTCCATCCATTAAAAGATTATAGTAATTATAGCTCTATGTTACAAGAATGCTGTGATTTATGCCAGTTATTTAATGTTCACAAAATGCTTTGACAATGAGCAGTTTTATTCTGCAGTCCTTACTCTGGCACAGTTTTACTTGAGATGGCATGAACTCTGCCTAAGAGCTCCAATATTCAGTCCAAAAACAGAATTACTAAAGAGAATTACTCAGTGATTACAAGTGCAGTAGTTAAGGATCATTAAAAGGGCGGTTTTACTAGCATGAACTCAGAACATAAGGCATGAGATCACCAAACACCAATCTACATTTATGTACTCCCATGAAAATTAAAAACTAATTTAGAATCTGACTCAAAATGTTTGATCAAGATCTTTAAATGAAGGAATATTTTATTCATCTACCTCCTTCTAGTGGCAGAATATGAAATAAAAAATTAAAAATCCATTTTTTTAAATTCCAAAAATCTTGTAGATTTTAATTCTGCAGTTCTATCAAGCACCTGTACTGGGTGGATGACACATGCTCTATCTGCTCAACTCAAAAGGAAAACACCATCTGGAATATATCACTGCATTCTGATATTTTTTATTACACCAGCTGAGTAGTTGGAAAAAAGTTCTTTGCAAGTTTTTGGACACAAGCACCCTTCTTCAGGCACAGGGAGTCTCTCCTGTTGCATTTGGAACTGCTTCTCTTCATCATTCATTAATGATGATAACTGGGTAAACACTGGGTTAAGCTACTTGAGGAACAGCTCAACCAAGAATTCTCTAGAGAGAAGTCATGGACCTCCAGAAATCAAAGCAAGAAGCCTACAAGAGATGCAAGTCAGGAAGTACCAAAGAGGAATACTCAGCAGCCACCCATACCCGCAGGGAGCAAAAGCGCAAACTGAACATAAACTTGCAACTGGAATCAATGATAACAAAAAGTCCTTCTTTAAATATGTAGTGAGTCACAAAAGGAACAAGGAAAGAAAGCATAGGGCCCCTGATAAATCAAATGAGATAGCTGTTAACTGACACCCAGGACAAAACCTAACTCCTGAATGAATACTTCACATTAGTATTCCACCATTTCAAGGATATTAGCCTGCTTGACAGGATACAGGATGACCATGGTGGGGGTGACCACCCTCCACAATTGACCCCACAATTGATGTAAATCTTGTGGGGGAGCACCTACAAAGGATAAATATCTGTAAGTCAGTTGGACTGGACTGGACAAACTACATCCAAGAGTGCTAAAAGAACTGGCTGATGTCATCGCACTACCAGAGAGGTCCCAGAAGACTGGAAAAAAGCCAGTGCGGGAGAAGGGAGGACCCAGAAAACTACAGGCCAATCAGTTTGACTTCAATCCCAGGTAAAATCCTGGAGAAAAACATCAAAGAAACCATCACACATAGGCTAACTGAAGTCAGTATTCTGAAGGATAGCCAACATGGTTTTGCCATGGGCAGATCATGTCAGACCAACCTCATTTCCTTCTATGATCAGGTTATTCACCACCTGGATCAAGGGAATGAGGTTGATGTCATATACTTGGACTTCAAAAATGCCTTTGACCTGGTCTCCCATAATGTCCTCATGGTCAAATTGGGAAAATGTGGCCTCAACAACTTCACAGTGGTTAGGTAACTGGCTCCATGGTATTACAAGCAATCTGACAAAGTTCACTGACAACACCAAGCTATGGGGGAGCGTTGTCACGCTTGAAGACAGGCTAGCAATACAGGCCAACCTGGCCAGGCTTGTGAAGTGGGCAGACCTCACCTTGATGTCATTTAATACAGAGAAATGTAAAGTGCTCCATCTGGGGAGAAATAACCCATAACACACAGGCTCGGCAGTGCTCTGCTTGCCAGCACCACAACTGAACGAGAGCTGGGTGTCATGATTGACAATAAAATAAACATGAGCCACCAATGCGATGCTACAGCTGTCAGAGCTAACCAAACACTGGCATGCAGCCACTGAGGCATCCCAAGCAAGGCAAAGGATGTCATCCTCCCACTTTACTTGGCCTTGATGAGACCATAACTGGAGTACTTTGTCCAGTTGTGGGCGCTGCACTTTAAGAAGGATGTGGAGAAGCTCAAGAGACTCCAGAGGAGGACCACACACATGATTAGAGGCCTGGAGACCAAGACATATGAGGACAGGCTGAGGGACTTGGGATTGTTCAGCCTGGCGAAGAGAAGATTCAGACAGGATTTGGCTGCAGCCTGTAAGTATACTAAGGCATACATCAGGGTTTGGGTGAGCATCTATTCACCAAGGCCCACCGGGGAAGACAAGAAATAATGGACACAAGCTGATTGAAGATCACTTCGGACTAGACGTAAGGAAAAACTTCTTTACAAGCTGAGTGCTGAGGGTTTGGAACAGGTTTTCCCCAGAGGTGGTACATACAGCCATCCACCCTGGTGATCTTCAGAAAACATCCTAACACCCATCCTGCAGGGATCATTTGATCCCAGCATTATTTCCTGCCCAAGTGCAAGGGGACTGGACCCTGTGATCTGTAAGGTCCCTTCCTGCCCCTAACAACTATGAAACTATGATAACAGGCTATAGCTTGTACATCTCCTGGCTCAAGCAGCCATAGCCTACATTTTCAGCCTATGAACATTAAACTCTATTTCTGCAGACATCAGGTAAGCTCCATTCCCACAACAGCTTACATATGAAAATGTCTCTTTGCAGCACTATTAGTCTTCCATAGTAGTGTGGGACCTTATATATATGAATTCCCTAAACAGCAAGAAAGAAGAGGAAAGCAATAAGGAAATGAGCGACAGGAGATGCTAAAAACTGATAGTTTTGTTCTGGGCATTTGAGGTATTAATTTTTCTCTACAGAGACCCTCATGGAAAGCTTTACATCTATATTAAACAGAACAGACGAAAACGTTGCTAGGAAAAATATCTGTCATTTAATCCTGCAATATCTTCTAGGTCAGTGATTTTCAACTAAAGTGATGGGAAGCCCTTTTAAGGGTGTTGTGGGGTGTCATGCAATATTAGGCATGCAAACACCAGCAAACAATTTACCAGATAAATCCAGAGCTTTCAAATAAGAATCCACAGTGTCAAAAATATTCTGATCTGTTGTGGTCTTTCTGAGTTCTTTGCAACAGAAGAATTGCCATATTATTTTTCTGTAGTCAAGAAACGAAAAGCTGGTATTTTCCAAACAATGCTTTGAGTCTAATGAGGTTGAGAAGCACTGTTCTGTGCAGTAATGACTCACCATGCTTTTTCCCCTCCCACTTTTTATTAGATTTCTTGTGAACTACTTCTGGGCAGCTAGACAGCTGAAACAGTGGATGGCATACATTTTAAATCTGACAGAAGATCTCATGCACTATAGTAAAAAGTCTGTAAGTATTCCAGGAAGAGTTTGGTGAACATTGACCCACTGTGTACATAAGCAATATATTTTTTACAAGAATAATGTTAAATATATAAGACTGAACATGTGCTTTATTAATTAAATCTAAATGAATAGTTTGTCTCAGTGTTCTAGGAGGATAATGATGATGAATGTACGCTCGAAAAAAGGGAAGGGGGAATAATCCAGACAGTTACAGAAAAAAAAGTCAAGAAAAGGACAACTAAAAATATGGAGATAAAATAAAAATGGGGTAAAACTGTAACGTGGGTTTACCATGTGGATTGGGTCAAATTAACCTGGTATCTTTCTTTAAGAAGATAACTGATTTTCTAGACAAGGAAAACACAGTAAATCTTCAGTAAAGCATTTGTTACAGGGCCACAAGAAAAATAATTAGTTAATTAATGGAATTGCCAAGAGGGTAAGGACTGACAGGCAGAAGGCAGCAAACAAGAGGGAGCAGCAGGTAGACAGGAGGGGGTTAGCAGTGAAGTTCCTCAAAGATCAGTCCTCAGATGCATCTGTTCAATATCTTCACAGCACACTGGCAAAAAAGCAGGCGTGTGCCACAGATGCTCACTAGCACAATGTTAGGAGGTCTAAGGGAGGCCACAGAGAAAGGAGCAGAGAGAACCATGAGGCCTGGATTTACAGGAATGCCACTCAACTGACTTGCCAAGGGCAAGGCCATGCAATAAGGGCCCAAAAACATCTGTAAGCCTTTTGCCAGGTATCTGACAGGAAACTATGTGTATTCATTTATTAATTCAATTTTTTACTACTATTTTAGGATACAGGCTAGGAAGGTCAGCCTGGATGCCATTTTTATCTTGAGCCATCAGCACATGGGCTCACCAGCCTCTAGCGCGAGCCAGCCCATACATAGACTAGGAGGCTAGAATTGGTGCCTTATTCCCAGTTCCTTTTTAATAGTAAGGCAACTGGGAATGAGGCACCAACTTCAGCCTCATCCTTAGAGCAGGAGCTCTTTTAAAGGCTGGCAGCACCCCTCACTTATTCCTTGACCGTGGAAACTTATTGGGGGAGTTTTCCTGGGAGCCCAGGCCAGGGCTCTCATGGGAAAGATGCCTCTGGGTTTCTTTATGTGAATGGTGTTTGCGCCCCTGACATCGTGTAACAACCCCCAGCGCCCTCGAGAAGAGGCCAGCACCGCCGACTCAGCCCAGGGAGCGGCTGGGCCCCGGTGCAGACGCGCGCAAGAGGAAGAGCGCGCACAGAGGCCGCAGCACAGCGCTCGGGGTGGGGGAAAAAGGCGCTGGAGCTCTGCACACGCGCAACCCTACCCGTGCCGGCCGGAAAGAAACCACTAGCTGTCGCTCCCCAGCATCTCGGCCCCGCCCGGTTGTAAGATGGCGGCGTTGGGGTCACGTGGGGCGCGCCCTGGCGGGGACATGGCGGCTGCGGAGGGAGCCGCGCTGGATACAGAAAGCAAAAGCAAAGAGGTGGAGGTGGAGGTGGGTTGGTGCTATCCCTCTCACTGCGTTTGGGGGTTCGGCCCTGTTGCGGCCGTTATTGGCCTCTAGCGCCGTTCTGTTGCGGCCAGTAACGGTCACAAAGGGGCGGGGCGGGTTGGCCCGCGCACAGTATTTGGGTCTGCACATGCGCAGTAGCTGTTCAGACGTGCCTCGGCACATACACGTTTTACGCGTGCGTGTGTACGATAATTTCGCTCAGGCCTCTGCACGCGCAGTAACCTGTCTGACTGTGCCTGCACGAGCTCCGTAAGTTTTTGCGTACACAGTAATAATTTACACACGTGTGTGCACGCACAGTAACGTTGTTCAAATGTGAGTAGGCACAGGAATACTTCACAAACACATGCACGTCATTGAATGTGACCGAATCTGTCACCCGGCACTCTTGAGTCAGAAGGGTACTGGTCATGATCTGTCCAGCTCCAAGGTGATTGTTATCCAGTTTTAAGCAGTGTATAAATAATGCATTTTGAAATTGTAAAACTGGATCTTGTAGGTCAAGCCTTTGATGCATAATATACTATTATGATTGTGACTTGTGGTGGGAACACCAGTCTACCAGAAAGTGGATTGATACTGATATATTTTCACACAGGTTTCTAGAAATGTTACTTATTGGGTTGGATTTTTTTTGGTCATAAGACAGTAAATAGAGGTCTTCATTGTGCTAGGAACACCACAGATCAAGGTTTGAAGGGTGAAGGGAACTTACCATGCAACCACTGCTCTGCAATAATTGGTTTGAGTGCCTACTCCTGTCTCAGAGTAAATGGAAGAAGCTGAACTTGGCTCTGTTTCCTTCAGGAGGAAGCTGCTCCTGTTTCGTTTCTACTTACCACAGGACAGAACAGGATGCATGAAAGAAACTGTTACCAAGGAGCAATGATGCATGGTAAAGCCCTGTACATTCATTTTAACTTGGTATACATTGTTTGTCTGTATGAGAAGTGCAGAAAAAGGCAGTTTTCCCCAACACCAGAACAGGTGACTGGCAGAATCAGAAATAGTACCTAGATTTCTGGGTTCCTGATCTGTAATTTGTTCATTAACATACGTGGGCTTTTACGTACAGCCATATTTTGAAAATAATCGTAATAAAGTTCATTTTTATTTCAGATATTTATTTGCATAACAGCAAAGGTTTGTGATGGCAAATAAAGGTCAACTGTGGGCAATTGAAACCAGAAAAGAGTTTGAAAGTAATACTTTCTCACTATTTTTCAGTACATTTAAAAAAATGTTTAAACTATTTGCTTTGAAGTCACAATTTTTACCATGCTTTTAAAAATTGTGTGTGTTCATTGGTAATTATTAGAAAAATAGTGGAGACTTTCTTGTCACTTTCAGAAAGAAAGATTTACAAGGATCCAGTAGAATCACGTTCTTTTTCTCACCCCCTTCCCAATAAGGAATGACGCAAGCAAATCAAATTTTAAGGCAAAACGTAGTCAACAGATCAAAGGAACTGTTTTAAACCACTTTCTAATTAACCAATATAAATTATTACTGTAATACATTGCTGAAGGCGATATTAAACTATCACATTTATTTAAGAACAAATGAGCATAAATGTGGAGTTGTATTAAGTAGCATAAAATTATTAAGGGCTTTTGGTCCTTATCCTTTGGGTAAACAGAAATTTGAGATGAAGTAGAAACAGCTATCACATTCAAGTGTGTTGTGTACGCAGTCAATAGGGACAAAGCATCATGCTGTTTGTAGGCACCTCCTGAAACTGCAGCAGAAGTGTGCTACACAGCGACTCCTTTAATTTAGCTCATTTTGCTGCATCCCATCCCTGATTGGCAGGGGGACCCTGGTGGCCCTGCCGCTTGCTACTGATTGGCTAGGAGGCAAAAACCATGGTTTTAAATATGCCATGATTTTTGCCTCCCAGCTGATCAGCAGCAAGGCTGCTAGGACCGCTGGACCAGTTAGCAGGAGGAGACAAAAATTGTAGTATATTTTAAACTGGCATATTTAAAATCACGGGTTTTGCCTCCTGGCCAATCAGAAGCAAGCGGCTACCGCTCTCCCCTCCCCCAACACTTCCTCCTCCAGCCAATTGAGTGGGGGAAGTGCAACAAAATGAGCTAGATCAAAGGTGTCATGTAGCAGTCTTCCCCCCATGATTTCGGTAGGTACCTAACTGTGTCATGATTTAATTCTGGTACGGCAATAGCTCCTGTGTCACTTAGCAAACTATATATATAGGTCAAATTTTGTATTTACCAGTTCTGAGGAGTATCTACTTTAATGCAGTTTTTTATTTAAAGTGGTTATTTTTAATTTGTGGTTCTAAGCACCTTACAAATGTATTTTATAAACTTATTTCATAGGAGCAGCTGGTCATGGTGGAATTATCTGGAATTATTGATTCAGACTTCCTAGAAAAATGTGAAAACAAGTGCAAGATTTTGGTAAGTACAACACAACAAATAGCGAAGGGGCAAGTGAAATTCATGAAAACAAGAAAGAATTTTGGACTTGTTCCAAAGCTTGTTGGAGTCAATGGATTTTGGATCAGATCCACGGTATAGAAACATGCATGGTTTCTGGGATGATAATCTGCCTACATGGTCTATGCATTCAGCAGGTAACATCCGCACCTTGAAAGTTACAGGTGTGCAAAATTTAGGAGAGAATGTTTAAAATAATTCTGGATTAGGAATCTTACATTTAGGCTCCAAAGCCACTTAAGGGCTTTTGAAAATGTTACCCTTAATGAGTTAAAAAAATCAGTTTGAACAAGTGCACTTTCTGAAATAGCTTGAACACAGCTTGCAAACAAAACCCATTTCTACTTTAATTATATCATATTTTCTGCTCTCTTTCAGCCCTGAATACTACACTTATAACCCATGTGTTCTGTCACTTCATTACAAAGTTACTATAAAAGGCAGACTTACCTAGACCTCAGTTTTTCACTGTTCTTCACCTGGGTCATTTAACTGATTCCCAAATGTGAGAGAGGTTCTCTTGTCCCTGAAAACTATTGGAAATGTCCCATAGCTCTATAAAAGACAATCTTCCACATGTAAAATGTTATGTGAAACTTGACTACTTAGTTAGATCTGAAGCTAGAGAAATATGGGAGGATGTTTTTTGACTTCTAGTTGATGCAATAAAATCCATTCCTAAAATTTCAGTTGTGGTTTTCAATAGAAAAAAATGCATTATAAGTATGTTTATAAATTCTCGTTCTGGTGAATAAAGTTGCCTTCATGCTTTGAAGCAAGTTACAGGCAACCCCCGCTTAGCGCTCTTAATCGGTTCTGGAAAAACCGAGCGCTAAACGAAACAGCGTTAAGCGAAACCCATTTTGCTTGTTGCCTTGGTGCATATTTTCACTGATATCATACAACAGCTTTAAGTTGTATGCCTTCATTTTCTATTGTACTCTTGTTAAAAAAACCCTGCATTTACAGGATGTGCTTCTCACACTCAGTTCCATCTTAGATTCTCCCCAAAATCAGAATCACTTGAAATACTCTTTGGGTCATGGGGATCAATTAAAAAAAATAGAATAAAAAATTCTACACTTTTATTTTGAATAGCTCTCTCAGATTCTAGTAACTGTTTCTGGAGAGAAAGGGGGTAAAAATCCTAACCAACCAACCAAATAGATATAAGGTTTTCAAATACAGGTTTCCCTTGCTTTATGCTATGCATTTGTTCCTGGAAAATGGCACATAACTCAAATTCACATAAAGGGAACCCACTTTACAATGTAACAAATAGGGACATGTTCCAAGACCTTGACTGTACTGACTCCCAGACCCATTTGTACCATTTTTACAAGACAATTTTTGTACTTGCCAACAGCAGACAGTTTACACAAGTCCAGGGTGGTGGTGTATGTTTAGTTGGTATGAAGAGAGGGTGGCGATGGACTAGGGAGATTAGTAGGAGATGAGCTAGCGATACACTTAGAAGCCATAATTGGGATGGCAACTACAGAAACACATCGCAGACAGCGAGTGAGGAGCACAGATCAACACAGTGGACTATGTTTTGGTGTACATCACTCCCACAATGCACTGCACAAAGCAGCTGACTGAGCTTCCACCACACTTCATAAGAGTGAATTTATCTCGCATATAATGAATTTTTGGTATAAAAAAGGGTCATTGCATAAAAGCGAATTCGCACGTACGGAACCTGCATAAAGCAAGTGAAACCTGTACTGAAAATCACATTGCTACCACATCTTACTACACTTTTAAAGTTTTTGCGTTCTCTATCAAAACAGTGCAGTGATCTGCACTTCTGTATGCAACTTTGGTACTACTGATGTCTATTTATTTTTTCTGCAAAAAAAGTCTGCAGTGGAACTGCAGACTTAAGTGTCAATATAAGTTAAATGTTTACTTTCTTGAAGGGAGAGTCAAAGTAATATTAACATTCATTAATACCAACAATATTAATGTTATATTAATTAATACTCATAGCCAGGATACCCATTGTAGATTTTATAAAATTAACAAAAAAGGCTTTTTGCCTTGGTAACACTTGGCACATGCTTAACTTCATGCACACAAGAAGGCCTGTCAGTGAAGCTAAAACGGGGGTGGGCAACTATTTGGGCTGGAGGGCAGCTTAGGGAGTTTTGGTGACTGCTGTGGGCTAGGTCGGCACCCCTTCTTCCCCCCTGGCAACAGCTCACCAAAACTCCCTAAGTGTCTCTGCCCTGCATGTGGCTGGGTGAATGGGATGGAGCTATGGGCAGGTGTGGAGCAGTATCCAGTGGCAGGACAGCTAGAGTCAGGATCGGCAGGTAACAGCGCAGGGCCGAGGCCCAGGGCAGAGCTGTGATCCACTCCCCCCACATACCCCTGCAATAGAGTGGATCACACCTCTGCCTTGGGCTCCAGCCCTGCACTCTGTCACCACCCAGAGATCCTAGGGTCTCCATAGAGACTGTCCTAGGATGCACACAGCTGGGTAGATGGGGTGGGACTGTCGGCAGGTGAGGAGTGGCATCCAGGAGTGGTACAGATAGGTTGGGCTGGGAACACGCAGGACTAGGGCTCGAGGCAGAGCCATGATCCACTCTCTGCACGCCTCTGCCCACAGACCTGGCTCCTCCAACCCTAGAACCCCTGCCACAGTCCTCTGGGCTTAAGTACAGACTCCTGCTGTTGCTCCCAGGAAGCCTCTGCAGTCCATTAGAAACAAAAATGCAAAAATATAGGTAGGGGCATTACTCAATCCTAGTCTCCAGTTGCTTTCCAGCACAGTGTTTTTCCTCTCATAACAGCTTGTGTCCTTTTGGGCTCTCTGCCCTGCACTCCTGGTTTCTGGTCCCTAGCTGTAGCTGGTCTGTCCTGCATTGAGGGGAGACACCTGGGCTGAGTTAACATCAAGTGACTCCTCCCTTGAGGTTATAAATAGCCTGGGTTGTTCCAGCACTGTCCTAGTGTTTCCAAATAGGGCTTTCCCTTTCCAGGGGTTCTGTTTCCCATTGGGAACCTTAAGGGGGTTGGATTCTTTCTCTATTCTCCTGGGGTTTTCTGCAACACAGGCTTTCCCTGCTGGGCTACTTCTCCCCTCTGTTTGAGAGCACTCTGCAGGTAAGTGTTTAGTTCTTTCCACATTCCCAGACCTGTCTAGGGGCTTCTGTTTGCTGCCTCTGAGCAGGCTCTGCAGTTGCCCCATTTCAACTGCCCCTGTGTCCTTCCCCTTTACTGTTGGTGCCGCTTGACTTCCAGATGCTAAGGGGAAGGGAGGGACCGTAGATTTTCCTCCTCCCACACCCCCTACTCTTCTACAGAAACCAATGTTGTGCTGATCTGCAATTCTGATAAGGATTCCTTCCACTTCCTTGCTGTCACAGACATCCCCTAGCATGGAGCCCTGATACTAGATAAAGGAGCTGACCCCTAGGGAATGAATTGTATTCCATGCACATAAATTTACTAAAGCAAAGCTGTGGATTAAAATAGTACTTTCTGGAGGCAATACCAGCTTTTAGCAACTGCTTCTTGTAAACAAACAGACTGAACACAATTTAGTTCATGCTTCTTTGGATTTCAGTAACTGTTCCCTTTCCTCTTTATATACTGTAGCTTTTACTAGGTCAAAGCCTTTTTAAAGGGATGTAGTAAAATTCCTGGGACATTATCAACTAAAATGCATGATTCTGTATTAAAATACCACCTTGAGGTTATGACTGAGAGGTTTGGGTTTTTTTCTGTTTGATAGTACTTTGTTCTGGCTCATATCAAGTGTTTCACTGATTCTTTTGTATAGTTACTTCCCTTGGTGCTTGTGCGGATCTCACAGAAACAGGAGAGAGAACACTTTAAACACAGGAGAAAATAACTGGAAAACCATACAAACTTGCAGGAGAATGCAAAGGCAGATGTAACTCATTTTTGGAATTTGTGTACATTTTCAGTTGACACTGTCCTGCAATTTTCAGGAGTCTGCCATAAAAAACAGTGTCCTACCACCACCAATGATCTGGTTATGTGCCTGCTTCCTGTTCAGTCACTTAACCTACTTGTACAAACTCTCTTTTTCCTGGCTAGCTTTCTAATTTGCTTACCTAATTTATTTGCCTGGGATGTAAAAATGATGGCTTTAGAAAGCTTTGTAGTTTGTAAATCAACAACTAAAATTTTTTCTTTGGTCTTTCTCCCTGTTCTAATTTAGATATAACAGAATAGACTCACTAGCTTGTATTTCACTTTGCTTTCTTGCCTTGCATTGTATATACCATTTACGGAACCTATACTTTAGGTGGTATGTGAGCTACAGCATATTTATTTGAGCAGTTGTCTATTTCTAGTCCTCTGACAAGAGATCTGCCTTAACTATCATAGGCATAGCGTAATTTTCTTTCTCTTTTTTGTCTTTACTTTTGTAGGGAATAGACACAGATAGACCCATTTTACAAGTGGACAGATATGTCTTTGCCGGAGAGTATGAAGGTAGGAGAAGATGATATGTACAAAACCTTTCTTTTTTAAGTGATATGCAGCGTTCTCTTATCTTCCATGGACTTCAGTGTAAGTGGAGAGCATTCAGCTCTGAAAAATCTTAGAAAATCATTTCTCTCACTTCTTAACAAAATGTCCTTTGTTCTTCTTGTTAGATGCCCTTGGAACCTGTGTGGTCTTTGAAGAAAATGCAGAGCATGGTAGGTGATATGCCTTGAATGTCCTGGTTTGTCTGAGGGACAGGCAAGGCGTAAAGTATTCATATTGTATCAGTTGAAGGGAATGTTCACTAAAATATTTTTCTCTTTCTAGTGGATGCAGAAGGCAACGAAAAAGTACAGTTGAAATACAAGTGCCACACAATGAAGAAGTTAAACATGACACGAACACTCTTAACGGAAAAGAAGGAAGAAGAAGAGACTGTAGGTTAGAATTGTTGATCTTATGCATGGGGGGCCATTATGGGATTGGGGTAAGAATAACCCTACTTTTTATAGATGCCTCAGAATGAAAAGTAGGTTAATATGTTTTGTACCAGTAAGATTCTAGAAGCTAAAGAGTTACAAGCTTTCTTTTCTAAGACAACAAGAATGTATTAACATGTTAACTGAACTAAAAGTTAGTTTATAGCTACTTGGAAAAAACATGCTTGCAAGTTGGACCAAACTACTTTTCATTTCTATATCTGTTTTGAAGATGCACTTTTTGCCCTAATTGTTCATACAACTTTACCTAAGCATCAAGTAATAATATAGGGAAGTAAAAAATAGCTATTTTAGTCTAAAGTTATAATATTCAGTTGAAAAGGGTATTATATTAAAATGTCACGTGAGCTACACACACAACAGGTATAAGGGCCTTAGTACAAATTAAATGATTCTCTTAACCATAAGATGCAACTTTTCCTCTTGCAGATAATGATGATAATTTATGATTTGTTAAGAAATTGCTCTATAAGTTAGGGTAACAGGTTGGAGAGTGGGTTATTTAATTAAAAGACTCTGCAATAGGAAATAACCCAACTGAACACTTAGGAAAGAAAGCTACCTCCTAAAAACCAATTACATTCTTGAACATGACATAATACTCTGTGTGGCAGGGCACTAGGTATGCCTGCCACTTTAAGGCCCTGGAGCTGGCAGCCTCCAGGTGCCTAATGAGGGCAGCCATTTTAGGTTCAGGGCTGCCTATATAAACAAGGCAGTTTGGCTGCTGGAGGGCAGGCAACAACATTACCTGTCCTGAGGGCTGCTGAATTTCATCTGGAAGTAAGGGAGGAGCTGTAGGGGATGGCAGGAGGTTCCTGGTTCTGGGTACAACTGGAAACTACACCCTGCCAGGAGTGGGTGGCCTGGTGGGGCTCCCAGTGGCGCGGGAGCCCCCAGGAAATGCCAGGCCAGTGATCACCCTGGTGAAAGGTGGGTTGGGGACCTTACCCCTAGCCCTCACCTTTGGGTGGGTTGCGTACACCGGAGGTAGTTGTGGGGGTGCAAGCCTCCCAGGAGAGGGGTGCAAGCCCTGAGAAGGAGAGTTGGAGGCCAGGTGTGATCAAGGCCACCTGAGCCCTGCGGGGGTTTGAGACTCTGAGGAGGAGAGTTGGGGTCAGGCACAGCTACAGCCACCTGAACCACCTGTGAAGGGAGGAACTCAGTTGGGGGGTCCTACAGCAGGATTCTGGGCCCCACTGGGGGGGACTGACATCTATGTTCTCATACATGCCATCAACAAGGCTTGGGCTGCTGTGTAGGGGAGGAATGGAGCCACAGATAGCACCTGCTACCAGTGGGGCAGAGAATTGGCAGCCTCCTGCCTAATTGCATCTATTAATTAATTATTAAGACAAGGCATAGTGGGTGAGAAGGCAGGTGGTTAGCCTAACAACGGGGGGGGCGGTCCATGTGGAGATCGGCCCCGGTAGGCTCCCCTGTTACACTCTGTATGTGTACATTCATCATTTGAGCCATATCCTGATCAATAAATATTTAAAATAATCTGTTTCCTGAAGAGCACATTGTTTACAGGAGGGGGGGAAAAATACCAGTCTTAGTTTATATTTGCGTAATCTGCAGACCTGCTGTACTTTGCATTTGTATTAATTTCTTAGACCAGGGCTGTCTAATGTCTGTGCAGCCAGGGCCACAAAGCATGGGCCACAGTCCATGGTTGCTGTGAAGACAATGCCCAATCCAGGCACTCCCACTTCACACAAGCAGCCTAGTGTCTTCCCCACCCCACACACTGCCACATACAAGGCATGGTCAGCCTAGATTCCTCCTTATTTCCTGGCACCAAAGGCAACCTGCCCCTCCTCCCTAGTTCCTTCTAGTCATGCATGCCACCATGTACAGCCTAGTTTCTCCTTTTCTCATGCGCAGCTCAGGCATCCTAGCCCCTGCCTACTATGCCACCCTGCTTCCAGGTGCAAGGGTAGGAAGTAGAAGCTGGAGGAGGGTGGGGGAGCCTGAAGAAGCCAGCTATCACAACAGGATAGGATGGGGATGAGGGTGGGGGCATTGGCAGCTGGGCAAAAGCCTGTGGGTTGTATGCAACCTGTAAACTCTGAATTACAGCCCTGCTTTTTGACTATTTCTGGTACCATTTTCTGTCAAGTTAACTGATATCCTTAATACGGTAGTCTCCTTCCTGCTTGGCTAAAACATCTCAGTGTCTTGAATCGTATAGAAACCATTCTGGAGCAGTTTTTTGGCAGTAGTAGATGCTATAAAAACCTACTAAGCATGTTATTTAATTTTTTTAAATGATGAGTTTGACAGGTCGTTTAATAGCTGTGTTTTACACAGCAGGTGGTATATTATATCTCCAGTCTTTGGCTCCTCCCTTCAGTTGAAAGAACTCTGGAGTCTGCACAACTAGCTTGTATGTCAGAGGGAGCCTTATCTTGAATCATTTAATAGCAATTACTGTCTGGCCATTGTTCAGCCAGAAGTATAACATGGAGGACCTTCTGGTATGAAGCTCTTATTCATAAAGCAATGAAAATGGGTGATTATCAGTCATCTGAAAGGAACTTTAAAGACCTTTCTCCCCTTAGTTCTTTGAAAAGAACATTATAGTGGAGGAACAAAACTGTCAGTTCTGAATTCTGTGCTGTAATGTTTAGGCACAGTGAAGTTTAAAGAGCTATTAATTTTAGTTAAGAATTGTCCTGATCTGCTCATTTCAAAAGGGTAGTAGTGGAAAATGGTCTGTCCTGCACAACAGAAAGAAGTAAGGCCAACTGGAAGGCATTGAGTAATTTCTATGTAGAAATACTTTATGCTCTCCAGGTTTGAAAGTAAGTGTCAGTTTCCCTCCCTTTGCCCTTCAGGGTTTTTGTAGCTAAAGCTTATGGCATACACCATCTCTTCTACAATGGTGGTTTGTCTCAGCCTTGATAAGACTATTTATTACCTCTTGTATGTTGTCTTGGAATAAAACAAAGGAACTCATTAAACTAGGGGAAAAAATAAAACCTCCTCCTCTTCTGCCATACTACTGTTTAATGTCTTTCTTTGGATCAGGTGGTGTGGAGTGGTTACAGATCAAGGACAAAGAGTTCTCATACAGCAGACCCAATATGATTTGTAGCTTTCTGCGTGAAAAGGAAGATTCTGAGGAGGCAGCTCCAACCCAGGAAAAACTGACGGAAGAGTCTGAGGAAGAGGTCAGTGACAGAGGGAACTCTGACCTCAGTTACGAACTGGAAAAGGAGCAAAGCATGGATAACTCTGTCCCTCTCCCTGATAGAACTGCTTCTGAAGTGGAGAACTTGACCACTGATATTACTCAGGATATTACCTTGGAAGTTGCCCCCAGTTGATACCAAGTCTCCAGCATCCAGAAATTTATTACTAATGGACCAAATTTTAAAGGTACTTAATTCCAGCTTATCTAAATTAATAGAGCAAAGATGCACACACATTCGGATGAAATTGTATGTCTTAAATACTGTGATGTCAATACTATGTGTTACATATATGCATTTCTAACACGCATTTCCGTACCTCGGAGTTGAAGAAAAGGAACAAATGATTAACTGGTAAAGTTGTGCTACAGAAAACTTTCACTACACAGACATTCATAAAAATCACTTTTGTTTGTAAAATGTTTTGTAAAATACAGTCTTGATATCTTGAATGGTTTCAGCATGAGATTTCATGATTGTACTTGTTTGTATGGATGTTCCTTTCAAGAAATGTAATACAAGTGTAACAATCCAATGTTTGTTGTCATCCAACACGATCTTAATTTTTGATTTTTTTTTACCCCTAGCTTCTTTCTTCCCTTCCCCATTACCTTTATTTCTCAGAAGGCAGGTAATTGGTCACTACTATGTAGATAGACTTCAATTGCTGAATGAAGCTGCAAGTGATCTTAGAGCAGGAGTGGGCAAAATGGTGGATCTGGCTGGTGGCCGGGCTCCCATTTCCCAGCAGTCCCTGATGGTGTCATTGCAGCCTGTCTCTATGGAGACCCCAGCAACAGGCTGGGATGTGCAGGTAGCAGATTGTGGCTCTGCCTTGGCTCCAAACCACATTGTTACTCCTGCAGGATCCCAGCCCCGGCCAATGAGCAGCTCCTTGCCCAGCTGTGTGCCCTGCCAGTGCTGTTGGGGCCTGTCTCCATGGATGCCCTAGCCCCATGCTGTCAAGGTGCTGCCAGTACTGGCATCTCCATGAAAACTGGTCGCAGCAACGTGGGCAGAGGCTGCTGGAAAATGGAGTCTACCATGGGCCGGACTTTGCCCACCTCTGTTTTAAAGGGAAGTATTTCTCTTTTTACAACAGAAAACAATAGTGTAAGTGTCTGGATTTTTTTCTAATGTGTTTCATTCAGTTTAATTCTATTTTGTTCATCTTATACTTGTCATACAAAGTTCAACTTGCAATGAATATAATACTGAGGGGGTGTTGGTCAGTTTCAAAATACCCAGCTTGATCATGTTTAAAAAAAAAATCTTTAAACTTATTTGAATATTTTAAAGAACTCTAAAATGGTATGAAAGGTTTTTTTGTTATTTCCCTCTTTGACTAACCATTACAGTCTTCCCCCCCGCCTTTGGTTTCTTGCTAGAGGGAAAACTATGAAACTGATACACACAACATGCTGTAAGAAAAATATAAAAAAGTTTGGTTTGTTTGTTTGTTTTTGCTGAAGTAATCTTTGAATTTTTAAGCCAATTGTCTTGGTGTGCTATAACCAGTGGGGTCCCTCAAGGCTGTGTCCTAGGGCCTATACTGTTTAACATCTGACTACATCACTGATGAAGAAGTGGACTAGCCAAGTTTGCCGATGACACCAAACTCTAGGGTAAAGCAGCCACACCTGAGGACAAGAGGGTGATCCAGGCAGATCTTGATGGGCTCATGAAATGGGCGAACGAGAACCTGATGGTGTTCAACACTGAAAAATGCAAGGTTCTCCACCTTGGGAGGAAAAACCTGCAGCATCCTTATAGGCTCAGTAGTACTACGCTGGTTAGCATTACAGATGAAAGGGACTTGGGGGTCATGATTGACCATAAGATGAACATGAGCCTTCAGTGTGATGCTGCAGCTAGTAAAGCGAGCAAAACGCTGGCTTGCATCCATAGATGCTTCTCAAGCAAATCCTGGGACATCATTCTCTCATTGTACTCGGCCTTGGTGAGGCCGCAGCTAGAGTACTGCATCCAATTTTGGGCTCCACAATTCAAAAAGGGTATGGAGAAGCTTGAGAGGGTGCAGAGGAGAGCCACATGCATGATCAGAAGTCAGGAAAACAGGCCTTATGATGAGAGGCTGAGAGCTATGGGACTCTTCAGCCTGGAAAAGCACAGGCTCAGGGCTGATCTGGTGGTCACCTATAAGTTTTTATCAGAGGTGCTCATCAGGATCTAGGGGAATGTCTGTTCACCAGAACGCCCCAAGGGATGACAAGATAGAACAATCACAAACTCTGCCATGACCGATTTCAGGCTGGACATAAGAAGGAACTTCACTGTCCGAACCCCCCAAGGTTTGGAATAAACTGCCACCCGAGGCTGTTCAAGCACCCACTTTGAATGCCTTCAAGATGCATCTGGATGTTTATCTTGCTAGGATCATATGATCCCTGCTCACTTCCTGCCCCTGGGGCAGGGGGCTGGACTCGATCCTCCAGGGTCCCTTCTAGCCCAAATGTCTATGAAATCATAAAATGAACATTTTCAGACCTAAATCAGTTTTTCGAGTGGATTGCGTCTGTCTAATGTATTGTCTACAACTACCACACCATGTGATAATTTTCCACCAGTGGTAGCTATAGCAGTTAAGTCCAGTATTTGCTACACAAGCCTGTCCTTGCAGGGTGAAGACCACAAAGCACAATCTAGTCCATTTCATGTTGTTTTACCTAGTGATGTATATGAAATAATGAAGGACAAATTCAGATAGAAAACAGTTAACAGTAAAGTTTTGGCTACAAGGGAAAGCAAAAAACAAATTAGAGTTCATCTTGTTCCTGAGAGACTTAGCTCACGGTTGAAATATCTTAAACTTTCTCTTTGTATTACTATAAAGTGTTTCAGTAGTAGAATATGTATTTAGCACAGCAACCCAACCTCTTCATCTTTTTGTTTTCCCTATAAACTTTTAACAGTTTGAGTAGAAACACATTTTCATGATCTGTTAGAAAGTATTTTGATGATGCAAAAAGGAAGAGTCAAAGCTTTCATATAATCCTAGGCTCTATATAATTTTCTATGTATTTCTTACTGTGATGATCATACTACAGATCCTATCATTTGTAGGCAAAGATGTATGTAAAAACATAAACAATATGCTATAGATATAGGAATAAATATATTCCTATTATTATGTAATCAATTAAATTACAAACTGTTGGAAGTATTCATTCCCAGCGCTTGAATACTATCTAGAATCTGTTAGAGATGAAAGGAACAAAACAGGCATTGTTTCCCTCATCTCGGCCACTGTCCATTCTTCAGAGTAATAATTAGGCCTTTCAGTGATTTTGTTTGTCTTCTGAGTTTCCTTCAGTCTCTGGACATAGGTCAGCTGTTGAATTTCAAGGGAGAAGTTTTATTCCGCTAACCGTGAATGCAGCCCTAAGAGAATGTAAACTTACTTGCAAAGCACTATGCCAAATCTAACTTTCACCTGATGTATTGACAGTCCTTAGGAACACCTGTGCCATAGCTGGTATCATTGAGCTTTGTCCCTCAATAAGTCAGGAGGGTTATGGTGCAACTCAAAGGTTGTGTCCAGATGAGAATGGCCACGCAGTATGTGGTGCTATACATCTGTAGCACCACATACCATATGTTCAGTTATTCTCCACACTGTAAGGGAGGAGTACAGAGGGTTTTTTTTGACTCCTGGATATCCAGGGGTCAAAAAAATCTGCAGAAGAAAAGAAGTGGTGTGGCACATGCACAGACAATGTATACCATTCAAAAGTGGACTTGGGCTGCCCAGAGCCATACTGTGGCTGCCACCCCAAGTAAGCCAAGCGTTGGCCTCAGCCTTCCCTACTGCCCCTGGGGTAATTTGCCATAGTGTGTGTGGCACAGGTGTTCCCTAGGGACAACTAGCAGCAGTGCAAGGTACACCACTGCTGCTGGTTGTCCCTGGGGAGCCAAATGTCCACACCACATGTGAATGTCAACAAAATGAGGACTGCTCCTCCTATCACAAAGACTTATTGTGCTATAGATAGAATAGCAGTTGCCTTTGTATCTGCTGTCACTCAGACCAAACCAGTGCCTCAAGGGTTTTTAAGTTAGTTTCAGTGTAGTGACAGAGCCTTACAGAGAGAGACTAAAGAACCTGAATTGCTTTAGTTTGCCTTTTAATCGCTGGCTTGAATTGTGCTTTACAAAAACATGCACAGGAAAGAGATTTCTGGAAACAGATACCTTTGGGACTCTCCATATATGTTTTATTGCTTGATTAGTGATCAGGAGCCAAAGTTAGCCACATCTAAATTAGGAATTCAAGTGCAATTTTTAATAGTGAAGATAATGAATTACTGGAACAATTTACTGCAACGGATACTGCACCATGTGGAGTTCTGCAATCCAGGTTATGTCAACAAGAGATGCTGTAGTGCAAATGGAAATTATAGGCTTGATACAAAAATAATTAGGGGATGTTTCTCTGGCCTGTGACATGAAGAAGGTCAGGCTATATTATGATAATTCTTTTGAATTTGAAAATCTGTGTAGAAGTACTTAGAGCCTAAGAAGGCAGTCCTTTAAGAAATAAAATCAACCTGTGCAGGTAGGGAACTACTTGTGCTCAAGGGGATTGAAGGACAAGTAAACAAAATGGCTAGGGACAGAAGTTACACGCAAACTGGTTTAAGGCATCAGAAACTGATTTAAACTTGTAACAGAACAGAAGTTCAGTGCACATAAACCACTTTCAAAATGACCAAAACTGATTTAAGATAAACCTGGTTGGATGTAGTATCAGACTTAACTGATTTAGACCAAACCAGTTTATGGAACTTGTGTCCCAGATCAATAACAACATGGAGTTCAGAAATTAATCCGGGTTGGATACTGTTAAAATTAAGTATTGTTAAACAGCTATTTGTACATGTAATGATTTTGAAAGCAGTATTCTAAAATGTTAAAGTGAAACATAATTAGCTTCATCTATTTTTTTTTAAATGTGGTATGTAACAAAAGTTAAATGTTTGGAAATAACAAAGGTAGGAAATAAATGTTAGATGCTCCTTAATTTGATAGAAAAATACATTAAACCAAAATTAAAGGATTAGACGGTTTATGTATTGAAATAGTAATAAACATGGCAATACAGCGTTAAAAAAGGAGAAATGCCTCATCAAAGCATAAATAAAACATACAATGAAGTAATATTGATACATTTTTGCTATTTTTTAAAATAGCCATATATTGCAACTATATGTATTAGCTTGACATGGTCCTAACAGCAGTAAGAGGAGGGGTGTGAATTGCTCATGGATTCCATACATGCATTTCTGTATGTACGATGCAGCTGGAGAAAGAAGAGAAGAAGTATACTGGGCTGTAAGTATTCTAGCTAATCTTTAGCAAAAAAACAAAATAACACCGTGCCCCAACAAATACCAGGATCTAGGCACAACCTGATGGGGCATAAACATGTCCATGAAGATGTGTGTAAAAAGGCTTCTGCTGGATGAGTTTGAAGTTGGTTCCTTATTCTAATTGTGCTCAGGGTTATTTGGGACAGTCCCCCTGTACCAGCACCCAAAAAGTATTTTGCCCTATAATCCTATCCTAATTTGGTTGTCATTTAGGGCTCTGTACTTGATGTAGGATATTATTTTACATATTAATTCCATCAGCTATGTATATTTATTAATTATCTCTTTTTAGAATGTGTAATTCATGAACAACAAGTTTTTAGTGCATATAGATTAGGTTTGAGAAAGGGACTGGAAATAATTTTTGTTCATTTGTTTGTTTATTGCACCGCTCCTGGAAGCACTGTAATACCAGGCCGATGCATGGAGTGGATGGAGCAAGCTCCAGTTCCACCTCCCAACACCAAAAATCTACTCAATATAGACCTCTTATGGAGGACATATTAGGGACAACCATCTGCCCTGGGGAGCCCGCCTACGTGGTCATGGTGCTTCCCCTGCCAGATAAGGAACCAACTTCAACCTCATTTCTGCTGGTTAGACTTTTGCGCGGGTAATTCCCACCGGCTTTTTCCACTCTACTTTTGGCAGGATAATAAACAATGCAAAGGGTTTATTAGATTATCATTATTATCCTTATCATCATTATTATTAGTCTAATAATACAACGTTAACAATAATGACGATCACGTACTGAAAAGCGACCTATTCGCCAACCAGGAGCAGACGCGGCCCTTCCCTCTCCTCACTTTCCGCCCGGCTCAGGGCAGCGCCCTCATGCGTTGTCACTGAGCATGCGCTGGTGGCCAAGCTACTAAACAGCGGCGGGGAGGGAGTAGTGGCGCTGCCGCCTCCAGTAGGTGGATGTGACGTTATGGAGTAAAAAGGGACCGCAGACTTCCGGTTGTGCGCGGTGCATCCACGTGGGTCTGAGCAGCGCTAGGGGCTACCGAGATGGAGCCGCTGGACCGTGTCCTGTGAGTGTGGGGTTGGAGTTGCGGGGTCCGGAGGGGTGTGGGTGTGCGCTTCCTGCCCCCAAGATCCCTGTCCTGCCCTGCTGCCTGTCGAGCTGCTGCTCTGCTTCCTGCGCCTTACTCTGTACCCCTGCCCTCGTTGCTGCTCTCCTTTCTGGTCCCGGCTGTGTGTTCCCTGCCAAATCTGCTGCTCCGGCTTCTGCTCCTTGCCTGAGCTGCTGCTGTGCTGGCTGCACAGGCTGCTCTTGCCACTCGTGCACTCATACTTGTGCCGCCCCTGACCTGTTGGGTTGCCTATCTCTAAATGCGGGGCAAGCTTAGATTCCCTCTGGAGGACGGTAGCCTGCGGGCTATAGGTTGAAATGAAACCGCAGAGAGTCGTTTACTGACCGTGAGCATTCAAAGTGACATCAGCACTGGTGGTGACACTAGCACTGGTGGTGGCTCTTTCTCACTCCCAGGTGTCCTCCTCCATCTCTGTCTGCCTTGTCTTTGTAAAAGGGTCATGGCTGTTTTTTGTTCACCCTACTTCAAGACCAGGCCTGATGGACAATTTCTGATGAGAGGGTTGGGGTTTTTTTTAATGGGTCATGAAGGAGCAGGGAAGTGCCCAGCATAACTGTTGAGCATGCATCAGTGGTGGCCTCACTGGCTCTCTGAGTGAGAATATTATCCAGTTCTCAGGAGCTGCTCTGTGGTTATGGAGTTGGGCAACAAAAGTCCTTTTTGGTTAATTTCAGCAACTTTGAATGTTATTTGCTACTTTGAAGTCTGATGATGGAGTAAATTTATTTTGCTTTTTGCTTTTTCACACTTGAATGGGTTACAACCATTTTACATTTCTGGAAAACCCATTGGCATTCCTCAAACTATTGTCAAGGCATCAAGGCCAGTTTCTGTAAAGAAACTTGAAAGGTCTTGTGATTTCCTTAAACAAGGAAATTGGGTAATAATGTAGTCTCAGAAAGCTGCCCAGGCACCACAGCTGCGTGCTCAACAGTTATGCTGGGCATTTATCTGCTACTTTATGATGTATTAAAAAAAAATACAAGAAACCTTTCATTAGAAACTGTACATCATGTGTTGTTTTAAAATTGAACATGTATTACGTGCAATCTCTTATATGATCTTACTCATTTATAATAAAGTAACCAAGTGAAGTTACAGGAAAGCATATATTACCGTGCAAAGAATCAACATTCCATGTTTTGCCAATTTTAATAATGGCAATCAAAATTAAAATGTAATGAGACAATATATCTTTTGCTCTTCATCATACCGAAAAAATACAGTATGAACAAATTACTAATGTATACCTTTACGAGTTAAATAAGTTTCATACTGAGTTGTGTGTACTGACTCATGCAATTGGCTCAAACCAACCAAAAATGTTAAAAAGAAAAAATTGGCAGTTATTCTCCAACAGCTGAAAGCTAAACTCAGTTGAATGCTTCCAAATAAACAACAACAAAAAGAACTAAGACGGATGTCTGCTAGGTGAGGGTAATGGAGCCAGCATTAAACTTTGGAATAAAACTTTTATTCCAGTTTTGTTGTTTTTATGTATTTGTATAGATCATGTGTTTGTAAAATAAATGCTTTATATTAGAGATGCACTGATATATCAGTCTGGTATTAGATCAGTACCAATATAAACAAAATTTGATCGTATTGGAAATTGGCCTGTTGGGGCCAGTAATTTGGCTGATAAATGCCCATACGTGCGCACAGCCACAACACAGCATTCAGGCAGCAAGGAGCACAGCCTGGCAGTGTGGAGAGCTGCCCCAAGCTGGTAAGTCTGTTGTGGTAGAAGGGGAGTGGGGAGGGAAGGGATGTGGTGGGGGGCAGATCAACCCCCACACCCCTCCTCACAGCAAGGGAGGGGACAGGGATAGGGGCAGGTGCTGCCCAGCTGTGGTGGAGCAGGGCACCGGACGTATCTGCAGTTTGTTGGGGAAGGGGGGGGTGGCTCCCACAGCTGTGTGCACCCCAGGAAAGCATGGGGGGAAGGGGAGTGTGCCTCCAGATCTGAGGGGTGGGGAAGGGAGGCTGCAGCTGCAGACTGGAGCCAGGGCTGCACCGGGCTCTTCTTGCCAGGGTCTGGGCTCAGGATGAGGCTACAGAGGGAGCTGCAGCCAGCCCA
>NW_017728918.1:89113598-89115677 GCF_001723895.1 Crocodylus porosus
TGTTGATCAGCCCTCTCCCCTGCCCCATGCCTCTTCCCTCCCCCTCCCCTTCCACCACAGTGGACTTACCAGCTGGAGACAGCTCTCCATGTTGTATCAGAAATCAGATGGGCACTGGCTGATATGCCTCTTTAAAAATTGGATATCGATGTCGGTCCCAAAAATCTCTATTGGTGCACCCCTACTTTATGTATGCGTTGTTATCAAGGCATGTTCTAGGCATGATGTTGAATTTTTTCTTTTAACAGCTTATAAGAACATTTAATATGATACAGATCTGGTGTGTGTGGAGAAGCCATCAGCACTTCTGCAGAGATGTGAAACGATAAACTAATCAACACAAGTTGAGAAAAGTGTGGACAAGACTTTACCTTTTATGGATTTTTTTTAAATAAACAAAACAGTTTTTTGTTTGGAATAGACTTTGAGATTAGTTTAAAGAATCAGTGTGATTACAGTATTCTCTGTCTTTCCTTTTTTACCATTTAATGACTGCAGGTGGTTGTCACCCATTTCATACATGGGCTAATATGTTTTAATTATTATTTTCTCATTACAGAAAGCCTAAAACTAAAAGGGCAAAACGATTTCTTGAGAAGAGAGAGCCAAAGCTTACTGAAAATACAAAAAATGCCATGCTCATAAAAGGCGGAAATGCAAACTTAACTGTGACTGGAGTGCTTAAAGACATTGTAAGTATGTTTGTTGGATGTATGTTTACAGTGTATAGCTAGAACTTATTCCAGGGCACCAAGAATATTTTTCTATGCTTCTATTTTATTTTACAGTAACTTGTGTGTTTACCTGTTGCATGGTTGGTGTGGTGGAATGCAAAACTTTTTAACTGATGGGCCAAGCCCCAAATAACTAGAGCTTTTTTTTTCCCCCCCCGCCTTTTTTTTTTTTGGCCTGTCTTCTCATTCTTTCACACTCCCATTCCACCTTCCTTCTTTAGCATGACAATTCATATTGTCAAGCTGCCCAGATCAGAGGAATAAGGTATCTTTGGCCACTACTGCAGAATTGATATTGCATTACAAAGATTTTTATATAAAATCTGTTTGGTATGGAGCTTTCAGCTTCTAATGGACTAATATTATGCTCTTCAAGTCCATATCTACCTGTACTCCAGCCTGTCAGTTATGCATCCCCTAGTTCTCCCACTGATTCTCCTTTCCCATTTTTTGGGGGGTGGGTTATGTTTCCAGGGCATCCACCTCCCTTTCCTGTTTCCCTTTGCTTGGCATTGCAGGGCTGGAGATAAGGAAGGAGCAGAGGGGAACCAACCCATTTCAAACAGGGTGGAAAGGTAGAAGTGGGATTGTCCTGACAGTTGCTGGGCCCTTTTTACCCCTTGCGATCCTGCTTATGAGAGTGGCGTTGGTTACTCCTTCTCCCCAACGTCTTGCAGCTCCAGAAGTGAAGGGAAGAGATCCCTTTCTGCAGCACCTCCTGTGCAAGAGCAGGCAAATGGAGGGAGTTTGTTCCTAGGGTCCCTCAGTCTCCACCACCACAAAAGGGAGCAGGAATGGTATTTATGTAAGGTCTGGTACTTATCAGCTTGCCAACTGCAGCCATGTATGTGGGTCCATGATGCTGTTCCTTTGAAGGAAGGAAAGTAAAATTGACCATTGCTGTGGAAAATGGCATATCGTGAGAATGAATTGTTAACTTGCAGGTGTTTTGCAGTAGTTGGTGTGAGAGAGTGCTTATGCTAAGCAAGGCCTAGCATTAAAAAAATGCACTAAAACTCCCAGAATGCTTCAAGGAGGTAGAGGAGTCAGCAATTGACATTCTGGTAATCACTTTCTGACCCTTAGATGAAAATACTGAACTTCTGACCTTTAAACAAATGATAAAAATAGCAGACATGCCGCTTACATTGTTAAGAATAGGAAACTGCATGGCTAAACCGCAATGATGAAAAAACAACCGCATATTATGTCAGTTTTTACATTTTAACCCTGCAAAAACCAGCAAAACATATAGATGAATAAGGTTATAGATGTATTTAGGTTATAGAAAATTAGCATAAGAAATATAAAGGTCATTAAGAATTAACATAAGAAGCGTAATGAT
>NW_017728918.1:89116082-89144366 GCF_001723895.1 Crocodylus porosus
GAACCTCGTGAACCAACAGACCTCCTTTAGTTTATGACTTTGTGGAACAATAAAAGTTTTAAATTGAACAGGTCTGAGCCTGTGCTTAATTCAGTCCTATATAATTCGGCATCGAGCTCCCACAGTTGGACAGTGCCTTGTAAGCTTCTTTTAAAAGCCAGCAACCAAAGAGGTTAAAATACATATATATATATGAGTCTTAATTAACATGTCACAGCTATATGCATTTTTAAATGAAACCTTTTAAATAATTATTTTTGTGATAAAGTCTGACTTGGTGATTAACGCATTTAATTTGCCAGAGTTAATGCTATCAAACACCAAAAGTACTGTGAACACATATAAGGACTAAAGTAGGCTTGCAACCCTCCAGTAATGTAAGGAAGTATTGGCCTCTTATTTTCAGATCATTTGGGCTTAAAGTATTTATTGTATGTATTTGCTTTTATCTGTGTGTTTACTGTTATTTTGAAGTTTTAATAATACTCTCTGTCTCCATGATGCCTTTCATTTTGGGGCTTCCAAGCTGTTTTATTTTCCTACCTATTAGTAGGAGTAGTGGGCTGAGGTTTTATTTGTCTTTAACAGAAAGAAAACAGGTGTAGAGAGGGATGATACGCTTTGTCAGAGTTTACTGTCATTGTTCATATTGCAGTGGGACTTAGGAGTCAGTTTACTGGTCAGGGTTCCATTCTGTGTTTGCAACTGTTTTGTATAGTTAGAATCCAGTTTAATCTCATGCTCTAACTCCCAAGAAAGATTTCCACCCCTCTCCCTGCCTCCCATTAAAAGTCTGGTGCAGTTTGCCTTATAATTTAAACTGGTGAATCTCTTAATGCTGGAATGGGAAGTAGCGGTGTTCTGTTTCTTGGTTCTGGTGTTTTACTTATTTATGTCTATACATCTCTATCTTCCTTAAAGAAGAGACACCAATCTTGGTTTCCATTATCTTGTCTTTTTGTGGGCCTCACTACTCATCTGATTTCTTTCTGGGCTACATTGTATGTGAGCACTGTTTCATGGTTTCATAGTTTCTAGGGTCGGAAGGGACCTGAGTAGATCATCTAGTCCGACCCCCTGCCATGGCAGGAAAGAATACTGAGGTCAAACGACCCCAGCAAGATGTTCATCCAACCTCCTCTAAACACCCCCAGGGTAGGAGCCAGCACCACTGCTCTTGGAAGTTGGTTCCAGACCCTAGCCGCCCATTTGGAAGCTATTCACTTCTCTTTTGATGCCATTTTCTTGTAGAATTGTAGGGGAAAATGGTTATTATATTCCTGCATTAAAAAGGCTGTCTTGTAAAGTTCTGTCTTGCAAATTTTTTTTTTTTAATTTTACAGTATGCCCTGAAAAAGCCCTTTGCTGTCCTATATAAAAAGTAAGTAATGTTTTTAAATCACTTGATAATATGGCACTTAATATATTCATAGAGAGAGGTATTTTATGAGCCAACAAACCACATTTAAAAAGATCAGGCTGTATAATAATATAGAGGGTGATAATGAAGGACTGAGAAGGACCATGCGTATGCTAGCTTCTGTGGTGAGTCCAGTGCTTTTTATCAAAAACTTGGCAAAAACAGGATGTAACTAATCAGCTCCACACTTAGTCTAGGCTCTGCAAAGAGCCGACAAAATAGTGCAGAATTCAACTTGATGCGGATCCTTAACAAATTGGAAATTCAATGTTTATTAAAGATAAGTTGCAAAACATCTTGGTAGGAAATAGAGTTTATAATAAAAAGTATATATAATACAACATTTTTTTTCAAATTAGATCTGTTTATATAAGATGAGGAGCTTGGTGCAACAGCTCATGAAAATTAATATATTGAACATAGCATGGCTGAAAAAGCAGAGGCATCTCTTTCTGGAGAACTGCCTACATGGTGGTTTGAGATTCAGGTGCTGTGATAAAGAGGAAATGACAAAAAACTTCTGACTTGACAAAAACTAAAGAAAAACTAACAGAATGGCTGGTTTTGCACCTAAAATGGAACTGTACTTCTAAAGCTGAAATCATCCCAGCAGAGAACAGGAACCCAAGTATTATCATGGTGGCTAGTGTGAAATCACAAAGGAAGAAGAAAACCTTTTTTTTTTTTCTTCTCCCCCTTTTTTTTTTCAGAAAAAATATTACCAGACCTTTTGAGGATCAAACGTCATTGGTGAGTATAAATCATTTTATTCAGCTCGCTCTGGAACAAAGCAGGTTACACACAGAATAACATCATTCAAGAGACTACTATCCCTTTACCGCTCTTCCAGGTTCAGTGAAGATGTACCCCAGATACTAGGTTTTAGGGGAATTATTATATAATTCTGAACATGTTCAGTATCTACTTCTACATCCTAATATACTGTTGTAGGGTTTTTATTAGCAGGATACCATTTTCTAGTAACAGGTTTCTTAAAGGGGAGAACTTTTAAAGTTTTTTTTTTGAGGTAGTAAAAATTTAGGGTGCTCTTAAAGTCAGTGCATTCATAGACATGTTATGAAACTAACAAAACACTTGGAATTATTTAGTGTTTTATAACTGATGGAGAGTGGTGTGAAGGTGTGGACAATGATTTTACATGATTGTCTTGTAAATCTAGCTTGGTGGTCATTATCTGTTTGTACAAATAGAAATTCCATGTTGCAAAAATTAACTGGAAATATACCTGGGTTGCTTTACTATGAGCAGAGGAAGAAAAGTTAAGTAGAGTACCTAAGCCTAAAGCACTGCTAAAAAATGTAAATCAAAGATTCAAAATAATGAGTTCTGTTCCAATTCAGAAATTTCTACTAAAGTGAACTATTGCATTTAAAAAAGAAAAAAAGGAGCCACTGGAAGCTTGGTTAGTCAGAGGTCTTAAATCCATTTAGCATTGTGTACCATTTGACAAGATAAGTTTTTGTTTATGGACAGGAAAGCAAAAATAGAGAGTTTAATCCCAGGATTACATCTTGTATTTAAGTGCTAGAACATGTCTGCCTTTATCAGGAAACAACATAGGGGTTTATAGCAAAGGCAGCTGGTCATAGGTAGCCCTTCACAAGAGAAAGGAAGGCGTAATATACAATAATAAGAACTGAGATGAGTTAACCACTGACCTAAAAAGTAATTAGCTATTGTCTAAGTACCAACCGCACAATATGTTTCCCTTTATTTTGTGCAAATAGAATAGTTGTCAACCAGTTAGCTGTATAGTTGGCAATTTTTTAAAATGGACTGTTTCCTTAAGCATCAAACAACTGTTGGCAGAACTGAGGGAAACAAGTGAAGGTTCAAAAAAATCCTCTGGGCACTCAAACTTACAAACAGAGAAAAAATTATGGCAAACGAAGTCCATCTTGATTTTAAGAGATGAGAAAATGATGATGAAATGTTTTGGAGAAAATCACCATGTTGTGAATAGAAATAATGGGACTTTAATAGCAGTGAATGTAAGTTACAGGCTGAACATTTTGGAGGACAGCGATTCGGTTCAGATCGCTGTCCTGAATTGATTTGGCTGAATTGGCTTCAGAACATTCAGCACTGATTTGATCATTCAGATCGGCTGGGGAGAGCCAGGTATAGCCGGGCAGCTGCAGGTTCTCCCGTGGCTCCTCCAGCTGTGCCTGTCTCTCCCCAGGTGGGGAGAGCCACAGGAGAAGCCCCCATGGCTGCCCTGCCTGGTCCCATCCTAGTCCTGGCAGTTTAAACAAACAAAAAAAACTAAAAACCTAAACTGAAAAAAGCCCTCCCACCCACCAGCTGCAGGAGTGGCAATTGGGGCCTTCTGGGTGCTTGTGGCAGAGCTGCCTCCACACAGTGGGGGGCAGCAGGGATCACCCTCCCCACCTGGTGCAGGTGCAGTGCAGCTCGGCAGGGCACTGCGTGCTGTCTGGAAGCTGGGGCTGAGTGCTGCTGGACTTTGGATGACTGCTGGAGCTGCCCCAGCTCCCAAGCAAATCAAACAGGGAGCTGGAAAATTGAGCCAGGGGCTGAACATCCCCTCAGTTCCAGGTTTGATTCCCCAGGTCTCTGATCTTTCCCCCAGTTTTCTGATCACTTCCCCCAGCTCTTCCTGGGGGGGTGCAGGCCTTTGGTGCAGGATGACAGCAGGCTGCTGCCTGCTGGTGATGGTGGTGATTCTGGGCTATTTCTGCAGCTGGCAGCAGCAGCCTACTGAAACCCCATGCACAGATCCAGGGTCTTGCTTCCCACCCCACCCCCCTACCGAACAGCTGGGGGAATGATTGGAGCTGGGGAATCAAACCAGGAGCTCCAGCTGATGGGCGGAGCCACCCCAGCTCCTGGACAACACACAGCACCCTGCCGAGCTGCACTGCATCCACACACCATGGGGCTGCTGCTGTGCAGGTGGCGGGGGAATGATCCCTGCTGCCTGCCACTGCTCTGCACTGTATGTGGAAGGGGGCTCCACTATGAGTGCCCAGAGACCTCGGTCGTCATTCCTGCAGCTGGTGAGTGCAGGGCTTTTTTTTTTTAGTGCTGGGACTAGGCTGAGGCTGGGTGGGAGGTGGGGCCGGGCAGTGCAGCTGTAGGGGCTTCTCTGGTAGCTCCTCTGGCTGTGCCTGCCTCTGCCCTTGCAGGGGGAACTGCAGGCACTCTCCCCTGTTGCCACTTTCCCAGCCGTTGCAGGCAGGGGGGACAAGGGGCACAATGCAGGCACGACTCACTCTAGGCAGCAGGACGGCATAGCCCACACTCCCAGTGCTGCCATGCCCGCATCAGCGCAGGGAGCAGTGACTGCTTTGTCACCACTTGCCAGCTGGCACAGAGTGCAGGATGCAGGTGTGGCAGTGCTGGGAGCGGGGTCTATTCCATGCTGCCACTTGCCCCCTTCCACCTGAAGCAAGCTGCGCCCATGGCCCACCCCCTAACCCCAGGTGGGCAAGCAACAGCAGGGCAGATGCCATACCCACATCCCACGCCCCGCTCCCTGAGTAATGCATCCCCCCACCTTGGCCGGGCAACTTATCCCAGCCCCAATCCCTCCCTCTCCCATGCCTCTTACCTCTCCCAATCCCAGCAGATTTACCAGCTGGAGACAGCTGTCGGCTGCCTGTCTAGCATATGGTTGAATCTCTGAATTGCCGAAATTTTTTTCTGAATCTGATTCAAAGCATCTGAATTATCTGGAGCTTTTAGTTGACCTCCTGATTCAATTTTGATCTGGATATTTGGTCCCTGAATGGGGCCAAATCTTCTCTGAATCAAATCAGCTACTAAAGCTTTGCTCAGCCCTATCAGATAGATACAAGGTGCCCTAGCTTAGTTTAAGGTAAGAATGGGCACAGAAACAGTAACTGCAGAGCAGCTGAAGCAAGCAAAGCTGTCCCCACTTAACTTCAGGCACATAAATAGTTCTGCTCTTTTCATAAAGACCTGCCCTCACCCCCTTCCACTCCCGGTTAAAAGTTCCTTGTAACCCTGTCCCAGGCTAGTTTTTCCCAATTTGTGGTGTCAATGCCACGTTTCTTAATGTTTACCTTAAGAGTATCCTTGACGTGTTTCCTCTCGCTCCTGTGTGTCCTTTGTCCTTGGCAGTTGTTTTGGTATACATACATCAGACATGCATACACAAGGCCCTGTCTACCGCAACTGATGTTGAATAATCAATGCTTCCACTCCAGCAGTGTTAGTGTGGGTGAGGTGGTATTTGTGCAATAGTCTTTCCACTTTATGGCAAGAATCTTCTGGAGGCAGCACTGGTGGTGGTATTCCAGGTCATTTGGAAGCTGGTCACTGTATGCTTGTGCAAAGATTCAAGGAGATGCATATTAACTTCTGAAGAACTGCATGTGGCTCCAGAGCCGCAGGTTGGCCACCCCTGCCCTAGAGTAATTACAGCCACAGAGGTCATATCCAGATGACCACAGCTGTACAGTATGTAGCGCTGTGGTTTTGTGTGTGTTGCTACTTAGCATACAAGCAGGTGCTCCCTGTGCTGCTACCTTGCTTGGGGGGTGTTGATCCTGAGGCATCCTAGAGTCAAAAAACCCATGCAGAAAAAAACAGGGATATGTGGCATCAGCATGCACCACCCAAAACCAGATCCTGGCTGGCCAGAGCCACACTCCAGCTGCTGGCCAGGGTCCCAGCTATGGAAGCACTGTGACTGTAGCTTCTCTGCCCCACAGAAGCCCAGGTAAAGCTTCTGGGGCCAGCACATTTGCTAGTCCCTGCTTTCTCTACCCCACCTGGGGTAATCTGCCATGTGCCAGAGTGCATGTAGCACAAGAATTTCCTAGGGACAAGTAGCAGCGGCACAAGGTGTGCTGCTGCTGCTGCTTGTTCCTGGGGAAACAAATGGCTGTGCTCACCTGGATGTAGTTAGAGGTCATTACTGTGGAGTAACTGAAGCTCAGTAAAGCCCCTGCCTGTCTGGGAAACAGGATGGGGAATTAGGGACTTACTGAGTTTCAACTACGCTTATAACTTCCATAACCCCTAACTGCTGGGAACTGCTGTTTTAGAGCCTGAGACGGGCCCGTTGAAATGTAAATATTTTGTACAAGGAACGAGAGTTCAGCATACTGTCATTATACTCTAAGGGTGTGGATGCATGACATTAATTACTAGGGCCTTGCAACGCTTCAGTTCCCGATTTGATTCGGCCCAATTCGGTGGCCGAATCTCTGAATCCAGATCGAATCAGGAGACCCTTTAATCTCTTCTAATTGAATTGGAACCCTCCAAATCAGTTCAGAGAGATTTGGGAAGATTTGGCAATTTGGACGTAGACACAGCTTTAAATGTTTTTTCTACATACCTCTAGGTAGCAGGTGGCTTGTGAATGCTGTGATGCTGGGGCACATGGAGTGTCCCGCAGAAGTGCGGGGGCGCTCCCCAGTGCGTTCAGCAGCAGACCCAGACGTGGACCAGAAACACTTCCGGTCCACTTCCAAGTCTGCTGGAGAGCACAAGGGGGAGGCCCCCCTGTACTCCCCTGGCTCAGCAACTGGTGCCTTCTGGGTCTGAGGAGCACCCGGGATCCCCCCCGTGGTTGATTGCCAAGCCAGGGGAGCATGGGGGGACCTCCTACACACTCGCTGGCAGACCTGGAAGTGGACCGGAAGTACTTCTGGTCCACTTCTGGGTTTGCCACCGAGCATATGGGGGGGGCCCACACTGCTGTGGGACTCTCTGTCCGCCCCAGCATCACAGCATTTGCAAGCCATGCTGGTACCTCAAGGTATGTAGGAAAAAAAGTTTAAAAATGTGCGTGTCCCCGAATCGCTGATTCTCCGAATCGGTATTGAATCTTCAGATTTGGATTCAGCTGAGTTGAATTGGGAACAGTGATCTGAATCAACTAATCAAATCACTGTCCCTGATTCGGGCCAAATCAAATGGGGCCCATTTTGCACTCCCCAAATAATTAGTATACAAGTAACCACCCCAGTTTTTACTCTGTAAAACAATAGCAGACTTGTGACCATCTCTAGCAAGATGGCTGACTGCAGTAGGTGCTGTTTCAGTGTCTGGGCACTGTGGGGCAGGGTAGCCTAGTTTCAAGCAAGTGTCTTAGGATAAGTTTTGGTTAGGACGGTGACATGGATGGTTACTTCTCACCTTCTGAGGGGTAACTCTGTTGGAGTGGAGTGCCTTCCATGACCTGTGTTATGCATACACTCTGCTTTTTACTACAGAGCAAGTTTACTTTATTATGAAACGGTTGTGTTCACACCTTTGGTGTCATTGCTATTTTTATTATTGGGAAGGGGTTAATGCGGTTATGAAACAACTTCTTTTTAGGAAGGTAGGACCAGAAAGGAATTTCTGGGTCATGGCATGCTGCCCCTGTAATCATAGGCCACCACATTGTAAAATCCCTTTTATACTAATCAGGCTCTCTTAAAACCAGTTTTTTCTTTCTACTGCTCCTATTGGGAAGTTGTTCCAGAACTTTTCTCTTCTGATGGCCTAAACTTTTATTTGTGCTGAGTTTATACTGGGATGGGCAAAGCCCAGCCCATGGGCCAGATTGGGTCTATGGTGGACTTCACTTCCCAGCAGCCCCTGTCTGCACTGCTTTGGCTGGTCTTCATGGAGACTCCAGGTGCAGCGGGGCTGTGATGGCCCTGTTCTCCCATGGTCTCCATGGAGACCTGTGATGAGCATGGGCCCCATGGGCAGGGGCATGCAGGCAGTGGACTACCTCAAGGTCCAGTCCTGGCGCTGGAGCAGCTACCCACCCAGCTGCAGACCCTGCTAGTATGGGTTAGGGCTGCTGGGAAATGGAGTCTGACCACCAACCGGACCTGTCATTTTGCCCACCCCTGGTCTTATACCTATTTGGGTTTATGTCAACAGTGAACTTTACACTTGAATAGCTCTCCTTTCTCCCTGGTGTTTATCTGTTACTGATAACATTTATAAAGCTGTCATTATTCCCTGTCAGCCCTTGTTCCCTTGCACTTAACAAACTAAGCTTGTTTAGTCTCCTGATCCCTCCATTCCCCAAATCATCCTAACAACCCCTTTCTGCACCAGTTCTAACTTGAATTCATCTTTCCTGAACCTGAATGTATGTTTCTGATCCCAATAGTCCAGATGATGTTGTGCCAGTGGCATGTATAATGTAATGCTTTCCATCTCTATTGGACTTGCATCTCCTTCTCTGGCATAGGGCCACAGGTGTCTCTCTTTTCATGGCTATGTCAGATATGGCTTGTCTGATTGGTCATTCTGTAATTGATTTTGTACATCCAAGTCTTTCCCCTCCCTGTTTCCAACTAATGAGCCTTAGCTTATAGCAAAAACTTGTGATTGTGCCTGTCGTGTTATATTTCATGCTATTTCTGTTTCTCTAATCTCCAAAGACATTCAGGTCATCATTGGTGCCTTAAACCAGGGGTGTCAGACATATGTGCTGAATTTAGTTTATAGAGATGTCATCTGGACTATGGGGTTCCTAGAATTTTGGGGCAGGGCATGGAGCCTTGCTGGGGGCATGTGTCAGTGGTAGGGAACAAGGAATGGCTGCATTGGCCCCCAAAGCTGCTAATACTTACTCCACCGCTGCCAGGGTGTCAGGATCCCACCTGCAAGGAGCCGTGGTCTGGATCTGTCACATTGGGGAAGGGGTCAGTTCATCACCCCACCTTTTTAAGCTACTGTCATTAGTCAATTTCACTAACCTGCCCCTACTTCTTACCCAGAAGTCATTAATGAAAATTATTTAATAAAATCAGTCCCTAGACACCAACTGCAGAGACTTTCTTAGCCTGATGAAGGGTTTTTAAACCTGAAAGCTTGCAAAAAAAAAAATTCCAACCATTTAAGTTGGTGTAATAAAAGATATCAGATTCACCCAAAGAACCTGGTCTAAGGACACAGGCAGACAAACATGGCTACAACCTACACCCAAGTCCCAAGACTGTTATTTGAGGAACTCCATTAGTAGCCGCCCTCCAGCCTGATACTTCACCTTTCAGAGGCTATGGACCTATGTGCTGTATGAAGCACTCAAGTGCCTTTGCAGTACTCCAAGCAGTGAGAGTATAGATCATAGAATCTGGGCCTGGAGGCAACTTCTGGAGATCATCTAGTGCAGTGGTTTTCAGACTTCCAAAAGTCACAGAACTCTTTCATATCACTTCTGCTGCTGAACTCCTACCTCTCTCCTGAAGATTGATGTGGAGCCAAGTGACCTGGCTTGGCGCTTGGGTTGTGCACTGCCATTACCCCCACTGTCTTTGTGGAACCCCTGCTGACCTGTGGTGGAACATGGGGGACGGTTTGAAAACCGCCTGTCTAGTGCAATTTGTTATCCATCTCCAAACCATTCCATACAAGCCCTTATCTAACTTATTCCTAAAACTATACGATTAACCCTGCAGCACAACTGTTTACCTCTATATGTTGGCTAACATACAACTTAATTAATTTGCAGCACATCTCAGTTATTTTTCTGTCTTGAAGGGTAAGGTAGGGGATACAGAAGAAAGATGGTGAGCTCTAAGATTTTGCAGTCCAACTAACAGGAGTTCTGGGAAAACAAACTGACCTCCCCACCCTACCTGCCACCGTGAAATGTGCCTAGCCATCCCTTAGCAGTGGTGATCAAAAATATTAAGCACAAAATTTGCAATCCTGGCCCATCTGCATCCCCCCCTTCCTGGTACATTGAGGCAGTTTAAAAAATCAGGAAATTTCAAGGATATACGTTATAGGAGCCTTGGGTGGGGAGGATGTTAATTTGCCATCTACTATTGGAATCTTCTGGTCTTGTACATTCACGCATCTCTCAGCAACCACAAGGGCCAAAAAGGTCTCATTAAAACTTTGAGATTCTCTAGGAATATTTTTTTACAACTTAGAGTTTAAACAACACCATATATGCCAAATTGTGAGGGTTTGTAATGCCAAAGGTACTGAATTTTGGTCAGATTCAGGATTTGTACTGCCAAAGGAATGTAATGCAGAGTAACATAGGTGCAATAAAAATCATTAGAGGAAGTACAGAGAAGAGATAATGATTGGGTGGGCAGCAGCCAGCCACCAAGGTTAAAAACTCGCAGCTTGGCCAGGAATGGAAGTAATGATTCAAGGTATCTACCAGAATGTAACATTCAGAAGTGTGGAAGCTACTGAGGGTAGTTGAAAGACAAACAACAAGGATTAATGGGATCAATTAAGGAACAGGATGTCCAGGCAAAATGTCAGGAATGTCGCTTGGTGTGGAGTTCCATAAAGCTGCTAAGGTTAAACTCCTAAGGGACTGGGTGAATGTTGGGGGAAAAGTAGACAATACATGGTTTTCTCATGGCTGGAAACACTTAAAATTAGTTTAAATACAGGCATTATTTTATAAGCTGTAGCTCTTAAATGGACATGCTTTTAGCACTAACATTCACTAGATCATTAATGTACTTACAAACTGCACTTTATGGTTTTGGTTTTTTTTAATAGGAATTTTTTTCCAAGAAATCAGATTGTTCTTTGTTTATGTTTGGTTCACACAACAAGAAGAGGCCTAACAACTTAATAATAGGTATGAAAAAAATGTAAGTTCTTCCCTCCCCACTTTCCCTGAACAGAATGAAAGAAACAGGGCTTGAAAATAGATGTCTAAAGTAGTGGTACACAACCTCTGATCTGCAGGCCAGATCTGGCTTGCTGGGCTTCCCCCCCCCCCCCCCCAATCCAGAAATTTGGTAACAAGGGAGCAATGACAGCTGCTCCCCTGTTGATTAAATGTCCAGACCCATGGACTGGATGATATGGCCCTACAGGCTAGATTGCACTGATGTGCAGTGAGTCTGCAGCCGCATCCAATGCAGAGGATTGGGCCAGCATTTAGCTGGTTCTGGAGCACAGATTCAGGCTGGTGCAGTAGATCACGTGTAGACTGCCCCGCCTCCCCTGATTCTGACTTGTGGATTGACCCCGTGCCACCGCTCTGGTCTCTTATCTGGCTCATGGGCCCAAATAGGCTAAGTACCACTGGGCTAAAGCAACTTTTTTTTTTTTTTCTTTTTCACAGGCTGCATGTTTGATTATCACGTCCTAGATATGATTGAGCTAGGCATTGAGAAATTTGTCTCTTTAAAAGAGATCAAGGTAAGATAGTCAAAGCAGGCACTCTAGTGACATCTGTTGGTGAGCTTTTTTTGTGGCATCTCACACATGTATACATGAAGTATAAAAGATGATTTTAAAATACTAACTCAGACTGCCAGGATTAATGTGTGGAAGTTCATCTTGGTATCTTATTTCTGTCCTCTGTACATGTGTATGATCACCATTTGGTTCCTTTGAAAAGTTTTTGCCATAGGTTTGGGCTGCTTCCAACATTTAGGTTGCAAATAGGATCTTTGTAAAAAATGTATTTCAATCAGATTATCTTAATCAGATTCTACCGGTGGACAGTCCTTAAAGTTATTAGGGACACCGGTAAGGCTGGAATTCATCTCTTCACAGCCAGTGATGATGATTATTATTATTATTTTTTTTTTTATAATATATGTGCAATACTTCAAAGGCTTTTCTGGACCTTCAGTTATGCACAAACCCTGATTTTTTTCACAGAGCACCTGCAATTGACTGCTTTACTCCTTATTTCATACACGCATTAGAACAACATATTAATCTCTAGCTAAAGGAATTGTAGCACCTCTTCTTGAAGCTCATAGACTTTCATATGGAGCACAGACACTCCACCTGCATCAAAACTGGTTTGAAAATATCCATTCTGTATTTGCACTAATACAATTCGGAGACTACAGAAATTGGCAGCTGCTTAGTTACAGCTTCAAAACGGGTGATAATGGAATAGTCCTCTTAGGTAGCAAAGAAAATTTTAAAGTTGAACTCTCTCCACTGCAGTGTGGTAAATTTTTTTTTAAATGTATTTTCATAATTATTTATGCAGCAGGGAAGTTGTAGTACACTAGCAGTGAGTCGGTATCAAACCCAGCATTTGGTAATGGGTTGAATACTCTGTTAAGTTTCTTCCACGTCTTTCTCAGTGCAAGAAATGCAGTGTGCTTTCTTGTGCTTTGTGTACTAGTAATCCAAAGCCAACAAGCTTCCTCCAGCACTTTCAATATAGTGTTTGTTTCACTATCTAACTCATCTTACAATTGGGGACCTTTGTCTTATTTGGCCTTAGACACTACTCACCTATTCAAAGGACCCACAAAATTCCAAATACAAGTACAGTGTATAAATTTGAAATAATACCTACCCCTATATGTGTTTATCAGAAGTCAAAACAGCACAAAATGGAATGTGCTCTGGTCACTTAAGCATGCTGTATAACCTTGTTTGAATATTTGTTTGTTTTTGTATAAACAATATGTCCAATAGAACAGCAAGTGTCCTGAAGGAACAAAACCCATGTTAATATTTGCTGGTGATATGTTTGACTTAAGTGAGGAGTACAGAAGATTAAAAAGCCTTCTCATTGGTGAGTATTTTAAATAATAGGGTTTCAGCAGTTATACTGCATTAAGCAGTGACAACGTTATGTAATGAGAAGTGGTATTTTGCTAGTATTGCTCAACATGTACAAAAAAGCACAGCTATATCTAGCATTAATTGTACCTGTTCACTTTAAATGGTATATGTTTGTGTAAACAGGTACACACAGGTTTTTCTCCAAGGCTAGAAAGCATTGGAAAAGTTAATTCTGATGAGTATCCCGTTAAGTATATTTGCCTGGCATTGGTGTTTGTATACAGACGAATGCAAGAGGCAGACGGAGGTCTGAACTGTAAGGAGTTGCGTGTCATGCTGTAGACAGGTGCCAGGTAACTGAACAGTTGGTCTTTTGCATTTATATTGTTACCCATCTGGATAATTTCAGTTCTCCCATTTAATTTGCCTTAAGTTGTCTGGAGCCACATGTACTTAAGAGATGCCATACTGGGTCAGATCCTAGGTCCATCTAGCCCAGTACTTTGTATCTCTCAGTGGCACAGACAAGGCACTAATGGGAAAGCATTTATGCAGGGCCTGTCCTCCCTGATCTGTCCCCTGCCCCTTGTCCCTTACAGCTTTCAGCATTTATTGGCCTTGAGAGCCTTATTTTGAAGGTCACAGCCTTACTGATATAGCGCTTAAATATAAATCCAGTTTTTCTTTTCCTGCTGAATGTATGGCAAGTACACACCGCATGTCTTCGTGTTCTGTTGATTTCCATGAAGCATCTAGAGGCCAAACAATAGGTGGAGGAAAGGTTCAGCCATGTAACAGGACACTGATAACATTGGATAATTTACATTTTATAACTTGGCCTCCCTGAAAACTTCTACGATGTAATAGGGAGTGGCTGTTTCTTCCTGTTCCTGAGAAATAAAATGTTTTTAATCCCTGACTGTTGCCACAAAACCTAGAAAGATGTCCCTGCTGTTTTAAAGACCGTATTGTTACGGTGCTGCTGAGATCCCCAAGGGAAAACGAGTTATCTGATGATCTCTTGTTAACAAAGCTGTGTGACGTTACTGACGCTCATGGTAAACAACCCAGTTTTTGTTGGTTTGTTCTGTGAAAAGGATTCGTGCATTCTTGGGCTGTCATGTGAAGGTGGTCTTGTGTTGTACAAGTCATAAGCAGAGGGAATTAATGTTTATGTTTTGTGTAACTGACCCTTTGAAATCCACTTAACAATTTGGGGACACTTTATTTGGGTGTATATAAATGGCAACTATACTTTTCCCTTCTAAACAACCCCTACGAGGAAAAAAATGCCGTTTTTTATTTTATTTTTCCCTCTTGTTCCCATAAAAAGTGTCTTTAATATTTTTTGTCATTGGGCTTTCACTGGCCAGTTTTTTATGATGGTATTAAGGGCCCAGTGATTTCCCTGCCCCCGCATCCCTCTTGAATTGCAGCCACTGAATCCCCTGTTCTAGTAGCCTCCTGAGCACATGGCTTATAAAATGTTTTCCTGCTCATTGAAACATCAGTCGGCTCACTCGTTCCTTAATGTCCCCTATTTACATATTAAAAACTGCCCAATTATTGAGTCCTGATACATTTTTAAAAATTGGGGTTTCTTGGCAGCAATCTGAACATCTTTGAGGTAGAACTTTTTATTTCTTCTCCATTCTACCGTTTCTGTGCATGTTATTAGGATCTAGTATCTAGAGGTACAGGGCTCAGTCAGGATCTTTTGATGCAAGTGTTTGAGAAGTGTTTTATATGGGGGATAAAAAGAAACCCAGAATGAGCATTCCAGCCCCTGGTCCACCAGTCGCAGACATTATCTCCAGCAGCATCTGTGTTTTTCAGGGAAGAACAGTTTCAGCTACTATATGGAGTAGGCAGAATATAATTTATTCTTTAATACATTTAAAGCGTTTGAAAACAAAATGGAGGTTCTCAGAAGCCCTCTGCAATGGATGCTTAATCAGAAGGCCTGGAAACAGACTAAGCACACGCTAAATGTGTGGCAAGAACTAAAAAAAATGAGGTAAGGAAGGTCTCCAGTCCAGCCAAAGTGTAGGCTGCCTCAAAATTAAGACTAAAACAAATGTTTCAAATTCAAAAGGGTTACAAAGAGGAAAACGTTCTGCAGCTGGTGGATGTCATAGAAACAAACTTTTCCCTGCCTGGATTTGGATGGCAGGGAAAAGATCATTCTGTGGGTAGAAAGCTAAGGGCTACCACAAAAAAGACAGTTTGCCAGGAAAAGCTTTGTAAATATAAATCTGCCTGCTAAGAGAGCTCTAGTCTTAGCTGCAGCCTGGGAAAATATATGCAAAAATAAAGAAAATATTCTACCAATGACTTTTTCCCTAGATATGAATTCAGTAACCCAGCAAAGGAAGAATGAGAATATGCAATTGACCAAGAATTTCTTGGCTAAACTCCAGGTTATATCTGCCAATAAAACTTTGCTTTGGACATTGGGTCAGTGCTGATACTCCTGAAAATGATAATTGAGGAAGTGACTGGAAAGGAAATCTTTAGAAAATAACCTGAATGGGAAACTTGAAGGGAAGTGAGCCCCGTGTTTTGAGTATTGATTGTCCTTTTTATTAACACACCTCTAGGGACAAGGTCACATTCTTCTTCCACCCTCCACAGATGATGGGCTCATTTGACGTTCTTGTTGTATGTTAACTTCCCTCACACTGTTTTTTCACAGTCCTGCTATGAAGACTGTGCTGGAGGCCACTCACTGTTGGTTAACTAATATCTAAAATTCCTGTTTGAAAACTAAGCTGCTTTTTCATGTAACTGATCATACTTAATTTGTCTGTTTGAATAGTGTAAGTTTAGTAAAAAATACTTGATGCAGTAATGGCAGGTTTATTTCGCTTAATAGTGCTGTATTTAACAGGGTAATGAAAGTTTTATAATAAGCAAGTCTTGTATAATAATACGGTAAGAATATTATAAACAGTGGTCAGTAAAAAGCTATCAGTAACACTAAAACAGTAACCTTCTTTGTGCATTTTTACCTCGTATTGATCTGTGCCATTGTCCTAACTGCTGGCTTTGGTGCCAGAGTTGTTTGAATCAGTCAGTTTGTCAGATTCTACACTCTTAACCTAACCAGATGTTCTTTTCTGTACTACAGAATGCATACGTAACCACGAGCTTGTTTGAACAGTTGTGAGATGCATTTCATTTTTCTAAGTTTGTAGTTGAAACTTTAAAAGACTGGGTTATTTCAGACAGCTAAAGATGCTACTTCAAAAGATATGTACCCATTTCCTATTGAAACAAAGTCCATATATTTATCTCCTTTTATTTGTTAATTGTTTTCTTTTTTTTAACTACGTTCAGGAGTTTTCGTTGCTGGCAGAGTACTGTCTGGAAAGTTGATACTTGTTTTCCAGTACTCTGCACATTCCCAATGTTACACCTCTGAGCAATAGCAGTGACCTTTTTCAGATGTGAGAGATACTCAACTGGATGTGTATTTTGGCTTCAAGTAATAACTTGTGGATGTGGACTATAGAGACACTTGTTACATTCAGTGATTCTAAAAAAAAAAAAAAGCCAAATCTGCATCTACTTTTGCTTTGGAATATTTAGAAAACACCAGTCAGTCTGAGTTCCATCTTCTATAATGGAGATCTATTATCAAATTAGCATCCTCTTATTGTCGTCCTATGGTTTTGGTCTTGTTTGTCTCAAGAAGAAACCTGGCGCATTCAATATGTTTAAATATTGTTTCAGACTTCTTCAGGGGTCCTACCGTGCCCTATGTTCGCCTGGCTGGATTAGAACATGTTCTGCATTTCACGGCTCTGGATGGGAAAATTTACATGCGAAGCTATAAGTAAGCCTCCTTTTGCTTTTGTACACTTAGATTTGTCTAACGTGAACCTTGATTTCATTCTACACTACAGTGACCTTGTGCCGTGTAGGTACAGATCTTAGCTTGTGTTGTAGGCACACCTCATCAGATACTGACTGTATATACACATCTAGCTTGTTAAATTCTCTCCTAACATGCTTTATTAAAATTGTACTTCATATCAGCATTCCCTCTAAGCTGCATGGTGTGCGTGGCCATGGCCACGCACACTGCACAGCTTAGAAGGAGCATTGTTTCATAGCTTCTCATTCTCAAAAGTTCTTAATTTCATGGGTCGTGCCTGAGGTGCTTTTCTGTAATTAGTCAGAAAAAATATCTAATGCAACATCACAGACCTAATCTAAATTTAAATTTAAATTAATACATAAGAGGCCAAATTAATTTTGAAACAAACTGAATTCACAGTAGTGATGCCTGGGTAGTTGTTTGGAACGGGCTCAGGCTGAATAGATGTTGAATGCTCTCATATTATGATCAAACAGATCTGTAAAGTCATGTTTAACTACACTTAGTCTGCTGACAGACATGAAAAGAACAAAACAAAACAACAACCATGCTTTAAACTGGAAGAGTTAGCGCATTAGATCAACCAGGCTCTGCAGCTTCTGTATAGATTGGGCGCTTCAGCGGGGCTTTTTTGGCGCTTTTATCTAATAGCTGATTGAATTCAATTTGGCTGCTTATGATTCAATCAAGTATTAGATAAAAGCGCCAAAAAGCCCTGCTGAAGCACCAGACATCGGGCAAGCTGGGTCAAACTAATGCAGTGCCTCTCCTGGACATGCTCTGGGCTCAGTGCAGGGGCATGCAGAGTTTAAAGTAAAGCACTGTTGTTTTGTTGGTTTGTTTTTTACGTCTGTAAGCAGCCATAGTGCAATGTATTTTCTGAACAAAAAATCGAGCAGTAGCACCTGTTCATAAAGGCTGAATTCTCTTCTGCAGGTCAAAAAATAGTTGGAAATTATTACAAATTAAATGAGTGAACAATATTCTTTTTCCCTCCCCCCCACCCCTTCTCTAGAGTGTTACTGAAGAAATCGGGCTGTAAAATACCAAGGATTGAATTAGAAGACATGGGACCTTCATTAGATTTGGTGATGAGGAGGACACATTTGGCTTCAGATGACCTTTATAAGTTATCTTTAAAACAGCCTAAGGCACTCAAGGTACTTGAAACTGGTCTTGTATACAAAAGACATTATACTGCAACTTGCACAATCTTTAAGCTAGAACAAGTTTTAAAGTTAGCCATAAAAAAGATGCAGGGCTGGAAGCATTACTGCATTGTACATTCTCTAAAGAATCATAGCTTTCTTGGATCAACACCCCAAAGCCCATGCCATGACATAGATGGTAGGGAGTGGAATAAAGATGTAGTGGGGTAAGAGTTGGAAATCCTTAATTTAATTTGTCCATTTCCACTTCAGGTGCTTTTGCCTTGAAGGCTTGGGACTTCTGTGATAGTGATATCTGTCACTATCATTAGTGACATCGTTTGATGACTAAATGGTCTTTATTAACATTCATTTTCTCTTACAGCCAAAGAAGAAGAAAAATATCTCCCGTGATGTCTTTGGTACAACCTATGGTCGAATCCATATGAAGAAACAGGATCTTGGTAAATTACAGACCAGGAAAATGAAAGGGTTAAGGAAGAGGCCCGCAGAGCGGATAACTGAAGACAGTGAAGGGATTAGTCCAAAGAAAACAAAATCAGCTTGATAGGATGAAATAATTCTGGGGACTTTTGCAACCATCAGTTCTCACTGTATTTCTCACTAAGTACGTGGCAGAGATGGACCTTTCTGCTACTATTTTTTTTTAAAAGCTTTGTAAATATTTTTTAATGCAACTTCATATATAAATGGATGTGCGGTCTCAGGCTTTAACATACGACCAGAGTATTGAAAAGGAAGTAATCTGACATGATTTATCAGGCTTCAGCAAACTGAATAAACATATCTGGTATCATCATCAGAAGAGATAATTCAGTTGTCTAGTAACAGACAGCATTGTGGGGTTCTTATCCGTGGGACACGAGTTGAATTAGGCTCATCACATAAACTCTATTCTAGAATTAAGTGTAAATAATTTTCTTATTGACTTTTTTCTAACGCTTTTGTCTTATGTTAAGTATATTTAGACTCCCAGATAACTTGGAGTACCCCTCTCTCTCACTTAATAAACTAAGTTGTCTTCACCGTGTGTTTCATAAAAGAGAAACAATGTCAGCATTAATATCTGCTTGTGAGCTGTCTCCTTGTTCTCTCCTCAAATGCCACTTATTTGAGGTGTTTATGCTACTTTCATCACCATAGTATTGAAACGCATGATGCTCACTTTGAGTATAAATGAGACCTTCAGGATTTTAGAGTCTGGTATGCAGTCCTTTGTTTCATTTCCACAAAGACTGGAAGTGTCAAAACCAACTTAGTCTCTGGTTTTTAATCATAGTATTTATACCATTTTCCTTGCCATACTTGAGTGCCAGAAAGAGATTACTAATGCAGCAAAGGTTTGACTTCTTTTTTTCCCTCTATCTTCTCATGGCTTTGAGAGTCTTGTTCTACTAATACTCTTACAAAACAAAATCTAAAGTTGTTTTCTACTTAAGCTGGCACCAAAGCCTTATGTAGCAAGCTAGTGAAAAATGCTCAAGGCTTAATGAGGTAGAAGTTAGAATATAGCAAGTGAAAATTCTTGTTAAGTACAGCCAGACTTATATATTGTTTCATAAAGAAGCTTGTGTCTTCCTGTATTTTGGTGTGTGAAAAATAACTAACTAGCTATCTTTTTTTGTTCGCTTAACTTCTGGTATAGGCACTAATATACGTAGTCTTATTAGTGTGAGCATTCCTATTTTGAACTCAGTGGAAATCTGTGTTTGCATCCTTACATTATTTAGTGTTCACTCTGTTGCTGAGCTAACTAGCACATAGTTCAATCTGAATACCACCACATCAGAAGGCTTTTACCGCAATCTGCAAATTGCATGCACTTTGTTGTTTTGTGTGCATCTCCACTAGAAAAATTAGACCCAATTTTCCAATGGGTTGTTCTTCTAGTAGTTATAGTGCAGGCCAGATACAGAGGCTGTTTAATCTTGGGCTAGAAGATGGATAAAAATGTCTGCATCCTTGCTGCCCAGAAGTCTTTACTCTTTCTTCCTTAAGTGGAAGAATGTCCCTAGTTATCCTATCATAGATGCACCTTTAAAGTTTCTTCTGCTGTCCTGTCTTAAGTCTTGACTAATTCTGTAACACTGAGTAAAAGATCTGAAGTATCTTAAGACTGTAGTGAAGGCAAGCACGATTATATTATACATATAACCCTAAAGGTCATAACTTCAGTTTGTGTTGTTTTGTTTACTTTGAGCCACTCTAGTCTCTGTAATCTACATACATGTGCTTGAAAAATTAGCAATAGTCTGAGTTACTGCTCTATTTCATTTTCTTCCCCTCGAATGAAAATATTCTTACCCTCTCGACTCGAGGCTGTGTCAGGAGCTATCTTGAAGGGAATTACAAAACAGGACATAACTGTGTTTTCTTGCATGCCACACATCCCTAAATAAGACATGGTTGTTGTAGGAAGGCAAAATGAAGAAAAATGTTTTCAGAGTTATGGCTGCATAGAGCATGGACATTAGCCTAATCTTCATCTTACACTGCCTTTCCTGCTCAAGGCAAAAGCTAAAGTTTTTAACCTTTTCAGAGCTGAATTGTTAGTCGGTCTTGGCTGTTCAACCAAAACCTGAAGCTGCTGCTGCTGAATATTGGACTCCATGGACAGATCTAGGATTTTGCAGAGCTGTAGGGCTGTGAAATAGAAAAGACACCTGGAGAAGCTAACAGAAAATTTCAGAAGAAAGAACAGCTTTATTAGTGGAACATCAAGTTCATTAAAAGATGAGGATTATTAACACCCACGGAGTGTAGAGAGTTTTTCAAGAATTACATAGATTATAATGCAGCATGAAGTAATTGATTCCACAGAACTGCCTGAATAGAAATGTTGCTGCTGTGGGGCAGTTGATTTTAAACTTGGATGGAGCAGGAATCAACGAGAAGGTGTAACCACACCACTGCACCCTAGCCCCTGCCTTCTCCTCCCCCTTCCTCCATGCACCAGCTGGAGGAAAGAGAAGGAAAAGCAGCAGCAGCTATCTTATAGCATGTCCATGCTTCTATTCTGGGCAGAAAGTCCATGTCAGACATTTCCCAGTTTTGGAAAGCTAGTTGTTGGGAGAAAGATGCATGTGGTATGCAGGTAACTATGATACTTTCTCTTAGTGCTACTAAACCCCAACTAATCTTGAGCTTTTTTTTCTAAACACAAATTTGTATTGAAATAACTGAATATATTTAACAACTTTTGTTTTAATACAACTGTATTAACGAAGGTGGGAATCTAAACTTATTATTTTGGGGCAAGCCCCATGACAATACCAGCGATTGTCAGGGGGAACCCTGAGCAGATCAAAAGCGACTACAGGATTTGTTCTGTATTTACAAATCTTTCCATAGAAAGCAGCAGAGCCTCCCTAGCATTGCTTTCCTGGTAGCCAATATGAGCCACCTTGGTTTCCCTTTAGGAAAATAAAACAATATTAACAATTGAGCTGTAAATTTTCCCACCCTTCCTTGAGTGGTTTTAACCTCCATGCTTAGCACTTATTTAAATGCAATGTTGATAGAGATTGATTTCAAATGCATAGTATGTACCTCTGACAGTGAGGTACTGCACTTTCAGCTTCTGACTTTCCATGAGGTACATGGAGATAACTAGGCTAAATATTAAGCAGTCCAGCTATATGCCTTTAGCTTCAGCAGTTCCTTAAGGTGTGGGGAAGCTTGGTGAATACTGCAGCTCTGGTCTCTTTGTGTGAGGAACAGAACACACTGTTCTTAAAACAGGGTTGTGAAAATTGGGCACTGTCTTGCCTTAGCTGCCTCTGCTTCCAAAACTAATCTTGCATCTTAGAACATGTAAATGTGACTGCTGGGTCAGTGCCACATGGAGGAAGCCGATAACTAGCTTTGTCTCCCCATGCTCTTAATTGGAAAAAGCAACTAGGTACAAGGTAGCTTGTATGTTCATTTCTCTCCTCTCGTCTCTAATCTTATCTCTTCACAGCCCACTGTGGTACTTACAGTTTCTGAAGGCAGGAGAGTTGTGTCTTAGGAAGAGAATTCATGCTGGAACAGCATATTCTGAGAGAGGAGCTAGATATATCTAAATAACAAAACAAAGTGCAAAGAAAGGTGTAGTTGGGCACATTCATTCTAGCTTTAATCTAACTAGCAGGGATAACAGTTGCAGTGAGGATGTGGATTAACAACAGGACCACAAGCTTTTTGGGGACCCTGAGTAGGTGTCCTGGTTCCTTGATTATGTTGCCACATCTTTATTGTTACTGTTACCTAGGATAACTAGATAAAATCCAGCTTGGGTATGTGCACCCCTGATACCATGTTTCAGTATCTTTACTTTGTTAACATACTCTGAATGGCATGATGAGGCAGATGTTAAGTCACCTGACCATGCATTGCAATTGTCTATGCTCAGTTTTGGGGGCCAGTCCTGGGCTGTATTACTGATTACAAGATTCACAGTTTTAGTTCTACCCTAGTATGAGGGTCAAACAGTTCAGGTTCTCTGTGTGTGACTTTGGCTATTGTTGTGTAAACAATGTCGAATCCGTAATATCATACATATTTGCAAGGGTCAAATAATTTTCCATGAGGTAGGATTTAGCTCCTTCTGGATCTCAGCTGATGCCTATGTATCCCTAAATCCCAAAGACATTTTTGAAGGTAGCATACCTCTATCAAAGGCCCGTTCTATTAAGAATAGTAAGAAAGGAGGGCAGTCCAGTCCCCAGATACAGGAGCAACAGCTGTGTCAGTAGAGACACTACAAAGTTCCTTTGTGCAGACAGCATGGCAAAAGTAGATGAGGTGAGAGCCTGAAGAAGCCAAGGCTGGATTGTATCAGGAAAAGCAGCAGGTGGATCTTTGTGGTGCCCTGTAGGGAGGAGCCTGGAAGAAGCCTGGGGTGTTTGTGGGGGATCATGCAGGTTTTCATACGTTTGTTTTTACTGATGTGGCATATGCGCCATCCTGCAAAGTCAATGTCGTTTATATCACTTATCTCTATGACTGATGCTCTGGCTGTATAAATCTTTGTGATTTTGGATGTGATTTAGTCAAAGGAACTGAGGAGATGCATGCTTAAGGAAAAGGGAGTGGGCTAAACTGCTAAGTATCTCTTGTCATTGTATTACTAGGGCAAGAACGATTGCCACTCCCAAACACAGGCAGAAGTAATACCTAAGGTATTATTAGGTATTATTTGCTTGTAGTGGGAAAAACAATCCCACAATGGCTACAGAATCTCAGAGCAATGGATTATTAGCTAGAGCATTGATTCTCAACCTTTTTGGTACTCAGCCCTATTTGCAAAGATTGATGGCTTGTCCTGACCTACACCCTCTGGCCCTGCTGATGCCCAACCCACAGTCCCCCCTGCCCCTGCACCCCATGGCAGCCTCAGCACCCAGCTGTCTTCCCCCAGTGCCAGCAGGCATCTGCCTACCTCCCCCCCCCCCCACAGTCCCAAAGCCCTAGAATGCCAACTGCCACTCACCATCCAGCACCTTCATCCAGCTGCTGGAGCTGCTCCCATGACCTTGTCTAATTGCATGTGTGGGTATGCAGTGGTGGGCTAGGTGGTAGCCAGATGAAAGGGTAAGAGTAGTTACTTGTCTTTTTTTTCTGTCTTCAAATATATTGTCAAGGTTTTGGGGGTTTGTTTGTTTGTTTTGTATAATTGTTATTTCTCTTATACAATAAATCCTCTTGCTGTGTTATCATAGAATCAATGAGTCGGAAGGGACCTAGACAGATCATCTAGTCCGACCCCCTGCCATGGGCAGGAAGGAGCACTGCGGGTGGCAGGGGTCATAAGACCCCAGCCAGGTGCCTATCCAGTCTCCTCTTGTTGTCTCCTTACTGATTGCCTGTGGTAGAGTATGATTTCAGGGCAAATGATATTCCAATCTCACCCGTTCTATGAAAGGGGGACCTAAAATAGTTTTCCTTGTGTTGTAAAAGTATCTGGAGCTAGTAGATATTCCCCAGTTGTAGCTGTGAGTTCTGGTATAAGGGCACTGGAACTGAGGCTTATGCAGGGTGATAAATAATCCCAGGGCAAGCCTTGGTCTGTTCCTTGGGACAAGCAGCAGGACAGCAGGGAGAAATGGGGAGCTCCAGGGGCACCCAGCAAATGGGTTTTTGACTATGTTGCTTCCCTTTTCCAGTTGGCCAATGATTTCAGCCTCTTTGTGTTTCCTTTTGTGCTTTCCTTTGTTCCTCAATCAGTGACATTAGTTCCTTCTTTCAGACTTTTTGTCAAGTTTTCAATTTTGCCAAGCCACCTAAAAAGAACTGGACTGTGTAAAATAACTAAACCGGGGACATTCTATGGAACTATGAAACAAAAGAGCTGGTTTAAAACATGTATTGCTATCTCCCTCTCCTCCGCCTTTCATATGCTCTTTGACTTCTTAGGTTGTAAACTCCTTGGGTCAGGGACCATGTATAATGCTATACAACGTGTGTGTGTGTGTGTGTGTAGTAGTAGTACAGAATTATACACGGTCTATCCTATACTGTTGAATTCTATAACACTGTACTTGTACACCATGTAGTAGAATGGGCCTATGATTGTGATTGGATCTTCTGTGTGGTATAGTAATGATTTTTCAGGTGCTGAGTGTTTTATTAAGGCATTATTTCTCTTACCTGTCTTCTTGAAAGCTACCACCTGAAAATCATAATTTACTGCTTCAGGACTTTTATTTCTTTTTTTATAGCAGAGAGTTACCCAGGGTGCTTCATGCTGACTGGTTATTGCTGCATCTGTGATTCTTAGCCATAGATGGGCAAGTTATAACTAGTTAAAAGACTTGATTCTTTTCCTATATCTGACTGAAGGAGAGAAACTCACTTGTATTCTTGTTACGTGGAGCAGGTCTACTTTCAAAAGCTGATAGGTAAGATTTTCTCCTTTAAATGTGAGATGCTAATATGTTTCACCAAAGTGAAGCTCTTTCAATCATTTTCTTTCAACTCTGTGGAAAGATGGGGAATGCAGCAGTGAGAGGAAAGAGAGCATTAGGATGTAAGCAGATATAGTTATACTGCAATCACGTGATACTAGTATAAACTGTTCTGACATAAGTTATGTCTGCACGTCCATCCAAGCCCCACTGCTGGCCCCGGATTTAGCTGGGAGCCTGGGGTGAGTTTGACATCCATACTCTAGAAGGTTAATTTACAGCAATTTAGTTCATTTATACCATTGTAGGAGCATTTAGACATGACTGTTAGGGTGGTGCGAAACAGACCCTATTCGATTCGGATTCAATCTGAATCGGGGACAGTGATTAGATCTGTTGATTCGGATCTGTCCCTGATTCGATTCGGACGAATCCAAATCTGAAGATTCGATTCGAAGCTGTACACATGTCCAAATCAGCATTGAAAGTGTTTTTTCTACACAGTTTGAGGTAGCAAGCACAGCTCATGATCGCTGCAGTGCTGGGGCACGTGGAGCATCCCACAGGAGCACAGGGGAGGTGTGCTTGGCAGTGAACCCGGACTGGAGCTACTTCTGGTCCACCAGAAGCAATGGTGAGCACCGGGGAGCATGCTGTGGGGGCCTCCCTGGGCCCCTGGCTTAGCAGTCAGCTGCAGGGGCACTCTGGGTACCCCGCCCAGACCCAGCAGACACCAGTGGCTGAGCTGGGGTGGTGCATGGGGGGCCCTGTGTTCTCCCCAGTGCACCAGAACTGCTTCTGGTCCGCTTCCAGGTCTGCTGCCAAGCGCGCTGGGGAGCCTCCTGGGCTTCTGTGGGATGCTGCATCTGCCCCAGCACTGCAGCATTCAGAGCCCCTGCTACCTACAGATATGTAGAAAATTTAAAGCTGTATCTACCTCCAAATTGATTTGGAGGGTTCCAAATCGATTTCGGAGAGATTACAGGGTCTTCTGATTCAATTTGGATTCGGCCACCAGATTGGGCTGAATCTCCACCAAATCAAATTAGGGATCAAAGCTTTGCAGAGCCCTAATGACTTATGTCAGAACAGCTGGTGTGGATTCCTGAGCCAGGTGAACCAGTCATCCTCAGGTACAGTGTTGAAGTGGATCATGGCTGTGCCCCAACTCTGGACCACACTGTCACCACCACAGAATCCCACCTTCAGCCCTGCCATGCACCCTGCCAGTGCTGCTGGGGTGGTCTCCATGGAAATCCTGGCCCTGTGCTGTCACGGCCCCGCTGCTCTTGGGGTCTCCATTGAAACCAGCCATAGTAAGGCAGGCATGGGGCTGCTGCTAGGAAATGGAGTCTGGGCCCCAGATGGATCCACCATTTTGCCCAACCTGGTCTAAGCTACATACCAAGTAGAACAATATATGTTGGTTTATTTGTGGTGATGTGCTTCACCATGTGCCTCCCCATTTTCAAAATCCTAGATCCACCCATGGAGATCTGTGTCTGAGGGCCAAAGTAGATTCTTAGGCATGTTCTTATGAAAAGTTATGTACAAAAAGCCTTTAAAATTAGCATTATTCCCATTTTACAGATGAGATGGGGAAGACAAAGATAAAGTAGTTTGCCCAAACCGTAGAGGGAGCAGAGCATCAGAGCTAAAACTAACGTGCAGGCCGTATTGTAAGTAGAAGTGGGCTCTTGAGGCACCATTTCAAGTGCCAACTTAGAGGGGGCACCAGAATGGCAGCTCCCCAGGGAGCGCTGGCAGTAGCAGCTGGGTATAGGGACACCACACTACTGTATGTAGCAGCTGCTAGAGGGCAGGCAGATAGTGAAGAGGCAGCAGCAGCTAGGGTCTTTGAGTGCCTGGGGCAGGTAAGACTGAAGCAGCCTGACTGCCTCTGATGTCTGGCAGACCTTTGCCCAGGACACAAAACTTGTTATTTATGCCTATGTATGCAGGAGTTGCTTGTCCCCAAATCTGTGAGAGATCTAACTAAACTAAAGAGACTTTAATTCTATCAAACTGTACTTCCTTGTGGCCAGAGTATATTCACTGCAGTGGAGCTGGGTCAACTGACAGCACCTAGCTTAGAGAGCATTTGCAGTAACACAGCTGCCCACTGTAGTGATTTCCTATGTAACACTGTACATAGATGGTCAAAAGGCAACCCTCCTTGGTAAGATCAACCTATCAGTAATAATTAACTTGTGTGATCTTTAGGAAGACTCAGTGAGAATGTTTGTCCCCCAGTGATCAATTTTTTGAGTTGTCTTACGGGAAGCTTTGAAAGCTGAAGTCCTGTAAGGGAGGGAGGGAGGGATTATTTGAGTTTGGAGACCTAGAAATACAGAGTGAACCCATAGTTAGAAATTTAATTAACCCTAAAGGTCAGCTTCCTTTCTCTCTCCTTTTTACATTGAAGATTTATGGCTTTTTGTTTAAAAAAAAACTGGCTTCCTTAGAGCATTTTAGCAATATTTATACATTTTACCCTTTGAGATATTTTAAATCTGCCTGGGTACCACATAAATGCTTGAGTTTTAGATACACTAGGGATCAAACTATTTGGTAGTGGTACAGCTTTTATAATTATTTCAGCTTCCAGTTGGTGCAACTCTAAGTGATACTATTTTTGCCTTTTATATTTTAGTTGGATCCATCTTCACTACTAAGCTTTTTTTAATAGACTTTTTTTCTGCTGTCATAGAGCTACAAAAGGGGAAGCATACCAAAATTACCAAAATTGTGAATAGGGCTTTATGACCTGAGCTGAATGTTCTTGTTTAATGAACATGAAAAAAATATTAAGCTGTACTTGTTATAGACTATGATCGGAAATACAGACAGCAGTTAGAATTTGGGTAGTGGTATATTATGTTTGGAAAGTTTATATAGCATAGCTTAAAATGATTCTCAGATCTTCTGAAGAAAGATTGAAACATTTCATTCAGTATGAATAATATTGTTTTTTTTTATTTTAGAAATGTATTTTTTCATGGAGGTAATGGTCACTGCTTCTTCCCTATTTTTCTCCTTCCTTGTGAAAGAAAAGCTTTTATGTGGCTTAAATTATACTACTACTTGAGTTGTAAGTTCATACAAACAAGCCTACAACACCAAAGGTCAAGTGGTATTAAATAAATGGTAGTGAAAAGTGATATGTTCTCTTGGCATATGAGCTGCAAATACAATAAAAACATTATATTATGATGACTGTTGCTCCTAAAGATGACCTTATGACTAAAAAAAATACAGCTCTGCTAAAAGGGCACGCTTGCCTGCCTGTACACTAATGCCAGGAGCTTGGGCAACAAGCAGGACGAGCTCGTCCTCCTGCTCAGTGCAAAGAAATATGATGTCATTGGGATAACGGAGACCTGGTGGGACTCCACCCATGACTGGACCATGGGTATAGAGGGCTATACCCTATACAGGAGG
>NW_017728918.1:89144377-89169691 GCF_001723895.1 Crocodylus porosus
CACCTACATTGAACACCTTCAAGAGTAAATTGGATGCTTATCTTGCTGGGATCCTATGACCCCAGCTGACTTCCTGCCCTTTGGGCTGGACTCTGATCTCCTGAGGTCCTTTCCAGCCCTAATGTCGATGAAATCTATGGAAAAGGAATATTGATAGGTTGGGGGGGGGGGGCGTTGTAAGGCTTAGGGAAGTAGTGTGATTACATGCAGGTAAAGGAGGAGAACAGCTTTTGGCAAAAAATTGTACCAGAATTTGATTACAACCAGATGCACCAGACTTCTAATGGTTCTGATTACAGAAAAGTGGTGGTGTTCTATGAAAAAGCCGAACAGTGTGAACTTTTCAAACTTATTGTTGAAAACTTGGTTCCATAAGTCTAATTCTATCAGCAAAACCTGTCAGTGTGCTGAAAAAGGACATGCAAATTGTAAAGATCTGACTTAGGAAGGGTGTTTTCTAGTGGTTAGTGTCAGGCACTGATATTGAGAAGGTCTGGGTTTCATTCTGGACTCTGCCATTGTGAATTGGAATACACCTGCCTTTGGTGACACCTTTTTTTTTTTTTCCATCCTCAAAATGTAGATGATCTCTGAGGCTTTAATGAATAAAGATGATATATAGGTAAGTGAAAGGTGCCAAATACTTGGTTCTATCTAATCCGGGGGTGTCAAAGATATGGCCCGTGGAGCACATGCAGTCTGCAGAGAGACATTTTATCCAGCCCATGGGGCTCCTAAAGGGGCTGCAAATTTGGGAGCTATGGAGTCTGTTGGGGACACATGGCAGCAGCAAGGGGGTGAGAGATGGCATTGACCCCCCCTTCCACCACCACCTTTTCTTGCCCTACCACTAAGTCTGGATCCAATCTGCAAGGAACCCTGCAGGAAGCCAATATGCCACTGTCATCAGTGTGTATGCCTTGACATCGCTGATGAAACCAAGGAGGAATTCTACACCAACCTTCACCAAGTTCTTTCTGACATTCCGGAATGAGACAGACTTATTCTCAGTGATTTCAATGCCAGAGTCAGAAAGGACTTGGCCATTCTTACTCCCTCCTTGCTGATGGTTTCATTCCAGATGTTCAACTCCAGTGGCATCCTTCTCTTGACCAAATGTGTGGGGTGCCCTCCAGGCTGCCGTCATCAGTGCCTATAAAGAAACACTTGAACTCTCTACCAGGAAACATCAAGACTGGTTTGATAAGATTCAGCTCTTGAATCTCCCAGTCAATTGCAAGCTTCAAGACCTTTTGCCCTTGGCAAAATGACACCAACTTCAAGCAAAAGAAATTGAATATCCAACAAGCCAAGGCAAAAGTCCAGAGGCTAATGCATAGTATTAAGAACAAATGGTGGGAAGACAAGGCTAAGGCGATCCAATATCTGGCTGACATCCACAATTTGCACAGCTTCTTCAGTGCCACCAAAGCCATTTATAGTCCAAGCACTCGGGGATTGTGACAGGGCGACCTAGGGGGTGCCGTGACCTCCCCTAGCGCCCCCTGGCTACCGTGTCAAGCCGGTGTCAATGCACCCTCACTGATCTCACCCACCATGTCTTTGATGTTTTAAATGTTTAGGGGAGGCTGCCTTTTCTATCTGTTTTGACACAGTACCCTGATGTAACTCAGCTAATGATCTGTCCAGTTGCTTCGGTGCACTCTAGCCTTAGGGGCTACCCGCAAGTCCTACCATCGCCCCCAACCGGGGCCTGTGCCCTGCGCTCCCCGCCCCCAACCGGGGCTCAGGCGGCCTCAGCCTTACCTGGCCCCAGACCCCTTTTAGGGTCCTATGCCCACTGGGCTTCTCCCAACTGGGGCTTAGGCAGCCTCAGCCTTACCTGGCCCCCCCAGACCCACCTTCTGGGGCCTTACACCCCACTGGGGCTTCTCCCAATAAATTGCCCACACTGGGGCTGGGGTCAGGACACCCCAAAACACAGCATTCTCTCCAGTGCTAGGAACCCCCTCACCCCCCACTGCTGGGGAGCTCCCATGAGGCCTTCTCCACCCCTACAGCCTTGCCCAGTCCTCTGGTGTAACACAACAACCAAAATAGAAAACACAAAGCCCCTGGCTATAACATAAATCCTAAGCCAGCCTGGCTATCCTTCATCCATAGCCCTGTCAGGGTTCTCTCCACCTCGTATCATTGTGCCAACACTGTTCAAGCCATCCAGCTTTCTCACTATGCCTGCCCTGCTTGCTCCAGCAGGGCTCCTGCTTCTTAGGCAGCCAGGGGGGAACTAACTTTGGCCTCGGCCTCACGGTTTATAAAGGCCAGGCCCTGCCCCCTTCTGGTCAGCTGACCCAACTGGTTGTCTTAGCAACCCCCACCTGTGCTGCCCTGGTGAGTGGCAGCTGAGCCCATTCCTGTTATCAGTAGCAGGCACCCTAGTGCCCTGCTACAGGGACCAATGCCCTTAAGACCTAAGGATGGAGGAGACCTGATCAAAGAAAGGGGAGTCATCAATACCATTGGAAGGAGCATTTTGAAAACCTTTGCAATCAAGATTGTTGTTGATGAATGTTTTCAACTCCATCCTGCAACACCCAGTCAGAGATGATCTTGGAATCCCTCCAACCATTGATAAGGTGAAGAAAGCCATCACAGAGATGAAGAAACAAGGGATCTGGAGTGGATGGAATCCCCACTGAAATCTTAAAACTGGGAGGAGAGGAACTCGCATCACAGCTTCATGTCCTTATCTTAAAGGTCTGGAATGATGAGGAAATCCCAGATGACCTCAGGGATTGTGACAATCTTCAAGAAAGGAGACAAGTCCAGCTGTGGAAACTACAGAGGGATTGCCTTGCTGTAAACCACAGGAAAGATCATTGTGAGAATCCTTCTGAACTCTCCCCTTCTGCTCACTAAAGTGCTTCTCCCTGAATCTCAGTGTGGGTTTAGGGCATCAAGAGACGCAACTGACGTGATCTTCACAGCTCGCCAGCTGCAGGAGAAATGCCAGGAACAACATAAGCCTCTCTACATGGCTGCCTTTGACCTCACAAAAGCTTTTGACTCTATCCTCTGAGAAGATTGCAGAATCCTTTTGAAGTACAGATGCCCACTGAAACTTGTCACCATTTTCTACCTGCTCCATGATGATATATGAGCAGTGGTTCTCAGTAATGGATCTATCATAGATCCCTTTGAGGTTAAAACAGGAGTTAAGCAAGGGTGCATCATCAATCCCATGCTCTTCTCAATATTCCTTGCCACAGTGTTATATCTGACCACCAACAAGCTACCAGCTGCAGTCTGCTGCTTATAGGACTCAAAAAGGATTAGACATTTATATGAATAATACCTACAGTTGAATTAGTAGGATAAACATTCACAAGTGATATAAACTACTGAATACTGTTTAACCTCAGCTGACTCTAAGGCAAAACGATGACCACCCTGACCACAATCAGTGACCTCCAGTACGCTGATGATTCTGTAGTGTGCGCTCACTTGGAAGCAGACCTTCAGGCAATCATGAACATCTTTACTGAGGCATACAAGAAAATGGGATAACGCTTAACATTCAGAAGACAAAGGCCCTCCACCAACAAACTCCTAATGAACAGTCCCCAGCTCTGGTAATTCAGATCCATGATGAGACTGTGGAGAATGTTGAGTATTTTCTGTACCTCAGAACCCATCTCTCGCAAAAGGCTGACATTGATGAAGAAATCCAACATTGCCTCAAATGTGCAAGTGCAGCCTTTGGATGCCTGAAGAAATGGGTATTTGAAGATTGTGACATCAGATCTGAAACCAAACTCATGGTGTATCAAGTAGTTATGATCCCCACCTTGCTGTATGGAGCTGAGTCATGGACAATGTACAGGAGATAACTAAAGTTGTTGGCAAGATACCATCAATGCTGCTTGAGGAAGATCCTCTGAAGCCAGTGAGAAGAGAGATACACCAACGTAAATGTCTTCTGCAAGCAAATGCCATGAATATTGAGGCAATGATCATCTGGCATCAACTTCATTGGGCCGGCCATATCATCCAGTCTTGACTCCAGACTCCTAAAGCAAATTTTATTCTTCCAGCTCAGCCAAGATTTATGCTCAAGAGGAGGGCAGAGAAAGCACTTCAGAGATGTCCTCAAGGCCAACTAAAAAAAATACAACATTGATGTCAACTTGTGGGAAACTATCACCCAGGACTGCCCCACATGAAGGAAGAGTCTGCTGTAGGGATCTCAGTACTTTGAAACCTCATAACAACAGGAGAAGGAAAAGTAGGAGTGGCAGAAAGCGTGTTGCAGACCAAATAAAAAATCCAGTACCACCCACCCCGCATGGAAACACATGTCTGAGCTGCAGTAAAGTCTGTCAATCCTGGATAGGCCTCATCAGCCATCTTCAGACACACAGATGAGACTATCATGGAAGACAATCATCCTCGACTATGAGAGATTGCTGAAGAAAGTCCCTGTCTGGATACTGCAGAAGAACTTGTGCTGTGGGTCTTTCAGGTCTGAGACTCAAGAAGGACCTCATGTTCAAGATTCATATCCCAAATGCACCTTCCTACAGCACAAGCTGTCCTGTACTCTTAGCTTCCACAAGCTCCTGTTTACTTGCCCTAGCAGATCACAAAAGAACATTTTTGCACAGTTTTGGAACACAGCCTGTTCTTGGGGAATGGCTTTTCATTGTGCTGATTCAAATCCCAAGGAAGCTTTTAATGAGAGCAAGTACTCCTGTTCCTTTGTTTAGGAAATCATTACTCCTGTGTACTTAACATAGTTTGAGTCTCTTTTGAGATGTGCTCCAGTGCCGAAGTGGCTGGTTGGTACAGGGTTATGATTTATATTCACATTGTAAGAAATCCTGGGTCCAGATCCCACAGACCAGAAAATCCCTCTAAGCTCTCAGTCTCAATAGGCTTACTATTGAGGCAGAGAGCTTATAGGACTCAAAAAGGATTAGACATTTATATGAATAATACCTACAGTTGAATTAGTAGGATAAACGTTCACAAGTGATATAAACCCTTTTTTAGAACATAAGCTGAGGCAGGCAGCATTTGTCAGTTGGTTTATGATGAAAAGTAGAGCTAGTAAGAAAATGGAAGTCTATTTTGTGGAAAATTCCAACATTTAAAAACAAACTTGGTTTCGAAGGGGAAGGAAAAGCCAAAATTTCCCTTGAAATAGCTGTTCTGAAATATCTTGATCTAGGATTACAGAAGTATTTTGATGAGGTCAAAGTATAATTTGAAACAAAAAGAGCCCACACTATAAAGGCAAAACTAAATATTTTTACCTTGGCTTTTTTTCCTATTGAATTTAATCAAATAGGAATCCTGGAAAATATTTAGTTTTCAATTAATCTGGATTTTCAGATCAAAAACTCTTCCACTGGAAGTGTTTTCAGTCCACTGTAGATGAAACTCTGGCCAGTTTGATTCACTACCATAACAAAAACAGCCCTGTAACCAACTGTGATCCATAGGCTTCTACTTAAGAATAACTGGTTTACGACTATGGCTCTTGTTGTAGGGACTAGATCTAATGGCATAAGAGCCCTCCAAGTGCCAAAATTATCTTTGCCTTTAATGTTACTAAAGTATTGCTTCAGTTTCCTTAACACATGAAGACAGTTGCAGTGATTTGTTGGTCTATGGAATTTGCATACCTTAAAACATCTTATTACTTTAGTCTTGTGTCTAAGACAGACATGTATTTTGGAAAATATATATACATTGCATTTCTGCTTAAGTTTGCATTTAGATATAAACGTACAGAAGTGTAGGATTTGATGAAGCGCAGTTTTCTAGGGTAGATGTTATAGACCAGGGGTTGGCAACATTTTTGGCTGGAGTGCCAAAAACACCGCAGCCTTGACCCACTTGGCATGTCAGGGGCAGACAACAGGGGAGTTGGAAGGGGCCTAATCCTTGCTGCTGGTGGCAGGTGCATGCGTGCCTCTGGGCAGATGGAGGAGGAAGGGCTGGGGTTGTGCTGCTCAGGCCCCTTCCCTGCTGTTTGTGCAGCTGCCATCACCACAATGTCAGTGCCAAGGCTCCAGACCCCAGTGCTGCTGTTTGCAGCCTCCTGGCGGCCTGCCACAGCCAGCCAGGCTGGACAGCTGCTGCCTGCCACGGAGCCCAGGCTGCTCACAGCAAGGCTTGCAGCCTGCCAGTTGCCTGCTACAAACAGCCTAGGCTCTGTGGCTGGTGGAAGATGCCCAGAGCCCAGGCCAGCTGTGGGATGCTGAGGAAAATGACCTCACATGCCATGCTCTGGCACACATGCTGGGGGTTGCCAACCCTCGTTATAGCCTGCTTTTGATGAGAAGGATATTTCTCACTTACAGTGACTTTGAGGGCTCCTTTTTTTAAGCAAAGAAATTCCTTTGATTAATCCCTACCTTTTGCTCTTAGTTCTTTATTATATGAAGGTGCTTGTGGTTACCATCTTGGTTGGAATTATCTTTGAAGCACAAATGTCCAAGGCTTCTTTGGGGCTTTTATTTTTAATTGAAGAGCTTACAAATACGTTATTTACTCATTCCTGTCTTTCTTCTCTATTTTCTTTACTATGAAAATGTTTGACTGCTCATTTAACAACATACATTACACGTATGGAGGAGGACCTACAAAGGGGCCTAGACAGCTTCTTTCAAGGATACCAGTGCCTGGGACTAACCTTTAACACTGGAAAAACAAAGGTGCTTTACCAGCCTGCTTCAAGCCAATCAACCACCCTACCCTCCCTCCAGCAAAGATCCTCACTGACTGTCAGGAGCTGGAGAAAGTTGAACACTTGGCATAACTTGGCAACCATCTCTCAAATCAAGCCAACATCAACAAGGAGATCCAGTATAGGATCTGACATGCCAGCTCTGTCTTCAGAAGACTGAATAATTATGTGGTCAATGATCACAATATCAGGACTTGAACAAAGCTCCTACTGTATAAGGCTGCGGTAATCCCAACTCTTCTCTACAGCTGTAAAACTTGGGTGGCCTACAGGGACCACCTGAAAAGCCTGGAATGCCATCACCAGGACTACCTCCAGAAGGTCCTTGGCATAAAGCGGGAGGATCGTCGCACAAATGCCAGTGTCCTTACTGAAGCTAATACCAGCAGTATGGGAGAATTGATTATTCAACATGTCTGGTGTACATTTACCAAAATAACTGCTATACTCCCAACTCAGCCAAGGCCAAAGGACATATGGGAGCCAGAGGACATGCTTCAAGGATGCCCTCAAGGCAAACATTAAGAAGTGTGGCATTGACACCACAGATTGGGAAAAGCAGGCCCGGGACAGGGCTACATGGGATTGATGCCTTGTGAGAGAAGGTGCATCTTACTTCGAGGAAAATCATCTCTTCCTGGAGGCAGAAAAATGACAGAGATGGAAGGAAAGGAAACAAGGCCAAGAAATCCATGGTCTGACTTTCCCTTTAACCACCACCTGTGGTGTTTGACAGAGAGTCTGAAGCTCTAGGCAGTTTGATGGCTTTCTTAGCCATCAGTAGACTCATTTACAACCCTTTACTTGATCCATTGGAGTGATCATCTTCGACCATGAGGGATTGATGCCGCTGAGTGTTAATATCTACAATATTAACAAAAGAAGAGGTAGAGGTGGAGAAGGAGGAGGAAGGGAAGCCCTAAACTTTGCTGGATTCCTTAGGAGAAGAGAGAAATACTTCCTATGATTCTGATCCGTTCTGATGTCTGAGCTTCTTAGTTCTCTTACCTGAAACTACTGAGTATGTCACTACCTTAACTTTCACCTGGTCTTATTAAAGCTCAATAAATTGAATAACCTACTCTTACTGTAGTTTGGTGGCCAAGCATTACACAGTTAAAATATTTCCTTAAGTGCAAAATGCCCAGTAAAGCATGCTTGCATTGTATCTATTACAGAGATGCTGATGGAAACTCCACAACTGAAGTGTTGTGATACTTATACTTGAATGGCTGACTATAGTCTCCAAATTTAACACAGTAAATTTTCAGAGGATGAGTACATGTGCTATTTAGTTTGTAACGTAAAATACTTGTTAACTGTTGTAAGGGGAAAAGAAGCATTAACATGATCCATTAAAAAATCTATTTCTTTGAGATTTCTCAGAAAAGTAGCCTTGATTGCTACTCTTTCCTGACTCACATTGGTGAGGATCTCTTCAATGCAGGCTTTTGCTGAACTTTTAAATTTAAGCTCATACCAAATTATTCCCCTTTGTCAGAGTAACCTAGCTGAGTTTTTTGCCAAGTCTAGCTGACATTCAAGTACGGTTCATTGTGTTCAAACTGCAAAATTCCTCCATTATTTGTGGTATCGAGTGCTCATAGTTTGTCTAATTCTTTGTAAAACAGATATGGTGACACCTGAAGGATTAAAACAGGCCAAACATAGGTACTGGGAAGACCAGAGAGTTAAGGAGAGAAAGCTCTGGAGGATGTGGAAAAAAGAAAAGGGGTAGAAAGAGAGAGAAAGGAGTACAGGGGATGAAAGAAATCATAGAATGTGGGTCAGGGTATTCACCCAGGGTACACTCTTGCCATTTGCAGGTTCATCAGCTTACAGCCTACGTATCTCCATCCTCAGTCTGAACAGCTCATATACAGCTGTAACTCTGACCAGGCATCTACACCAGTGTGCACACGTGCAGTTTTCACTTGTGGAGCTTTGGCCATAAAAAATTCTCAAAACAAAATAAAACAAAAACCCTGTAACTAACCTCAGTGCTAACAGTGATCACTCCTGCCTCTAGTTTTCCACAACGTCATAGCAAAACATATATCAGAGACATCATTTGCAGTCCGATGCACACTCTCACTAGCCACAGTTGTGACTAAACCAGTAGTGTAAGGAAGTGGGGCACAAGCAGTGGGGTACCAGTAGTGCAATAAAGTGGAGCACAAGCCTGGGTGTCAGCACTGCTGGCAGGACATAAGAGCAGCAGCAGCTGTACTGCCAGCCCAGCCATCACCTATAGCAGTGGCTGTGTGGCCAGTTAAGCAACTGGACAAAACAACTTACATGAGTTAGAAAACTCTGGCCTGTGTGAGCCATCAGAACACGTGCCTGTATAGGCAGAAAACAAGGCCAGAGTTCCGGGGTGCCTTTTGGTGGTTCAGGTTGAAATGAAGCTATATGGACTTCAAGAGGCAGATGGAATGTGGCTGAGGTTGAAAGGTGGTTGTTGTTGTTGTTGTTGTTTAGTAATATTAAATAATTAAGCTCATTGTTTCCTTGACTTTTACAGTGTATGGAGCCAGGCTATATAGTTTAACAATATTAAATTAAGTTTTGTCCTATGTATTTGAATATATGCATACATACCCAAAGGGATTAACAAATTTTAAATTTGTCCATTTTGTAGATAGTACCAGCAGTATCTTTGCTGCTGCTAAGATGATGAATTATCTAAAATTTCTGCCATCATATTGATCTTAAGACTACAGCAACAAAATTAACTGGCTTGTGATGACATTCATATAATCCCATAAATGCATGTGATGTTTTACAGAATAAAGCATATTCTTTTCCTGAACAGTTTATGATCCATGCATGCTAGGGGTGTCCAATTCATTTGGCTGCACAGGAGAGATCTGGGGTTTTTCATGGGCTGAATGACCCACCTTTGACAGTGCAGCTGCAAGAGCTACTGTGTTGGCATGGCTCCAGCAGATGGGGTGAATGCTGTAGCTTCTCACTCCACTTTTCCTCCGCTACTAATTCTGAGCCCACAGCAGCAACTGAAATTTCTGAATTTGGCAGCAGGCAAGGGGTTGCAGGGCAAGCAGCGGAGGCAGCATTGAATCCTGAGTTTCAGAGATACGCCAGTGCAGTGGCTTCAGCAGCTGTGCTAACAAGCCCCATGGGCCATATTTTAATCACTTGATGAGCAGGCCTCATCTATACTATAACAACATGAGTAGTATAGACAGTTGTGGGTGAAAGGCAAGTTAGAACAAGTTTTTAAAACAATAAGAACATACGGCTGAATTGGCGTGCAGACATCTTGTAGGCTTCACATGATATTTTTACACTGAAAGGAACAGTAACTGTGCCCTTGGATAAATCCCTCTTGCATACTGTGTGGTAACCTTTGCTTATCTTCCCAAGTTAAATAAAGCATTTTGAGTATTTGATAATTGCTGCTATTTTTACTGTTTTGTTTTTTTTCATAAACTTAACCTTAGCATCTCTCTAAATGTTTTCTGTTTTGAGATGCTGAAGAAGTACTGTTATCAATATTTAAGCTGCTATTTATTGCTAACACAAGCTGAAGCCACTTTTTGAACCTACTCCACGCATTTAGGTTAGCCATGAATTAAAACCCTACTAGGGGGAAACTAAATGTCCGCCTAACCAAACACTGTTAGGTTTAAACATGACTGGGAATACTCAAGTGACCTATGATGACAAAAAATGATTTTATAGAAGGCAGGGCAGTGTGGCATCTTATAGACTAATTCAGAGAAACAGGAGCTTTTGTAGGCTACACCCTACTTTGTCAGATGCCTTTGTAATCAACATAGAGAAGAAAAAGCCATATTTAGCATTATGTCAGCTCATCAGGGTATTTCCAGTTCTGTAAATGCAATGTTTTGTAGCAATGAGTGTATCTGTGTATCATGCAATCAGAACTCTTGGTAGAGATAGTATCTTTTACTAGACCAACTAGACAGTTGCAAAAAATGTCTTTATTTGCAAGTTTTCAGGCACATGTGTCCTTCCTCAGGCACAGGAAAGTGCAAAGATTGTACCATGGGTACTATGTGTTCCTCTTGAGAATTGGGTACAAACATAATGTAGGTTCCAGGTAAGATTAGGTAATACTTGCCTTCAGCCTCTCTTTCAAAAGTACAAAAAAATCAGTTTAATTTTCAGAAGAGCAATGTGCAATCATTTGACTCTGAATAACTTAGAAATTAAAACAACTACAAACCGTAGTGAAGACACAGGCCTTTTAAGCTCTTGCCCATCTCCAGAGGAAAAACTAATAGTCCAGTTGCTAGTTCCACTTTCTTACCTCCATATTGTACCTGAGGTGAATAGACATTTTAGCCTTTTCAATAAAGAATTGCTTATCCACTGAGCCACATTCATCTTCTATATTCAGCCAGTAGAATTAGGTGGAAGAAACCATGCAAAACAGATCCAGAAACAACTTGCAGATCTCCCAGTAGATGGCAGTTGTTCCTCTTCTTATCTGCCATTATGAAAAAGAGAGCTGTGCAAACAGATTTCTAAGCCTGGGAGTTAGGTGTACAGTAGATGGAAATAATTTATGTTATACTAACTGTAAAGCCATGTTTGAGAATAGAATTCAGCTGCTTATCATTCTGCTAATAGAATTTCTAAAATGAACTTTAATTAACATTCCTAAAGTAAAATAAATATTTAAGTGCCAATAGTAAAGCTAAAGGATGTGATTAAAACATTTTTTTTTTTACATTTTTTCAGTACCTAACTCAACTTGTTATGCTGGAATACTGTACAGCCTGCATGATATATATGCTCTCAATTCATTTTGAAATATGTCTCTTAGAAGGATTCTGCTGGAGTCTCACATAAAGAATTCTGGCAGGAAGGTAAAATAGAAGCTTCCAAATATATGCAAGTGTGTATTTCTTACTGGCTTCCCTGATTTGAGAAGGGTGAGGAAAATGTAACTCTAGAAATAAAAAAGCACCCAAGTAAAGCTGTATCATGCAAACAGTAGTAACCATATGGAATGGATTACCAGAGAACAATGCTGATACAATACAGTATGAATGCCAGAGAAATTCCTAACTGTTTGAGGGATGTGGTAAAAAAAAAAGAGTAGATAGTGGTTAGAATGAGATTAGTGGGTAGGTATCTTGAGGCAACTATTTATTCTATTCCTTTCCTTTCATTCAGCCTAATCTTTTCTCCATGTTTATAATGAACTCACTTTTTAAGACAGTGGTTCCCAACCTTTATATGCTGCAGATTGGCAAACTCGCTCAAAGAATTTTGGTGGACTGGGTATAGAAGCAATCTAATTTACTATTTGAATTTGTAAATATTTAAATATGTAACTTTATAAATACTACATTTGTGCCCAGGTACGGGTTGGGTCACCATAGCCATGGGCACCTGGAGACCCTGCAGGGGAGGGGTCTGTACAGGCGGTGGCCTGGGGGGACCCAGCTGGGGCTGCCTGGGAAGAAGGGGCTCCACTGCCTTCCCTAGAAGCAAGCAGCAGAGCCACTTCCCCACCCTCCACCCCAGGCATTTACAGGCCCACATCCCCCTGCTCCCAGCTGTGGGCAGAGCCACGACCAGGCAGCCAACCCTTCATGGTCCAGTACCAGGCTGCAGCCCAGTGATTGGGAACCTCTGTTTTAGGGTGTGTACCAATATAGTGTTAAGAGAATGCTGTGAATATCTATTCCAGTGGCGGGCAATTATTTCGGGCGGAGGGCCACTTACTGAGTTTTGGCAAGCCATCGAGGGCTGCGTGACAGGCAGCCAGGGGCACATAAATATTAATTTTCTAAATTTTTTAAGGACCCCGCAGGCCAGATAGAATGGTCTGGAGGGCTGCATCTGGCTGGCGGGCCACATTTTGCCTACCCCTGGTCATTAAGAACAAATGATATTACTCCTTGTACAGTTGTCTGAATATGCAAAATTGAATCCAGTTCAATCTGATTTTTCATTTTACCATTTGATCTGTAACATGAAAAATACAAATTGTGAAAAATTATATATGCACCAAAATCATTTGCAAGTTCACTATTTACATATTTTAAAATAGAATAAAAAATGTGTCTTGTCTCTGCATCGTGGACTTAAGACTCCAAAAGTTAATTATATTTTTAAAGCTGGGCTTAATAATAGTTATGTGATAGCTCCTGATGTGGTGATTGTAAAAGTCTGGGACTATAAATTAGTTCTTGGCCTATGTTTTGGAGTACAGTAGCAGAAATGTACAATAGGTGCAAAAAAGCTGCTGAAACTCTCTCATGACCTTTCTCCGTAAGAGATGCATGAAATGGATATGAAGCAAGTTTCTTCTTGCTTTATTTGGCTCAAAAATTAGTTGGCCCTGACATGAGACAGAGGGATAGTAGAAGTAAAGAAGGAAAAATAGTGGGGTTAGGAACTTGGAGTTCTTTCAAGAAGACATGGATTTTTAGTTAAACACCAGTAGTCTCAGACTACCTAAAATATTATGTTTTGCCTCCTGTCACATAAGTATGAGCAGTGTGGAACAAAATGTGATGAAAAAACTAATTCCTAGCCTGGGAACACGAATAGAAATTTTTAACTTAAGGCCAATTTCTAAACTACCAACAAACTAGAGGTGATAGTTTAATGATCTAAAAACAAGTAAATTACCAATCACCAATAAACCACAAGTCAGAATCCTGGCAAGTGAGTCTGTCATCCTTTTGAGAAGACAGAATTTACTGTATATGGGTGTTGTATATGGGATGATACTTTAAGTGTGACCGGCAAATGAAAACTGTAACATTTAGCTTTGTGCTTCCTCCCCCTCCTTACTCTTTTATGAAACATGAAGACCTGAATAGCTTATTTTTCTACTCAATGTATTTTTTTCTTGTTTGTAGTATGTGTGTTTCTTTTTAAACATTAAAATTCAGGTGAGATGATAACAATTGTTTATTCAAAAGTATAGTTATTGAAGTTAAAGGGAAAGCTTATATACATAATTTAACATATCCATATAGGCAGACAAGGTTCTTTGGGTAAAACCAATATCTTTTATGGGCCTTTGTGTGTGTACAAGCAGCCTATTAGACCACCTCTATTGGCTTTACCCAAAGAATCTTGTCTGCCTATGTCCTTAGACCAACACAGCTACAAACTATATCCCTGAAACATATCCACATATAACTTGAGGTTTTATCCAGTGTCCAGTTACAAGCTCCATTTTGATTCATGAAAAACATTTATGATGATAATGTGTGGCACATGATAGTTTCTTTTTTGTAACATAGGCTTTACACCCAGCAGATAGGCCCTATTTGAGTAGCTGTGACAGAGCAATCAAGTCTATTAACAATGAACAACTTTTTCCTGCTTAACACTATGGACTTTCTTTCATCAGGTGTGTTGACTTAGTATAACTGAGCAGTTCTGTGCCCTGGGCTGTGTGTGGACTCAGGGTTGCAACTCCAAGAAATTATTCTTTACTGACAACCTGCACGTTTTTACTAACAAAGTTTTTTTATTGACACGTATTTTAACTTTCATTAAAAATAAATCTTGGGTTGGCATCCTTGTATGACTGCAGCAGTGGTTTTAAACTCTGCTTCCCTCACTGCAGGGGTGCTGTGCTCACTGTGCACCCTGATGCCCTTGGTTACACCATGACTTAAACCTCCCCGGCACTGATCCCTGCTGGTCCTACTCCCCCTGTCATAGCACAGACCCCTCATCCACTGCCTCTCCACTTTCCATCCCACAGCTTTGTTCTGGCATCCCCTTCACCCTGTACCTTTGATGTGAGTGGCTATTAGAGGTATGGGACAGGCCTAGAGTCTCAGCAGCAGCACACTGCTAGAGAGAAGGCAAGGGGTATAGATCACTCCAGTGACTGAGGAAAGCCCTGACAAGAGTTTTGTGCACGCAGGGTGCTGCACTCCCACTCAGACAGCAGATGGCTCTGCTGTGCGCTCTCTCTCTTTCAATGCTGTTCCAGCCTTTTTCCTCAAATGGAGGTTAAAGCTGCAGTGGCTCAGTGTTTTTATGGAGGTCAAAATGTTTTTACTGACTTTTACAGGGTGTTCTTTACATAAATGTACAAATAGATGGCAACTCTAGTGAGGATGTACATGAGGCAGCAACTACAGCTGGACTACTGACAGCAACACAAATGGCCAGGTGTGCGGTGGTGGAGGTTATTTTTGTGCCTGTTTTAAATTTGCAGGTGGTGCTTGTGCCTTAGCTCCTCTTCTCCCCCTTAGTTACACTATTGGTCTCTCTTGATTACAAGCAGAAATCAGAGACAAGGGAATAAGGAAAGCTGGGACCCAGTTCTCTCTATCTGCACAGGGAGAAACAAAGGACAGAAATGGTTTTAAAAGAAGACTGCTTGTTTAAGCAAAGGAGGTCACTGCCAGGCCAAGAAGGATGGAAGGACTGTTTTGGTATAAGTTTCTTGGAGTAAACCCAAGATTCACAGAGGTGATGAGATCAGACCAGAAGGGCTGAGTTCAGGAGCTTGTTGTTTTGCTAAAATGTGTAACTCTTGTGCTTTTGAAAAGTAAAGTGTTTGTGAATCAGAAATCTCTTTGCTAGATCTGTTTTTTTCCCTTGATTTACTTCCACATTGTTTCTAAAGGTGTAACTAGAAAACTAGGGCTCCCACAGTCAGATATAACATACAAAAGAACTAGGTGGGCTCAGGAAGAGTTGCAGCACTGGTTCTGGACTCAGGGGTAATTGGACTGTAGGGTCCCACTGCCAAAGGAGGATATCAGGCACATCTGGGAATGCAATCAAGTGAACTGGAGATAGGAATATGTCCCCTCTGTTTTGTATAAAATTGATGAAATAATGCTTTCAGAAAGAAGAACAAGGAGGGAAAAAGGGAAAAACTTGAATTAAAAAAATCCTACATACATTACTTATGAAATAGAAGGTCTACTTTGAAAAGTGACTGAAAACTACAGCCTGGGGTTCCATGTTTGTATGATCAATTAGTCCTATCAAATCACAATTGAAAATATATGTTTTTCAACAGTTTTTTTTTTCTCAACTGTTTTTCAAATCAAAACATATTGGTTTTGGCTGATGCATTACCAACAAGAAAGATCCTACAACTGCAGCCTGACCCACAATTCTGTTAATGGGTGCGTACAAAGTTCAGGCAGCATGTTGGGGAGGTGCTCTAACTATGGCACTTTATACAAAGTACCGTGGGTTAGAGTGCCATTGAACCTAACAGGCAATTTTCTGCTGGGGAGGTGGGTGGTGAAGGAGGCTTGGAGCCTGTCTGCACTGGCCCTGGCTAGCAGCTGGGGACACCCCAGCAGCCTTCCAGAAGGTTGCCAGACATCCCCTCTTTCCAACTCCACCCCTCTGCCAGCTGTCAACCGTCAGCCATGGCTGGGGAGGCAGGATGGAGGGACAGAGGCCCGCCACCTTCTTATCCCCTGACAACTTCCCCTCCTGGGGTCTTGGGGAGATCTGGGATGGGCCTGCATGGCAGGAAGGGCTCCTTTCCCCCACCCCCATGCAGCATCTTGACAGTGGCAGAGGCTGGCATGGCAGCCACAAGGCTACCATTTTCAAGAGCCTCAGGCAGGGGAAGGTACAGAGTCCCCCTGTTGCATGGGCCCGGCTCAGCTACCCCTGCTGGGGTCTTGTGGGGAGGCAGGATGGATCTGCGAGGCAGGGAGGCTCTGTTTCCCCACCACCCCATCTCCAGGTGCAGCAGCCTCTGCCACTGTCAAGACATTTGCATGGGGAGTTGGGGGGAAGGGAGCCCTCTTGCTGTGTAGGTTCAGCCCAGTTCCCCCAGCACCCCAGCAGGGGTAGTTGGAGGAGGTAGGTACAACAAAAGGAGCTCCCTTCATTTACCCCTGCTTGCTTGTGCAGGGAGGAGACAGGTTTTCTGTCTCCTCTATGAGGAAGCCCCCGGGGCAGGCTAGACTGGTGCTCTCCTGTGTGAGCACCACCAGCATAACCCTGCAAAACTGCATGGGATGCGGGTAGAATCGCACAAAATTAACCCTCACAGGGAACCTGTACACAAGTTCCCTAAGGTGCTCTGCCTTAGACCACCCCTGTCTGATGCTACATCAGGTGAGGGTTAAAGAGTGCTACAGTCAGATGACCCCAGCCAGATGCCTATCCAGCCTTCCCTTAAAGACCCCCAAGGTAGGGGAGAGCACCACCTGCCTTGGAAGCCCATTCCAAATTTTGGCCACCCTTACTGTGAAGAAGTTTTTCCTGATCTCTAGCTTAAATCTAGAACAATGGTCACAAACTGACAGATTTGAGCTAGAGATCAGGAAAAACTTCACAGTAAGGGTGGCCAAAATTTGGAATGGGCTTCCAAGGCAGGTGGTGCTCTCCCCTACCTTGGGGGTCTTTAAGGGAAGGCTGGATAGGCATCTGGCTGGGGTCATCTGACTGTAGCACTTTTTCCTGCCTAGGCAGGGGGTCAGATTCAATGACCTGTTGAGGTCTTCCAATCCTAGCGTCTATGAATCTATGAAATTTTTGCACAATCAGCCACTTTAAAGCACTCTGCAGTTGTGAACTTTTGTTGTACTATGGCTACAGGCCTCATCACCAGGGATCCTGGTTTTCTCTGATAAAAAAAATTGCAAATTCTCTGATAAAACCCCTCAAATTCGTTATTAAAGGCTCTCCTTTAGCCCCCCTAGCCCTAGTGGTGCCTCTCACTCCTGCCCACAGCCTGCCCAACTCTGCTGGTACCCCCCCACAAGCTGCCAGGGCTACAAGGCCAGGGACCTGGGTCCGCAGCCACCTGCCCCTGGCAGGAGGCGACAGCTGCTGCAGTAGAATGGAGCCTGGCTCCCCACTGCTGCCTGCCTGCTGCAGGTTCAGGTGGGGGAGGCAGCTCTCTGCTGGGGCATGCACTCCCCAACAGGAAGTGGGGATCCACACCCCCTCACATCTGTGCATGGGGGAGGGGTGGGTGTGGGCTCCGGCTCCTGTCCTGCTGCTTTTCCCTGGGGCCTCTACAGCCCAGCAGGCACAGCCCAGCATGGTAGGGAACAGCAGAGCCACACGGAGAAGCTGCTTGCCACTGCGAGCTCCCCACTGCCCTGGTGACATGCCTCCTGTGTGTGCGGCTGCAGTGGGGGCAGCGGCATGGGGTTGTGCCCCTCAAATCTGCCGCCCACACAGCAGGTGCATTGCCAGGGGAGCATGGAGCTCACAGCAGCAGGCAGCTTCTCTCTGTGGCCCCGCTGTTCCCTGCCACACCGAGCCGTGCCCACTGGGCTGTGGAGGCCCTGGGGAAGTGAAGCAGGTCAGGGAGCCTGAGCCTGCAGCAGGCAGCCTGCCGCACTCCCGCTTCATGCACAGATCTTGGAGGGGGGGCGTGCAAGTCCCTCCCTGCCCTCCAGGAGTGCATGCAGTGGTGGGAAACCAGCCCCACCCCCCCAGACAAACCACCCATGGCCATTCCCACTCCCTGCTGGGGCTCTGCAGCCATGTGTTGGATCCCTGGGCTCCTAACCCTATGCACCTCCTGGCTGGGCAACAGCCCCTATCCCAGCCCCAGCCCTGCCCAACTCCCCCTCTCCCTCCTTTATTATGGGGGCTCAATTCCCTCTTTCCTCCTACTTACCTGAAGGAGCTGGGCCATGTGCATGGCACCCCCTGCCTGACTGCCCTCCTCTTGCTCCCTCCCAGCCCTCTGCAGGCTGGAACTCTGGCTTGTCCCAAAACTGAAAAATCTGTGGACTTCTCCAGTAAAATGAGAAATCTGTGTTCGTCTCCAGTAAAAGGTAACATACACGGTTTACTTGTTTTTCTGTGGGAAACAGAAAACCCGGATCCCTGCTCATCACATGAAAAATGAAACTTCTGTACACACCCAATGATAAATCAATCAAAACGAATCAGCAATACTAACATGAGAAAAGGGTGACTTTTAAATAAAATAGGCTGATGGAGGACTGAATGCATTCAGGGGAGCAGGTTTCTTGAGTAACAGAGTGCTATTTTTACTTAGGTCATAGCTATACTAGAGGAACTTGGAACAATGTATAAAATGATAATGTAGATAAGCTAATACAAAGCCCAACTTTTATCTGTTGCAAGATTCCAAGACATGTACATTGGTGCAATTTAATCCAGTAAATCACTGCAGAATAAACCCTGCTTTATAGCAGTGCAATGCTTCTACATTAGGGATTTGCATCAGTACAAATATGTCAAATAGACAAAGTAAATTTCTTACCTACACTTGAAATTTCCCAGGAAACGAAGGATATGAATTTAAAGAGAAGCAGCTGTTTCAGAATGAGTCATATATGGGTAGTTATCTTTCAGAACAAGAGTGCCTTTTTTCTGATTCAGCTGGATTAATTTCCACAGTAGGTTGAGTTAATCTGGTGAAACTATGTCCCCGCATAATAATTCAACATGTAGACATGTCCTCATCTATTTAGCTGACACCCTCCACAAGCTGGTAGCTGTAGCTCAGGGATGTCACTGTGGTATAGTTTATAAAAAGCCTTGAAATTAAAAATACAGTAAAATTATTATGTCCTAAGATAGTTCTAGTCAGAAGGCAGGGTAAATATGCACCTTTTTAGACAAACTAAATGAGAGAGAGAGAATGAGCTTTGGTGAACTCAAATTTACTTCATCAGATGCTGTGAAAGGACAAGATAAAGCTGAGGGTAAGGCAGAGTGTGAGATTAGGATGTAATAGGTAGGAAAGCAGGGGGGAGGTAGAGGAAAGTGCTGTGAGAGTCTTATAAGCAAAGAACCTGTAAGAACAATGAGTTAATCCAGGTAATGAGATAAGAATATGCAGTCTCTATTTAAACCATACTTAAAACAGTGGCTTGTGGATGATTTCTTGTTCCTCAATTTCCAGTTCAAACTGTTTTTTAAAAACACTTTCTGCCTAAGAACAGCAATCATGAGGTCAGCGATGGAGTATCCAGGGTGCCTTTCTGCAATTGATGTCAGACCGATATTCATTTGGTTTTACAGGTAGAGATCACCCTGAGTGCATCTACATGTTCATGAATGCACTGTAACTACAGTGCATTAAGTTAGTACCTGTTATTACAAAAAAACATGCGCCAGTACTACTACTCAGTGCCAATTATGGCACATTGTTTAGTATCTTTAAAAACAGATACTAAATTTAGTATCTGCAATAACAGGAACTAACTTATTGTGCCATAATCTGTGCTACTGTGTAGTAGTGCCAGTGCATGGCTTTTTTGTGACTTTAATGCTCAGTAGACTAATTAGTCTACTGCGCTTCTAGCATCTTGTGTAGATGTGCTGCCTGTCTGTCTAAGATTAGGTCTGTAAATAATGAACCAAGTGGTATCAAAATGTGTGTGTTACTTGATTTCAAGTTCCATCTTCTTTGTCTTAAAAACTATCATAGACTACATAGTCTGTTTGCTAGCTACCATTAGATTAATAGCTGCTGGTAATGTAAAATGGTAGTACTGTGTAGTAATGAGCCAGAGAAAACCATGGTAAAATGGCTTTTAAAACCTATGTAACCTTTGCTTATTCAGGATGATAGCCTTAAACTTGGTTTAAGGATTACACAAGCAGTTTAAATCACTTATTTAATCTTATCTTGTTTTCTTTGGCCTAGTTTAATCATACCTGCCTTTCACTGAAGGATGATACTCTGCAGGGAGGATTATTGAGGAGGGTAGCTACTTGTAAGAGTTTAGAGACACTATTTTGAGAGTTTAGAAAATAGTTGAAATGATTTATATTTTCCTCTGTATTAAAAGTTATGTTTAATTTAAACTTTTTAATTTGACTGTAAAAACTGCCATACCATGGTGAATTAATATGGATTCTCTGAAATGACTTTTATTCAATGTTAATCTGGCAAAGAGTTTACATTCCAGCATAAGATGCAGAGAGCTACTAACTTGCCTATTCATATCTACCTTGAATTATATTTTGACAACTATGGGGTACTGACTCTACTGTGATGCGTTTACCATGATCCCAAGTTTCTGTAAGCATAATTTTTCACACTACTTGCTTTTAATAACTGGATCATGACAATAAAACAGGTTGTTGACCAGTTCTGCCCTTCATAAGCAATCTGATTTAAGTTTCCCAGAAGTACAAGAAAAGTAATTGGGGTTTCTTGGAAGCAATCCTACCTTCTTTGCCCCTACACTTAAGCTCTTTTTGAAAAAGCATAAGCCCTATTTTTTGAGGGATCACTGGTGAACTACTGAAAGTAGAGAAGTTAAATGTTAGTTTCAGCTATGCATGACTCATTGTTTCATAATCCTCACTAGTGAGAAAAGTCTGAAAAAAAGCATTGTTTCCCCTAACTGCTTATCCAGGAAAATAGATAATGTAGTTAAATTTATCATTTCTTCTGGTGGTTGGCTAGTTTAAACATAGCACGTAACCTTTTCTTTACTAATTTATTTTATTATAGTTTAATCAAAGACACATACTTGGCATTTAGGTCTCAATTTGGTTTATACAGCTCCTTAATTTTAAATGAATAGGACTAAACTATTTTCAATAACGGGTTTTGTGTACATTACTTCATATGTGATTTGTAGAAAAACAATTACTTTTCTGTCAGGTGTCAAAGACTTTCTGAAAAATCAAGTGCCATTACAATTAACCTATTTGTAAGAGCCCTTATTTTGTTTACTTTACAGAAAACAATAGCTACAAAAAGAAAGAAGCATCTCTGTTGTTCTTTGATAATGGACATAAACTACATCCAAGTTAGCTGAGGTGAAATGGCTTGGTGGTAAAATAATTTACCAATTGTGGGAACAGGGCTGGATAGAGGATTTTAGATTTCTTGCAAAATAAAAATAGTGGAAACACTCGGGTGCATCTACACATGCATTAATGCACTTTAGTTAATGCACATTAAATCTAGTACCTCTGAATGTTTATACATCTGCTCTGGGGATGGGGGTGGGTGCTTTATTTAGAACAGCTCCAAGAGCACACAGCATCTTGTGTATCAGTAACCCTACACTTCAGTGGCAGCGGGGCACTTGAACTAAAGGTCATTGAGTGAGCTTTTTTGAAATGTGAGGACACTGTTACATGAGATGCGGAGGCTGGCTGGAACACACTAATTACAGTGCCCCAGAAGACTTGATTAATCAAATGTGCCCCAATGTGCTGTAATTATAGCATGTTGGACCAGCCTCCAAGAATGTGTATAGGCACGTTTCATTGTGAGGTACTAGGAAAATGCACATTAGCCTGTCTTAATGTGCATTAACTAAAAAGCACTATACATGAATGTGGAGGCTACTCTGATGCTCTAGAATTCCAACACATCAGAGCCGATTAAATTAATCGAATCTGCTGGACTGTGGCAATTTCTGCGATCCAGTAGCCTCCTGAGTCTTGTGTTTCAGCATCCCTGAACTTAAAAATGGTGGTGGGGGTGCTTGAACTAAAGCTCATTGAACAAGCATTAGTTCGAGCACCCCCATCACCATTTGTAAGGATGCTGACACATGAGATGTAATGGTGCTTTAATTACAACGGCTCTCAAAGGGACAGAGCTGCTCTAATTAAAGCACTGCCCCCTCCGGGCACTTGTAAAAGTGCTCACAGTTTTTAGGTGACACTTATTATGCATTAGCCTATTTTAATGTGCACTAGCTAAATAGCACATTTTTAAAGTGATGCTTTAATGTGTATTAAAATAGGCTAATGCACATTAAAGTGTACATGCAGATGCGTGCACTAAGGGTGAACCACATTGGGTCACATAATTTTCAGCTTCATTCTTTTGTTAAATAACTTAGTTCAAATTTTGGTCATGACATAATCTAATTTAAAAATCAATCATTCAGTTTTATAGTTAAGAAATGGATGCAGAGCTAAATTTATTACAATTACAGAGCAGTATAGCCTTTCTTTTATTCTTTTTAGGTTAGATTAATGATATTAAGCTGATTTGTTTCATTCCAGAAGAAAAACTAAATATTAAACAGAAAAGTTTGTAACATTTATAATGTATTTTTAGGCTATATAGAAGTATTTTAAAGTACAACCTTTAATATGTACATATGTGCAACGTTGAGGTATTGGTTGACACATTTAACATAATTAAGATATTCTTACAACAAATTATTTAAAAATATATTTCTTTAAGAAAATATCTGTCTGGTTTGCAGAAGCTAACACATTTGCCACATGGGAGAGTCTATTAGTAGTTTCAGTATGCCATAATATTTGGATTGTTTCATTCAGATAGTCATGCTTGTCTCGTAAGCAACAGTGATGACTATGCTGTAAATTATGTACTGAAATGAAGTAATATTTGCAAAGCTCTGGATTTAAAGTTAAACAAGAATCTTACAAAGTAAGAAAGTAGAAACTAGAAAGCAATGAAATAAAGTTTATTTAACTTTTGGTTAGACATGACATGTTCTGAAAAATAAGGAAATAAAATACTTCTAACAATTTTTCTTGTGGTAGGTTTGTTATTTATGTAGAATCAGCAGTGTTGGTAGGTCTCTGTTTGGACTTACTGAAGTGTGAAAGGTCAGGTAAGTGACTGCTATATAATGGATCAAAATGCATGGGCCTAGCAAGGGTCTGACTGGATTTGCTTGATAAAATTGCCATTTTCTCTAGCGCTCCAAGATTTCTAAGCTAACTTCAGTTTCTAGTTCTTATGTTTGCAAAGTTAATCTTCAGAACATGAAACTGAAGCAGTAGTCTTGAGGTGCAGAAGTATGGTGGTGATGAGAGTGTCATAGTTTCTTTGGAAGATGAGTGATAGCTAAACAAGCCTACAGACAGCTACAAACCATAGCTCTGACTATCTCCCATTTATCTAAATGGGATATTAACTCTGAAGCCTATGAATAATGTTGCCAACACTTTCAGCCATTTCACTACAAAGCAAGACTGGTTATCTTGCTTTACAAAACTAAACTCTATTTTAAAGGTATTTAATTCTGATAGAGTCTTTTAGACAATTACAGTCATTTTTTCCTAATTTGCCCTGGAGGTTATGTCTATGCTAACTTTAGACTGCATTAAGGAGTAGTACAGTGAAACATGGCATACTTGATCTGTGCATATGAAATCTCAAAATGGATGTAATGTAGCTACTTTACAGTGGTATGGGGCATATGCTGATAAGTGCCCTGTCTCCCATATGCTGATAAGTGCCCTTGTTGCCGCATGTCCAGTGCTACTATCATTAGCTAAGGAGGAACAAACATACTATATGCCGCTGCAATGCTTACTATCACAACGTGGAAGAAACGAAGACACATCTGATGCATTAAATTCTGGAGTGCAAGAAGAATTAATCTTCCCTACAGCCAGAGATTTGAACAAAAATAGATAAAGATTTTTCTCAGCTTGATTTTTAAATGTATACAATCAAAAAAGTGGATTTGGGCAACCAGCCATTTCCAGGGTCAAGAGAGTTTTTACAGCAAGTGACCATCCTTCTTCCTGCTATTAATCCTGGCTTTTCATGTTAGCTGTTTCCGGGCAAACAGCCCCTCAACCCACACTCCAGCTACAATGTTTAAATTTGTGGCAGAGCTGGGACCTTAACTCATACAAGTGGTGTACTTGTAATTGAGGCTAAACATGGAAATTCTTAGGAGCAGCATGGGATAGCAAAGAGGAAGATATAGCAGAAGGAGGTTCATTCTTGTTATCTATCCCCACCCTCACTGGATGGAGCAGCTTCCCTCTCTTCTGAAAACATAAAGTAGTTTGGGTGTTTGTATTGTGGAAGAGATGCAGGGCCTGGTGGGCAGCCCATATAGGTTTGGCTAAGCATCTACCCTTTAAAAGATGCTTATCAGAACAGATCTAAACTCTAAGTCTAAACATAAAGCCTCCTTCCTCCCCATCACACAGAACGGAAGTGAAAATGGTACCTTACAACTCTTCAAACCTGAGATGTTTACTTGAGTAATAAAATGCACTTCCTGAACCTCAAACTACTTCCCAGCAGGAACCCAGTCTGAAGTATCAGCAAAACATCCTCTCTCACTGAGAGATGCATAAATACCATTCATTGAATGAGAACTAATCTAACGTAGATCTCCACACAGTTGGTGTGACCGTATGTTTTTGCACTTTAAATGCTATCCTGTGTATCTCATCTGTCCAAAGTAGAGCCAAATCCTGTGGCTGAGTAGGTGGATTATTAATATCAGCTAAAAACAAACGATGAAAAATTATCAGCTTAAAAATTAATGAAGAGCATGTACTAGTCTCTCAAAGCAACCACACAATTGTTGCCTTTTCCCCTCCTTTCAGTCTCCAGCTTTTTTTCTTTTTCTTGCCTATGTTAAAATAACATGACCTCAGTGGGTGCGTCCAGACAAGCCTTTGAGATGGGGCAAGAGGCACATGTGAGAATGAAAAAATGTTCCCCACACTGCAAACTTGCAGTGTGGGGAGAAAATTAGACCCTTGGATATCCAGGGGTCAAAAAAAAATGCTTCACAAAAGAGCGGAGCAAAGCATGGTCCCAGACTATGCCTGGAGCCAGCACGGAGTCAGTCCTCCAGAAGAGATGCTCTGGTTTCGGCCAGAGCATCTCTTTGGTGCTCCTGCTGCCCCCCGGCGCTGTCCAAGGTAAGTAGGGAAATAGGGGTTGG
>NW_017728918.1:89169791-89175226 GCF_001723895.1 Crocodylus porosus
TTGGGGAGTGGCAGGAGGGATGTCCCCAGGGCTGTGGGGGGTGAGAACCTGGCCCAGGCTGGTGCAGCTTGCTAGTCCGCCTTTGCACTGGAGTCGGTTGCACAGCTCCAGGAGGTGCACACAGGAGCCATGCCTCCCAGGGCCATGTGATCCACTCCGGTGCAAAGCTGGACTGTGAGCCACACGGGGCTGGCCCAGGTCCTGTCACATGCCACCTGCCCAGAGGCACAGTGGGGCAGAGGTGGAACCTGGTGCGGTGTGTGGGGACCATGCGCCGGGTCCAGCTGGGTCCTGGTGGCCCTGAGGCCCCTCTGCTGCCCGGCTGGGCCTGTCCCATGGCAGCAGGATCTGGCGCAGCACGTGTGCCAGGTCCATCCAGGTTCTGGCCCTGGGGCTGCTCCTGCCACCCAGCTGGGACGGTCCCATGGCGGCAGGATGTGGCGCAGTGTCCTGCTGCCATGGGACCAGCCCAGCCGGGCAGCAGAGGGGTGCCAGGGCCAGAGGACCTGGTTGAGCTTGGCACACGGTCCCCCCACTGCTGCTGCAAAAGGTCAGTTATGGGTCCTGGGGGCGGGGGCTGTGGCCCTCCAGGGGCAGTTGGGGCCTTGTGGGGTGTGGGGGGATTCTATGTGCTGTGTATGGGGGGCTTCAACCTGTGGGGGCCAGGGGACCTACTACTCCTGAGCAGCCCCCCCCACACCCACATCCCCCCAGCAATTGCCCCACACCTACCCATACACCAACCCACATCCCTCCACACACACACACACACCTGCCTTCCCCCACACTCCTTCCCACCCTCTTCCTGCAAATACCACATCTCCCCATTACACACCCATCATGTGCGAAGAAAACCAAAAGCGCACATCAACACATATAGGTACTTAGAATTTATTTTATCATGATGATAGAGACACTGGTAGGCTTCCAAATGGCTTTAACATTGTATATATACCAATAAAGCATGGGCCAACTGATTGCTGTCTCTCTGCCTTTCTCTCTCTATAGATGTGTGTGTGTGTGTGTGTGTGTGTGTGTGTGTGTGTGTGTGTACAGAGTGGTCTTTTGTTTTAATTGTGGGAGAACATGGATTTTGGGTATTTTTAAAAATGGATTTGGGATACTGCTGCAGCAGTCCAGCTGGCACAAGGGGTAGTGTCCCTTCCCAGGTACCAATTGGCTGGGCTCCAAAAGCTCCTGAGAGCGAGTAGCCCTGAGCTACTTGCCAGGGCAGCTTTTTGCACTGATGGGGCCGGGACAGGGCAGCTTTTGCTACCACTGGGGACAGCACAGGTGCCGGCCCTGGGCTCTAGCTCCCCATGGCTGCAGATTCGGAAGGAACCAGGCAAGGTTATTTTGCCCCAAGTGGCACAATTTGCTCCACAACAAAGTACATATCTGAGCACGTGTGCTGAGGCAAAAAGCTTCAGTTCAAGTTTGCACCACTTCTATTTGAGCTGCTGCAAGTGCACATGCTTGCATGTGTGGATGTGCCCAGTAAGTGCAATGTAAGTTTAGGTTGTAACATTTTTGGCAGTGGCTAAGTATTTGGTAAAGTGCCTAACATGATTCTAGATTCGGTAAAACATAATTTTACATGCACGTGCCACTGCCTGTAGGAGTTCCATAAGTAAATTAGAAGGTAGAATTTACTTCCTTTTAATGTGTACTCTTCAGAATTAGGAAACAGTGGGCCCATCTACACAAAATGCTTAATGTCCAGTAGCGGGCTGGGCAAAAATCTGTGCTAATATGTTACTGCACAGTAGTATTAGGCTACTGTGCAGTAAGTGTCACAAAAAAACCATATGCCAGCGCTACTGTGTAGTAATTGTAGTTACCGCGCATTTATTTACTACTTCATTAAGGAAGTACTAACCTAAATACACAGTAACTACTGTGCTTTAATGAACATGTAGACACATGCAGTATATGGTACATTTGTAAAGTACTGATATGTGTTAGCCAGTCACCAAAGCTTTCCTAATGCTGACAGAGACCCTGCATGTGAAAGCTGTAAAATATTGGTCTGCTTTCAAATAGCTCATGGGAAAGTGTATGAACATTTAATAGTGGCTTGGCTGGAATTTCAGATGTGTTTGGAGAAGTGCAGTTCACTAGAGTCTTCATGTCCTTATCACAATGTATTAAAAAACAGAACCCACATTTTCCTTTTTATAGAAGAAAGAAGGCAAAGCTATTGTGAAAATATACTTTATCTTCTTGGTGGATTGAAAGATACAGTGTTTTTTAATCAAAGCAGTCTAACCAAAGTATTACTAAGATCTTGTCTTTAATGATTAATAAAATGTACATGCTAGAAACTAGTTGGTTTAGTACCGATATGTTGAAGCAAAGGAGACGGAGGTTACACTATTAAGCCCAGAAGAGAGACTGAATAAACAGGCATTGCTTCAGAGATATGTGGAATATCTGATTGACACCCATGTTTATTATTTGAGATTTGCTTGTGTGATATACTCTAATAATTGCAATTGTCTACCTGTACTTTGAATTCTACAGGTTTGTGGTCTCTTCGTCTACAAATTCCCTTTTGAAAATGTCTTTACATTTGTCCAGCTTTCCACGTCCATTTGATTGTGTCTTCTCTCTCTCTCTCTCTTTTGTGTTTAGGAGAAAACTGTACTGATTTCATAGAACAGAAATATAAATGATATACAATGTATACTTTATCTCTTAAAACTGATTTTGCTAAGTAATTACAGTTGTCTTTTGTAGACAAGTTGGTTGCCTCTGTTCCTACTATTGTAGGCAGTTCTTTGATGTTTATCTGCTTTCCTTCAGCTTTAAAGTCGTCCTCCTTCCTGCTGGATTAGCCATAGAGTTAATGGGGCTTTGTCTCCAGATCTCCAACAGGGCTGCCCTTTCTCCATTTCTGACTTCTCAGTTACAAAATAATTTCAGTCATTTTAACTTTGTAAAATCTTTTCCTTTTTTTTGCGGCGGCAGCAGCAGCAGCAGCAAGAAAATGCATACAGATTCCAGTGTTTTGGAGCTATTGGGTTTGCAAAAAAGCTTTAAAGTCAAATTAAAGTAATATTTGCCAAAACTCAGCCTAAAAAGTAAATTTGAAATAGACTGAGAATAGCCTACTGCTGAAATGCTAAAGAAAGGACTGCTCTTCAGCTCCTGGAAATTACTACAGAAACAGCTGAGATCCCAAATCTTGGAGGGAGGGACATTAGCTATTCGATAGTAGCAGAACGTTCCCAAGAGCAACTGGTATACAATTGCCACATGTATCACATTGCTAACTCTAGAATCAGCTTTTTAAGAAAATGTCTGTATATTCTAATTTATGACGATATAAAATATACAATATTTTAATAAGATTAATGGCAGCAGGCCAAAAGATAGAAGATTGTAGGAGAAACAAAATCAGTAATTAAAAAATGTATTTTTAGAAATCTATTGAGTATTCATTTAATCTCTAGTCTTCTAAAATACAGATATTGTTCTGGTGCCTGCCAAACTTGGCAATTCTATAGTTAACTATGAATCTGGTTTTTGGAAAATCATATTTGCTGATCACCACATTATGGTGAAAAAGGGAAAACAAGTTATTTGATCCTTATCAGAAGAGCAACAATATAACCAGTTAGAAAATTTTAACTATTAAAACTCCATACAAAAATGTTTTTTGAATAGTCTGGAAAAAGTTGTAGTCCAGATCTTTTTTTAAAGAGAAAAGTGTGACAGCAACTAATGACAATGTTACTAGGGAATGGAAAAATACTAAAATATAACCGGAACAAATGCATCGGATAGTCTTGTGAAGGAAAGTTGAAAAACTAATTACTTTATTTGAGCACTGTCCAAAAATAGAAGAATATATGGTCCTTGACTCAATCTAAATTGAACACAGATTGTATGGTACCCAGCACCAGTTAACAAAACACTTAAGTACATGAGTAATCTGATTAACCATGTACTTGAAGGTAGGGATATGTTTAAGTGCTTGTAAAATATATGATCCTTAAGGGACAGTTGGACAGCCTACCTTCACATGCTCCTGTGCAACCCAACACTGAATTCAAGTCAATGGGAGTTGGGGGTGTGTGGAGAGAAATAAGGCCCCAAAAGAGGACTTCAAAAGGCTCCATTTACCCATGCCTCATCTATTCAGAGCCACGTCACATTATGGTTGGATAACATTTTGGTGGGGAAACAGAGTAAGACTTGTTTAACTAGTTGGGCACAGAGAATTGTCAGGAGGTGGCCTTTCTACATTATGTAATCTTGTGGATTATTTTAAGAGATTTAAATTGATGGTTGTTTTTGGTAACAACCTGAAATGTGTCTGAGGAAGACACATGCTGCCAATGGTCAGCTGAAAATCCTGGGATTTGTGTGCATGCACCCCTTTTCCAATATATTTTAACACTCACTCCCAGTACACATGCAAAGAACAGATCTTAATTCAACAGGGCACACTGGGCTGCAGAGAAAGGCAGGTGCAAGGTGTTGATTGCAGGCAAGGCTGGGCAGGAGCCCAGAAGTGATAAGCATGCAGGACACTTGTTAATTATTGTTTAGGGAAGGGGGGGCAATCTTTCTGTCAAGTGTGCCTTAAATCATGGGCGACTGATGCCCCCTTACTTGGTGAGTGGCTGCAGTGTGGGGGCGTGTCCTGCTTTGGTTTTGGAATCAGAAGTCGGGGCAGAGGTGTTATCTTTGATTAGACCAACCAAATCTTTGCCCAAAAAAACCCCCCTTTATTTGCAAGCTTTTGACACATTTTTTGTAGTTTGGTTTGACACACAAATCACGTCAGGAGCCGAGGCGGAGCAGGGAGCGCCAGCACAGCCCCCTCAGAGGCCACTGAGGGCCGCCTCCCAACTCCCCGGTCGGGACACGGCGGGGAGAGGCGGGGGGAAGAGAACCGCCTCCCCAGCCTTGTCCCGGGCCAACGTCCCGCAGGGGCGCGGCTAGGCGGACCCGGGGTGCGGGGGGTCCCCCCCCGCGGGGCTGAGGTGAGCTCGTCCTCCCGCTTCGGCGCACGCGGGGTGTGGGAGGGGCGCCCGCTCAACAGCACCCGCCCCAACCGCCCCCGGGCTCGCTGCCACTGCAGGTGCGGCTACAACCCCCCCCCACCTCCTCCGAACTGCAGGCAAGACTCGGCCCCGCCTCCTCCACGCGGCGGGGGCGGGGCTTCTCCCGCTGCTGTCCAATAGGAGCCTGCGGGGGGCCCCGGCGCCCCCTAGGGGCGGGTCTATTTAAAGATCCGCAGCGGCTCGGGGTCCTTCAAGTCGGTGGCGGGTCGGGTCGGGGTGGGGTGCTATTGCTGGCGCCGAGCCGGGGCGCGTAGGGAGCCGCCACGGCCGTTGCTTCCCCGGGGGTCCCGTGCCGCCGTGCGGAGCCCGCGGGGATGGCGCCGGCCAGCGAGGAGCCGCAGCCGCATGGCGCGGTGGACG
>NW_017728918.1:89175469-89189786 GCF_001723895.1 Crocodylus porosus
ATTGCCCCCTGCTCCTTGGGGGAGAGGTCACAGGAGGGCAGGACTCCTCGTGCCTCAGGCCCACAGATGCTCTTGGACACAACACTCGAATGCTCAGATGCTCATGGACACGGATGCTCGGACACTCTCGGGCTCACTGGACATGCAGACACTGTTTCCTTACATCAAGGTGAAGGCAGTAGATCCCCCAGTGGGGTGCAGAAAGGCTGCTATGCTCCATACCTGTTGAACATCCCCAAAGGCCATCACCATCCTCCTGCCTGTGGTGCACCATCCAGCCCACGGCTCCTGCCCTCTGTCAGTCTTTCATGCCCGCTAAAGCGGGCAAGAGCTGCCACTTACTGGCCCAGACCTAGGTCTGTCTAGCCCAGTGTCTGCTGGCTCCTTGGGCTCATTTGAGGGACACTGGGCGCTGTCCAGTGTGCTCTGCTCAGTGTGCCCCCATGGTGCATTTGTTTTGACCGGCTGGCCCTCTTTCCTTTCCGTGTTTTTTCTTTGTCCCATGAAGTCAGTTGGCACGTACCCTGTGTCACGGTGGCAGAGACTGGGTGCTGAAAGAGAGAGGGAACAGGGTCTGACCAGGGGTCAGGCTGTTTCCTATCTCACTTGAAAGAAATGCCAGTATCAGACTCCTGAATATCTTCTGAATATCTTTTCCAGTTGCATCTGAAATACTCCATGCAGGGGAACCTCAAAGCATGCACATGTCTTTTAGTATCTCTTTTGGAGGTTTCTAAACCTGATTGTAATGCACACACAAACAATCACTTTGAACAGTGGTGTTTGTTTGTTTGTTTTTCCAAAGAATCCTGGAGCTGTAAGGGTGGGAGCTGACCATACACAGCTTTCAGCACCTATTGTAACAAAGTTCCAGCTGACCCTTGAAAACTTTTGTAAGCAAAACATGATGATGCTTTTCACTTGATCCACTAACACTGTTTCTCTCTGTCTCTCCAAGGTAGCTAAAACTTGGTTTTTTAGTGAGTTCTGCTGAGGGATTAACACTTCTGGAAATGCCAGCTGTGCAGAAAGAAGCATACAGGTCTTTGACTGAAAGACCTGGTGGTTACCTGATTCCCTTGATATTGGGATTAGTTAGTCAACCGGAACTGATATGAAGGATGGGTTGTGCTGCCTCCTGATTTTTAGCATTTAAAACTTTTAGCAGAGGTAAATCTGTAGCTTGAAGGGAACAGAAAATACACAGGGGATACTGTTATGATGGTGTAGATAGTGCTGCAGTGAAGCAAGTAATAAGGGACTTTAGTGTCAAAACTATGTGATTAGTGGGAAGAGGCAAGCATATTGGAGATAAATGGAACCTAACAAAAAGTGTTAGAGTATTTGGGCAGTTATAGAGGAGAACAGGTCAAGAATGGCAAGTTGCATCACATGAGCAACTTCTGAATATATGTGCATGTTTTGTGGGGGGCATAATGAATGAAAGCAAGAGATGTTGAAAAGTAGTGGAGGAATACATGGGATACTCAGTGTTATAGAAATGACCGTAGTACTTTATTTTATCTAGGATCTCTTCTGCAAAGTCATTTTAATTTTAGGATGGCATTGAGAAGGCCCTATACATCTGGCAGCTGTAATATTTGCCATGGAAGCTAACTTTTGCTGCAAACCTGATTCTGATTCTCCCTTTAGTTGAAACACAAATGTTTAGATATTACAGGTTCAGGAATTAATATGGAGACATTTGTGAAACTCGGTGTCTGAACTGTGACAAATCTGAGATGCATGTATGTCACAAGTCACTTAGCTCAAGACCCCCTAGATTGGCTGTGGAATGTAGTATTCATCTAAGATGTGCAGTATGCTTGTTGCAGAATTTGTTGTGTGCCTAGCAGCAACAAAACATTGTTTAGTCACTCTGCCTTGCTGGGACCTGCTAGAAGTTGACTGTTCCTACACATTTTCTTACCAGGAGGCATTAAAAAGATCATGGTGCATGCTCTAAAAATGTGTATGTGTGATCAGAAGCTAGTGCTAGAAATTGGCTTGTAGCTAGAGTAAGAAGAGCCAGAAGTGTAGCCTTGCTTACCTAGAGGATACAGCTGCAGCTGAGGCCTGGGGAAGTGAAAAACGAACACTGATCCAGAACCCCTGGGTGTTTTGAGCTGAAGGACTTGGTTCTATTTCCCCATAGACTACACAGGCCCTGTTTATAGGGCTCAAGAATCTCTTGAATAGTTGTCAACTTAAAATGCACAAATCTGTCTGAAAATGTAATAGGTGATATGGTTGTAAGTAATCCAGTTACTAAGCTTACAAGACAAATGGATAATCTTTCCAGATCCTTTTGTAGTGTATAGTACTCTTTATAGTATGTCAACAGAGGAACAGGAGGAAAAAAATCTAAAAGGTCTTCTGCAATTGCAGTGTGTGGAATATTAGCCCACCTAAAAATTCAAAGTGACATCCCTTTGAAAATTTCCTTATTCTTGAATATTTTTTTCTTGGCACATTAGAAAACGAGAATGGTAATGAATATAATCTGTTGGCTGTTACTTGACACAAGTGAAGGAGTGGATGTTACCAGTCCATTGTGTATCATAAAGAACACAGTTTGACATCCTTGTGTTCAGAGACTCTGAGAACTTTCAAGTACCCTCTATATCTCAGCCTTGTCTAAACTAGTGAAATTTGGTATGTGAGTCACTATTTAGCCCTACAACATGCCATGTAGCTACATGAATCCCATGGTGCACACATGGCTTCATTCTGAGAAGGCTTCTGGTAACATCTGTCTGTGCAGGTCATCGCTGGGTTTGTCTACACCCACTAATCTAATGTGCAGCAAAGCATCAATGTCTACACATGTGCAGCAATTGCTGCACAGTAGATTAGTCTAATGAGCTGTTTTCTAATACCTGTAGATGCAGGTACTAGAAATCAGTGCATTAAACTAATATGCTGATGCGCACTTATAGAGGCTGCCTGGGAGCAGATTGATCCCAGTTAGTTTATGCAGCAGGTGGGCACAGGGGGCAAGGGACAGTTGTCGTGGCTGGGCAGGACACTGCCTCCTAGCCATGTGAAGATTGAGTGAGACCTGCCTTTTCTTTTGCCAGGTATTTATACTCCATCCCACAGAAGTCTCATTCTGCTTTAAAATAGTACAGTAGTGTCTAGCAAATGATCCGATTGCTTTTTTTAGGAAAGTTATGTTACTCTATTTCTCCATGTCTGCAGGTAGTCTTTAATCTGCTTACTTGACTAGGTCTCTTCTTTCCCTTGTTAAAACTTGAAAATAAACATGCAAAGCAAGGTTCCTGTTGAGTTTGTAATACAGCACTTATTAGTTCCTTCTCTCTACATACTCTTCCATTTTCCTTGAGTCAGGGTGAAATTGTTGCAATTTTTAAGGTTTGTTAGCATTTCTAAAACAAAAGCAGTACATAGTAACAATGCGGGATTTGAAAGTAAGTGTATTTTGCCATGTTATGTTCTATAGACTGTTAAATACTGTATATCTTTTAATGCTGGGGTTCTCAATCTCTGGGCTGCTGCGGCGGGTTGGCTGGAAGTGGCTGCAGACCAGCAAACCATGACCCCCCAGAGCTGGGTGGAGAGGCCATGGCTCCTTTTGCAGGGCCTGCAGCAGCGCAGGGTTTGCCCCCCCCCCTTCCACTGGGGGTATTCTTACTTATCTGCCAGCTGGAAATTCCATCCACAGTTGGGTGTAACTACTGGGCCACAGGTTGCCTGGCTGCAGCATAAAAAAAGTGAAAATTTCTGCGTTACTATATTTCAGAGATCACTTTCAGAACAATGGGAAGTATCGTTGCATTTCCCAAGAACTTGGTATCTGGAAACACAAGGACAGGGCCTAATCAGTTGAAGAGCAATAAAACTAATTGAGAGAAGGTCTGTACCTCACCCTTCAGGAAGATGCAAAAAGAGACCAAGACATCTGTGGCTTTCTCAATCTTTGAATTATTTTAATGACCAAACAGACTTGCATAAGAGCTTTTCTGAGCTTGGAAAAGAGTACATACAGTATCAAATTACCTTCCTAAAATCATCTGTTTAATTTGTTCACCATCTAGCGCGTCCTGTAAAGTTGATAAAAGTATGTACCTTGATAGGGCATTAGAAGTTCCTGCTGTTCCATCCTGCATACATTTCCTCTTATTCTTGGATCATTCTTTTTTTCATAAAAGCAGGACATACATTTTTAACACTTTAGATTGTTATTTTTGTTAGCTGGCCTGTTCCTTTAAAATAAACCTGCTGATTTTTAGTAGAACAGAAATAATAGAACAATTATAATTTTAAGGACCTATACTTCCCTCTAAATTTCACCAACCAAATATAGAAAACTACTAATAAAATCTACTTACTCCATGATGTCAAAATCAGATGGCCTCAATTACAGTATAGGAAATAATTGGCTGGTGGTTATTTCAACTCTCATAAAACTGCAACCTGTTAGGATTATCAAAGTGTTTCTTCATCTAGAATTCTTGGTGCTGACAGATTAAATTCTCAGCTGCTAATGCACTAGCTTATTTTATATAAAAAAGAAGTGTGGCTGTATCGTCTCACCTTTTTCATTGAAGGGACTCAACAGTAAAAATTCTTAACTTATTTACAATTTCAAGAAGTTAATTGTAGTTCAGTATTTATGTAAATTTAGGTGTTACAATAGTTTTAATCACTAGACTGACATTTTAACCGTTAATATAACTGCATGACAAAGCAGTTAAAACTATTTTAACTCTGACTCTCTTTCTTTCTTATTTGTTCTTCAAAGGGGATATCCTTGTTTTACATTTCTTCAATATTGTGTTAAACTGATCTTTTTCTTATTTTATTAATTTGGTAGAACTGAACAGAGTAGAAGAGTTGCTTCTTGTGACTTGCATGCAACAGTCATATTAATACACCCCACAATACCACATTCAGTTTTTACTAGTGAATTGCCTATCAAGAATGACAGATAAATTTCAAATAACAAAAACAAATATTTAACTTTTTATATTTATTAAATGTTTATAAAACTTAAATAAAATAGGCTGAACATTTGAAGATACCAGTCCCTTCCTGAATCTGCTTTCATCCAGCGGACTAGAGGCAGACCCACCCCTGCTGCCACCTGCGTGCCTCTGCTGAGCAAGGGCAGGTGAGCTCTACGCCTTGCAACAGCCGCCCATGTCCTGGGGCTTCCTCCACACCACCCCTGGGCATCTCCTTTCCTGCTCAGGGCTTGGGACCAGCATCCTCTCTAAGCTGTGTGGCATGTGCAGCTATGCAGGCATGCTCATGCTGTGCTGCCAGGTGCGCCTGTGCATGCTGTTCAGCTTGGAGGGAACGCTGTTTGGAACAGGGCCCCCACTGCTCACCCGCTGCCTCTCACCTCTGCCTAGCTCGCACTTCCATCAGCTGGCCCCTTCCTCTGCCCCCCCCAGGAAGAGCTCAATAGAAACAGCCCTGGCCCTGACTTTTTCCCAGTTCTGGAAGTTGGGATCATCCTGACATGGTCACTAAACCAATGCTAAAGTTTAGCAAAGAAATTTCTCTGAAGACACCTGTTCTCTCTTACAGTTTTCAAGCTATTTGCATTTAAAGAGCGTTACAGATGGACTAAGCCCTCTATCTATATTTATGTATGAGAGGTTATAGAGATATAGTTATCTTGTTCCTCCCCACTCCCTCCCCTGCCAACAGTGCTACACTGTAACATTGCAGCATAGCCAGTTGCTCCCTGACTCTTTTGTACACTTGGTTGTTCTATCCTAAATGTAGAAGTTTTGGAGACTTAATTTGGATGACTCCTCCAGTTTGTTAACATCTTTTTAATTAGAAGTGTGGCCTCCAAAATGTCTGCTACCTTGCCCATCTTGCTGTCTTTTTGCAACTTACTAAGTGTCCCATAATTTTATCTTTCAATTCATTAATGAACATATTGAACAGAATTGGGACCAGGACAGACCCCTGGGGAACCTCACTTATACCTTCACTCAGTTTTTTGTCCTAAGCTATTAACTACTCTAATGTGGGTGCATAATCTCAGTCTGACAGTAGTTTAATATAAACTGTATTTTCTTAGTTTTATATAAGAGAATGATGTGTAATTGTATTGAAAGCCTTCAGTAAAGCCTATTTTCTTATCGTGGAAGGAAACCAGGTTGGTTAAGCATGACTTGTTCTTGGCAAATCCATGTTGCCTGTTCCTTATCACCTTATTATTCTCTAGGTGCTTAGAAAGAGATTACCTAATGATATGCTTCAGTATCTTTCAGGGCATCAGTATCTCAGGCTATCACCTTCCAGCTTTGTGCCTTGCTTCCTCTGACATCATCTCTGTAGGGTTGTGTGTATGGGAGGAGGATGAGGAAGAGGTTTTTTGTAGGTGGACCCCTTTTGAACATTGAACATGACCCTAACAGTGGTGATATCTTGCTTTCAGTTGGCAGGAAACTGACAGTTCCGTCAGGCTGCTTAGTACTTTCCTACTTGTTACCCATGCATGTTAAGATTGATTTGTAATTTTTGACATTTGAAAACTAATTTTTTTTCCTTTGCTGTTTTAATGATTAATATTTTCTGGTCCAGGTAAAAGTTGTCATTGCTTCTGTTCTTAAATGCTAGATCTCAACCGTTTCAGGCAGCCTGATGCTCAGAAAGAGATTTCTGGAGAGGCTGAAATGCCACTGACTTGAGAAGGATTGGATATATGACTTCAGTTATAGAACCATCTGTGAAATTGTTAACCAATTGTGTGATACTGTGTATGGACAGCAGCAACAAGTCAGATTTTTTTATAGGAGACATACATAACTGCTTTTGTTGTCATAAATAAATGAACTAACAGGACTCAAGATCTATTTATTTTGCAACTCCTTTAGCTGTTGGCAGCCCCCCATATCAGGGTAACTTCACTTGCAGGTTTAGTGTGGTTTAAGGATGGGTCCTTAAACTGTCATTAGAATAGGAGTAAAAAATCTGACTAAAGCAAATCTGTTCAAATGTTCCACATTGCAGACAATGCATCTCTTGGCTGTTGCTGATTGGATTATGAACTGGCTTTCAGTACAGCTAGTTACCCTGACTCGGCTACCACAGTTAAATTCCTCCACTAGAGAGACTACTGTATTTATTTCAATCTAAAATGAGTTCCCCTCCCCCACTATTTGACTGTGGGGGAGGGGTGGGCAGGAGGCTGGAGTGGGGCTAGAGCAGGAGTGGGCAAAATGCGGGCCAGGTGCGGCCCACAAGGCCATTCTATTCAGCCCGCAGAGCCCCTAAAAATGTAGAAAATTAATTTATATCTGCCCCTGGCTGCCTGTCATGTGGCTCTCGATGGTTTGCCAAAATGCAGTAAATGGCCTTCTGCCCAAAATAATTGCCTGCCCCTGGGTTAGGGCTAAAAGGTAAGCAGTAGCAGAAGGCTTGGGGACAACTTGACTCTCCTATCTCCTGCTCCTGGTGCAGCAGATGCACACCTGCACAAACATGAATTTAAGACTCTCCAATAATTAAATTGTATACATGTAAAATGTAATTTTCCAAATTCTCCATGCCTGGAATCTAATTACTTAAGGGTTATCTTAAATTCAGAATTGTCCTGGGCTTGGGCAAGTACGGTATTCTTAGACACTTTGTAAATGGTATAGCAGTGACTATGATGATTGGTGGGGTGGAGGAAGTTCTTAACAAGCTTTCAGGTGCAATCGCCCTTCAGGCGTAGGGAGTCTCTGCAGGTCTCCCTACGCCTGAGGATGGGTAACTGTGCCCGAAAGCTTGCTAAGAACTTTTTTTCCCCAACTACTCAATTGGTCTAATAAAAGAGATCATATATACTGCCTTCAATGGCACACTTGCACTACATAGCTCCATATAAAGCTTCAGTCCTCAGTTGATTACACACCTCAGTGTTCATCAAAACAATATTGTATATAATAAAACAAGCTAATATTGGTGTCTGTCTGGCTGACTAGCTATCACTGCATGTTACCAAACACCTCATGGCTAAAAGAATGCCAGTTACATACTCTTATCTGGCACCTCTTTTGATTTATCTGGGGGAAGCAAAGATCATGTTGGGCTGCAAGACAACGTGGTTTATTTATCACTGTAAACAGCTTTCAGTATCATGTAAGAAGCTTTCAGTATCCTAGGATAGTAGCTTTGTTTTGTTTTCTGTTAATGACTTCTGTGGTGTGTGTGTGGTTTTAATTTTTTTTCTTTCCAAACATATTTGGACACATTCTACCTTCTGTTCCAGCTTCCACACTTGCAGTTAGAAACACTCTCAACTAACTAAATCCCTTCCATGATTTTGAATATATTTTGTCACTTTTTTTGATCTGCTAGGCATATCTCTAGTTGCACAACAGCACCTGAAGTTGCCAGCTTTTATATGACACTAGTGTGACACTGTCACTGTGGTGGTTTAGTGTACCACAAACCAGGTGCAACCTCTGCATGAGGCTGACATTTAACCAAGGCTTCATGCTCAACTGTAAGCTTTTCCTTGCCTCTTTCTCTATATAACTTTTGAACAGCTGTCCTCCCAGTCTGCTCATATAGTTCTGCCAAAAAACATTTTTTACTAGACAGTGCTAATTTTGAACTAATAAAACTGTACTGGTTAGTCTAAGGATGACAGAGGAAGTGGAGAGCCTCTTTTGCAGTAAAAGTTCTATCAGCATCTTTGGTTTCATTCTGAGTTGCCACGTGCATTGAGAAGAAAACTTATCTGCCATTTCTTGGGGCTCCCTTTAATATTGGGATATATGTTTGTCTTTGGAAGAGACTGAAAGCCTGAATGCTGTCCTTGGCTTCTATTTGTAAAGTATACCATAGAGCCATATAAGTGGCTACAGTTCCAAAAGCATAGTAGGGATCTAATTCCATCTACATGTTCTTTTAGCTGTGAGAAAATAATCAGATAAGTATCCAAGTGCCAGTGCCACTGCTGTGCATGACTAGAGTGCTAAATGGGGACATAGGGATACAGCTTAACTCATCAATACTATACCACTACTGGGTATGTACTGTACAGTCCTGCTTCAATGATTAGTGATAAAACTAGGAAGTGTGCAAGATTCCAAGAAGCTGTTCCAAAACAGAGCTGAGATCTACTGCTGTGGCTGTGTTGGAGAGTTGGAGCTGCTTTTCTACTTTTATATCTGTTCTCTGAATGAATGGAGACTTCCTTCGTTTGCAATAGTTGGACATATTTCTCAAACAAAGAGCGTTCTCAAGAAAACCTAAACTTGCCTGGGATCAGATTTATTTGATGAACAGGGGCTTATTTTATGAATAAGAAGTCCATGGACTAGATCTACTATGTTTCATGAAGCCTTACAAGAGTTTCCATTTTAATACATTTTATTTAACTTCTTACCTACCTTACCCTTAAAATAATCCATGTAAATAGTGCTAATGTTCTGATTTGCTCAAAATAAATTGCCAGCCTAAATAAAGTATTCAGAAGCATTTCTTATAGCAATTACACATTTATTGTTGGGCATATATAGCGTATTGTAGCTTAGTATCTATGATGGTGTAGCACCTGGGTTGGCAATCTATGGTTTACTAGCTGTATTTGGCTCATGGAGCTAATTGATCTGGGCTGTGGACCTGGGGCTTCTCTTGTGGGGAGAAGTGTCAGTTGAGTCCTAGTGTCCACTTATCCAAGCTGGGTCATTCTGGCCTGCAACCTAAAAAAGTTGGTAGCTGCTGGTGTAGAAGCAGCATGGTTTAGTAGATAGAGTACAGGAGGGCTCTGATCTTGGCTCTGTATGACCTTTTAGATAAGAGTGAAGTAACTTATCTTACCATCTGTCATCTTAACTATTTTACTTTACTATGTTCAAGTAGCAATAGTTCAGAAATGACATGACTTATTCAAAAACCATCATCCCTAGTCCTTTTAGTCAATTATCTGGTTACTGAGTACATAATTCTTCTTCTATCCCCTACTAGCTTTGATTTGTTGCATATATATTTTTTTTTAATAGTAAAAGTCTGTATTTAAAGAAATGATTTTTTTTTATCAGTAGTAAACTAGTGGTCTAGTTCCAGTTAAATCATCACAATGCTATGGTGCCACAGTACTTTGGTTCAGTAAAAGTTCTCGTTGTTGAGGAATGAAGAAGCCTTTGTGCTCATCTGCAGAATAATTATCCTAATACAATACCTGTAGAAGAGCGTTCATTTTCAGGTGTCAAAATTTGTATGTGTCTAATTGCTGACCTGAGACTGAAATTTAAAGCAATGATATGCAATCCTTTTGGTCTTAGCTTTTGTACTCTATTCCCAAGTTGGTGGTAGTCCTGCAATAACATGGCAAAATCATGCTGCAGTTCACTTCTGTGACAAATGTAGTTAGTTTTTACTAAGTAGTAATCATTAAGTAACCTTTAATCACTTTCATTTGAGTTGTAGTCATCTTTGTGAAGCAATTTGAAACATCTTCATTTTCCAAATGGAGTTTATAGAAAGTAAAGTAGAGAGAGGTTTTAGCAACTTCCAGATATCATAGGGGCAAGGAATTGTTAAAATGCACAAATTTTTTTGGGGTTGTTTTTGTACATCTTTTGACTGCTTACCCTCACTCCAGCCACATGACCAAGCTGCTGTTTCAGTTAGTTTGTGTGTAAATTAAATGCTGTTTAAAACACATGCTACCTCTTTACTGAACTACTTCTTTGTAACTCAGGAAAAAATATTGTTTCATATATCCAGCTATAGTTGCTGTGTAGTTCATAAATGCCCTTCTGGTATAATATAGAAAGAAATAAAAATAGTTACTTACAGGCCCACTGGGTATTGTAAGATGCAACTTTCAACACCTGTTTAAAAATAAAGTTCATGTGCAAACTAAGAAAGATGTAACAAGAGGAAAATGGGCTTTTCATTCTTTCTCTTTTTATACATAAAGCCTGACAGTGTGAGCTCTTAGCATGCAATGTAATTCAGTTAAAGGGTCTACATTTTTTAAAACTCAATACGTTTGGTACTAATAAATTAAAAAATGGTCTGTAGTTGCATATAGAGCTGTTATGAGGAACTCTGAGGTGATCCAGGCCAGGTCTTCAGAAATCCTTGCAATTCCTATTGGAGCTATTGAGCATGTGCATGTCTTAACAATCCAAGCCTGATTTAGACACTTGGAAACCACTCATGTCTAATTATAACATAGAAAGTTAGGGTCATAAATACACTGAAGAAAACAGTTACAGCCTGGCTGTGCTTCATGTTCTTATGGTTTAACTTTGCATGTGTAGATGGGACCAGAACACTAAAAAAGGAAATAATTGTTTTGTACCTGAGGCCTGAAGAATTGATGCCTACAACAGGTTTCAGCCTGTGGTCACAGCACCTTGTTAAATTTGGAGTGATTGTTAAACTGGTTCACGAGGTCACCAGATGTCCTAATTTTGGTAGGTACTGGAAGGTAGAGACTTGGATAATGTAAATGGGTTACTTCAATTGAAGGTTTTCTTGTTGACTTCAAAACCAACAGCATTAAACTTCAGAAACATAGCATCTGCAGCATATATTTTGGGCTGAGGAAGGAACACCTGTAATGGAGAGAGGCTTTAAAATATTTTTTGGATAGTTTGGAGTGATACTGGTAGGAATGAGTCTGACACGTCTCTACTTTTGCGAACTTTCCCCCCCCCCAGTTCATGGATATAAAAACCTAATGAGGCTTGGAATTTCTTCCATTTCCTATACAACTTTTTGCTAAAAGAATGTTTCTGTCCACTTACACTGTCACTTATGCGTTTTATATATATTTCCGATTACCTGAGGCTGCGGGGTGGGGTGCCAGCAGCTGCAAATGGAGCAGGGAGTGATGGAGGTGGTGGTGGCAGCCAATGTGTACAAACTTCCCCCGCTAGCCGGCTGGACATTCCGGTTAGTAGTGTGTGCCGGTTACTAAAATGCTGGTTAACACAGCTTTTACTATATATAAAATACACACATAAATATCTATACTTTAATTAATTATATTATTTATTTAAAGCAAATTAAAGATACTTGCAAGGGAAAAGCTTTCTGCATCCTGAAGAATAAATCTTTCATTCTTGCCTTCTTAGATCTGCTGTTAAGTTATTGACACAATCCAAGTTTTTCCACTGGAAATATTTCTTAAAACTCAACAGTGAATTCTAGACCCTGGAGATTTGATCTCTTTTAAATTATAATTTCTAAAACTGCTGGGTGCATGCAGTGGTCTGGAAAATTAAATCAACCCTAGGAAGTTTTCTGGAAGCTTGAATAAAATGTACAAGTTTGAGATGTTTTCTAATCCTGTCAGATCAACCCTAAGTCTCAGAAATTGAAACACAGGTGCCAACTTCTGTTAAACCACACACCACTTAAACATTCTGGATTCAAGGTACAAGTGTTTTTAATGAGCCTTTTTGCTTTTGTGTGATTTAAGTATCAGACCCTTAAAAGAAGGGGTATTTGGATAGCTGTAGTGCACCATCGTTCATTTAATCCAAAAATTGACACTTTCCCATTTTGTTATTCCTTGACTTGGTTTAAAATAGAAATATTTAGTTAGAATTCATTCCTTCAGTGTTTTTCAGTGCAGGGTGTATTTGTTTTGTTGTTTTCCTGAGAAATTTCTGTATTTTTTGGACTTTTTATACAGAGTCTACATCTGGAATTTGATAAACTAAGAGAAGGTTTTTCTTCTTTTCAAAAATCTCTTGAAGGTTTTCAGAAACAAAATCTGTAAAAGAGTCTTTCTTTATATATCCTCCTTTCCTAAAAGTAGTTTAATAAAAAGTAGTATGATTGGCTGTTTTAATTCTTGCTATAAAGCAGTACCATATTTCATAGTATACAAGTCAACGCTGTGTATAAGTTGATCCCATTTTTCTGATCCAAAAAGTCAGGATTTTCATAAGTGCAGTGGATAAGTGGACCTGACTTTTTGGACCAGAAATATGGGGTCAACTTATACTGGCCCCTGCATGCCCTCGCTGTGGGCCAGGTACCTGGAGGGTGGACATTGTTCCCTGCGAGCAGCGCTGCAACACAATGCCAGGCCCAGTGCTCGGCTGGCACAGCCCAGACAGCACCGCTTGCAGGGGCTGGGGCTGGGCTTAACACCTAGCCAAGTGTTGTCTCCCTGGTAACAGTAAGGCCCAGGGCCTCCAGCGATGGCAATGCTATCTTGTGGTAGGTGAGAAAGGCTGGGTTGGGGCTGGACCAGAGTTCGGCTGGGTTGGGGCAGCACTGGGGTGCAGGTCAAAAGTATTGATACAGTGTATATGTCAAGGTGTAAATTTAAGGTAAGTATTTTGGCTTCAAATCTCTACTTAACTGTGAAATATGGTAGTTCTGAAGCTTGTCAGATTGAAGGCACCCCTTGGAAAATGACAGCTCTGAGCTTTCACTTGTGCAGGTCTTCTGCTGCAGAGAACTTGGAACTCAACAGGTGAAAATGCTTTTGACACTATGGGATCTCTATTTGTAACCTCTAAACTTGTTTAATGAATTGTGTGTAGGCGTTTGCACACCTAATGGTGCTAACTTTACATAGCACCTTTTTAAAAGGATCTCATGCCACGCTGGTTGTCTCACTGCTTTAGAGCACCTGTATACATTACAAGCCTTCTGCTGGCAGGAATTCCACAACTTTGCTGGTGTGCATGTAAGGTACCAGCTGTTAAGAGGCCCACAGCTTCTGGCAGAAAGAGGCAGGTCCGCAGATGTTTCCTGGTGGCTTCCCTGTGGTACCAGAAGCCTTCTCACATGCAGAGCTTGAATTGCTCTGTTGGCAGAAAGAAGGGGGTCTCTTGCCACAGAGTAGCTGTAAGTGTGGGTTCTGTAATGTACTCAGCTATTCTTTATTCATTCCTTGCTGTACGTGGGCAATCCCATGTTATGGTATAAAAATGTATCTAATGTAGGAACCTATATGCACTCTAAGCAATGGATCAGAGTGCATGATGGTAATGTGAATACAGCTATGCATTGTTATAAGGGCTTTGTGAAGCTTTGGTCCCCAATTTGATTCAGTGGTCGAATCTCCGAATCCAAATAAATTTGAGGACCCTTTAATCTCTCTGAAATCGAATTGGAACCCTCCAAATCTATTCAGACATAAACACGGTTTTAAACTTCTTTTTTTTCTATATGCCTCTAGGTAGCAGGTGGCTTGTGAATGTTGTGATGCTGGGGCACATGGAGTGTCCCACAGAAGCTCTCAGCAAGTGGTGCCTCCTGGCATCAGTTGGGTCTGGAAGGGCACCCAGGATCCCCTCATGGCCAATCACCTGGTACCTCAAGGTGTGTTGAAAAAACATTTAATAGTTTCATAGTTTCTAGG
>NW_017728918.1:89189886-89198468 GCF_001723895.1 Crocodylus porosus
TGGGACGCTCCATCTGCTCCAGCATCTCATCGTTCACAAGCCATGCTGGTACCTCGAGGTACATAGAAAAAACTTTTAAAGCTGTGTCTATGTCTGAATTGCTGATTCTCCCAATTGGCACTGAATTTTCACATTCAGTTGAATCGAATTGGGGACAATGATCCAAATCGAATCGCTGTCCCTGATTTGGGCTGAATCAGAATCCAAATCGAATAGGGCCCACTTCTTAGATAGGGTCAACATAACAGGAGTTAGCAGCTAGGTCTTATTCACCCCCCCCCCCCCCAAAAAAAAATTAAAATGGCAAACAGGTGTCTTGTTCTGGGATTTGTGCGACTCATTAGTTGTACAAATTAATTTAATGGTATTGTTTTGCAAAGTCCATTTGTGGAGGGCCAGGATGACTTTTGGAAGCATAATGCTTAGCTTTCTCTTAGAGGGTTAGACCTAAGGCATTCGTATTATTTATAAAGTAGTTTGGATTTTTGGATAAAACAATTTATAGAAATGCAATCTAGTTAGATTTTGGCTACTGTTAGACACATGAGCTAAATTGGAGATGGATGCATTCCAAAATAGCTGTTTTTATATTTCTGACCTAATATGCAAGCTCAAATCTAGTAACAAAGCCCTTTAGCATTAATCATGACATTATGCATCCCACCTCTTATTTACCAGCTGTCAGTAGCAATATCAGCAGCTTCACTTTTTGGGAGGTATTATTTTAAGAAGTTGAAATAGAAAGGCCTCGGTTTTCTTACCTGTGACAACTCTTTCAGGCTGTAGTGAGCATTCAGGCTGTAGAGCCTTGTTGTGACTGTCCTGTGCTTGTAGCAGAGTTACCCACAGCACTCTGTTCTTTTGTCAGTGTTGGGTCATGTTATAACCTGTAGAAGAAATGGAGGAATATGAAATGTCTCCTTTAATGTTATCACGTAGTAGTTTTTCCATTATTCTGATTACAGGTTGTTGTTGTTTTTTAACTGCTTTAGGTGAGGCCAAATGTCATCCATTTTTAATAGAAAGAAAATAAACTAAAAGTAATATTTAATCCAATTAGTACATCATCCTCCTCTTAATTCATTATGATGACTGTGAGCATGTGGTAGCAACTGAGCATGAACTACTTAAAAAAAAAAAAAAAGTCTAGTCAACCTAATCCCCATTATTTCTGCTCATTGAAGAAGATAAATGAATTACCAGGCACTAATCTCTGGATAATTACTCTGATTTGAGCTGGAGATCTTGGTTCTTACAGAAATTAGTTCTGCAAGTTTTTGTAGAATTGTCAAAACTAGTGTGCTATTTCAGAAAGGATAATAATAGATGAGTGGAAACATGAAGTCTTTAACTTTTTTGTTCCTAAATTATAGTGCAGCCTTGGAATCCACGTGTTGTAAGATGGATGTTACTTTTTCCATCTGAACTTCATTAAAATCGAGCTTACAGAAGCTTGTAAAATATAAGTGGAAGACTGAACTCTAGGGAGAATGTTTCTGGCAATCTGAGGATAAGACATTTGTGAAATTAATTAAAATGTGATATATATCTTGTTTTTTGTTGTAGCTCTTTCTCAGAGGGGACTTCTAGCTTTTCTCTAGCATAGAGGCTCATGCTTTTTAACTGAATTTTGATTAAAGGCATGCCTATGAATAAAAATACAAAAATGTTTGGGTATTCTGGCTGCAAAGCACATTTTTATCATCTTCTAGTCAATTTAAGATGATAAACTTCCAGAGCCTCTTTCTCAAGTACTTTTTATGAGAGGGGGTTAGTGCCTTCCTTGTCCTAAATCCCGTGAGAGCAGAGATGTGTTAAAAGAAAGTATCCACATGTGTCAGAAGATTGCTTTAGGTAACTAGCAAACCAGAAGGAGGTATTAAGTGGAGTTCTTCAAGGGTCTGTCCTGAGTCTGGCATTAATGTTTTGGAGGATGGGAGTATACACTTAACAGATCTGCAGATGACACTAAGCTGGGTGGAGTTGCAGACGCTTTAGAAAATAGGTTTAGGATTTGTAATGAACTTGATGAACTGGAAAATGATCCAAAATTAATTTAATTAGATTATATAAGGCAAAGTATAAATTCCTGTTCTTTGGGATGGAACAATGAAATGCACAAATACAAATTGTTGAGAACAACTGGACAGGCTGCAGTACTGTAGAACAGGATCTAGGTGTTACACTGGACTAAATAAGAGTACTCAGTGGGCTCTTGTTGCGCCAAAAAAAAAAAGGGAAAAAAAAAAAAGACTGTGATACTGGGATGCAGTAACAGTAGTATTGCCTGAAAATTGGGGGAAATGATTTTGCCTCTCTAGTATGTGTGAGGCCTCACATGGAGCATTGTGTCCAATTTTGGGCACTACACATCAAGAAAGATGGATACATTTTGAAGAGTTCAGAGGAGAGCAATTAAGTGATTTAGAGATCTAGGAAAAATGATTTATGAAAAAAGGTTAGAAGAACTGGGATTACTTGTTTAAAGTAGGGGAGTCAAACTCATTAGGCTTCTTGGGCTGGATGAGTGGCACAAAGCCAGGCCAGTGAGCTGGGTGCAGCCTGGACACAGTCTGGTGCTCATGTCTGATTTTGAGACCCATGGGAAGCATTGTGAGCCAGATGGTAGGGGTCTGTATCTTTGACACTCCTGGTCTAGACAAGAAAAGACTGGGGGAGGAGTGAATTTGTGAAGTCTTCAAATCATATGAAGGGTAGTTATGAAGAAGATGTTGTTAGACTACTTGCTGTGACAACAGGAAGAAGGATGAGAAACAATGTTCTTAAATTGCAACAAGAAAAATTTTAGATTGGCTATTAAGACAGGTGTTTAGCTTTTAAGGACTGAAACAGGTTACCTAGAGAGGTTGTGAAATCTCCTTTCGTCTGAAGTTTTTAAGAGTAGACTAGACAAACATTTGTCTGAGATGGTTTAGATTGGAATGATCCTTCCTGGAGCCATGGGATTGAATTAGATCATCTCTTGATCCCTTCCAGCTCTTTTTTTCCTATGATTCTATACCATGGAGCCATTTGGTATGGCTGTCACTATCTGTATGGCTTTTCCTTTTGACCTCATGTCTGCTGCTAAGAAAGCTCTTGCCATCCCCCTCCTCCTACCTCCTCTGCACTAGAGAAGGGGTAGCTTGGAGCAGACCTAAGCATCTCTTGCAGAAGAACTCTTGGGTTCTCCTAGATTATGTACTCTCAAGGCTTCCATTGCTGGTTCTTTCTGAGCAGTGAACCCAGTCAGTCTACTCTTTTTAAGTGCTGGCCTTTGATATGCCTAAGGGGCATGTTGTCATCAATGGACCTGGGATTAGGAGGAGCCCATGCAGAGATGCCCTATGAGCTATCCCTTTTTGTTCCATGCTTGTGGTGTATTGCAAAGGTACAGGTAGCTGCAGAGAACCTTTTCTTGATCTTAAGCCAGAAACTAAGCACTCCACTCAAAGGTAAACATAGTTGTTCTTAAGGGACTAACCTGGATGTTTCCTAGAGGGATTTGAAGATAAGTTTCCACAGAGGCACCATTCCACTCCTGGGATGAACATCCAGAGCACACAAAGCCAGAAAGAAGCTCAAATACACTGTGGGGCACTCGGTTCCTTGGGACAATAATTTGACAATGTCATAAGAGTCTTCCTGAAAGCAGGCAGAGGCTTTAGAAACTGCCTTGCCTCTTTCCACGCAACTTAGGTAGTCATTAGATGTGTTAATAGAAGTGTCCAGAGTTATCCTATTTATTTCCATATATTACTGCATAATCCCCTGGTTTATAATCCATCTTCAGAGAATAGAGTTCATAGCAGCCTTGATCAACTCCTTAAAACAGTGAGAGCACTCCTTCTTGAAGACGGATATCTGTTATTGCAACTCCTGTTGCTTGAATTGGAAACCAATAGACAAAGGATGTTTAGGGCTGCTGGGCCACACTGGCATGCATGTATGTGATACTGCTTGTCAGGCTACCTGCAGCTGATCTAACTGGTTTTTGGTGTTCCCCAGCAAAATGTGATGAACAAGATGGTTGTAGTTTTTATCTCTTGCAAAACCACAACCATCTTGTTCATCACATTTTGCTGAGGAACACCAAAAACCAGTTAGATCAGCTGCAGGTAGCCTGACAAGCAGTATCACATACATGCATGCCAGTGTGGCCCAGCAGCCCTAAACATCCTTTGTCTATTGGTTTCCAATTCAAGCAACAGGAGTTGCAATAACAGATATCCGTCTTCAAGAAGGAGTGCTCTCACTGTTTTAAGGAGTTGATCAAGGCTGCTATGAACTCTATTCTCTGAAGATGGATTATAAACCAGGGGATTATGCAGTAATATATGGAAATAAATAGGATAACTCTGGACACTTCTATTAACACATCTAATGACTACCTAAGTTGCGTGGAAAGAGGCAAGGCAGTTTCTAAAGCCTCTGCCTGCTTTCAGGAAGACTCTTATGACATTGTCAAATTATTGTCCCAAGGAACCGAGTGCCCCACAGTGTATTTGAGCTTCTTTCTGGCTTTGTGTGCTCTGGATGTTCATCCCAGGAGTGGAATGGTGCCTCTGTGGAAACTTATCTTCAAATCCCTCTAGGAAACATCCAGGTTAGTCCCTTAAGAACAACTATGTTTACCTTTGAGTGGAGTGCTTAGTTTCTGGCTTAAGATCAAGAAAAGGTTCTAGAATCCAAGAATGTGTGAAGGCCGATCTTGCTTTTGCATCCATGAGTTTATCAGGAAAAGGTTGCAGAACCTACCTTAGCAGTCTGCTTACACACAGGACTTCATTTTCAGAAGACTTAGCTTCACATTAAAGTCCTTGTGCTCAGAGCCATCAGGGTAGTGCTATTACTGCCTTTACTTTGTTGTCCCCCCCCCCCCTGCAGTTTTTTGGTACAGAGCAGGATGGACAACCCCATATTACAGCAAGTTCAAGGAGGTTCACACTTTTCATCTTTCTCAGGATCATGAAGTTCTTAATGTGGTGCTGCACAGATGGCAAACACTGGGCAGTCTTCTGACTGAGCAGTATCTAACCCAGAATGTCTCTGGACTTTTTTGGAAGCACACATTAATAGAAAGCTTGTAGGTTAGGGTCATGCATAGTTAAATAGGCTTTGGTTCCTTTGAAGAGTTCATGGTTGATCCAGAGAATGAGAACAGAACATTACAAGATGCCTAAGAAAGTTGTGGAACTTCTGTTTAATTGGAGGTTTTCGAGAAGCCTGGCTTAGAAAGAGCAAATTTTGTGTCTATGTAGGTGGTTGGCTTTAAGTAGTCTTTTAATTTCCTTTCATCTTTCTACATATGATTCCCTTACCTTATAAGCAGGGGTCCTGGTTTTCTCCGATTTTAAAAAAAAACAAACAACAAAACCAAACCCCAATTTTTGGATTAAATAAAGTAACTCAAAATCCACATTGTCCCATGATTAAAATGAAACTCTATCATCCAAAAATTGGGGATTTTTTTTCAGAAACAATCAGAATTCCCCCTTATGAGAAGGGAATGTGCTGAGAGGAATGCACCAAATAGCATTAGATTTTTCAGGAAATAGTGTTTAGCAAAGTGGGGGCACAAATTAGCCCCACACCCTCTCTGAATGTCGCTCTGATCCCCCTTCCCTGCCTAGTCTGCTGCTGTGCTTTCTGCTTCCTTCCTGATCTGCCACATGCCCCACACACAGGCTGCAAGTTGGTCGTGCTGTAAGTTGGCCACCCCTGGTCTAGCAGACCAGTTGAGCTGAGTCAGTGTAGGTAGGAGTGTTTTGCTTAAGAATCAGTAACACTAGGAACCTTTGAATGTTTCCTGTTTAAAGAAATTGGGACTTCATGTGTATAAAATTAGATGCAAAATATCAGAAATTGTGCTGAGTGACTATCCTTTCCTATTCTCAATCTTGGATGTATTTCTCATATTATGTCATGGTGAGTGACAGAACTCATAAACTACTGCTTCTTGTAGAAAGTAATCTGCAAGAAAAGGCAGGGCAAAGCGGAGATTATTTCTAATAGTGTCTGCACCTGTTCAGCCTGTCAGCTTGTCCCTCCACGATGTTTCCTGCTGCTCTATACAAATTTGGTTCTTGGCTTTGGAGAATTTTCCATCCGAGTGTCCTGCAGGCAAACAGGGCCTGCAGCTGTTCTTGGATCTCCAGCTGCTGCTCCCTTTACCACTGTTCTGGCTGCCCTCATGTTCTAAGAAGAGTTTGTGCTGTGGGTGGGCAGATGAATATGGGGTTGTGGAGCCATGCTCTTAAACGCAGTTTGTGTCCACCCAGCCATCCTCCCAGCTTCTTCCATGCTTCCAGGGCTGATGGGAGGGGTCATGAGGGCAGGTGGCTCCAGTTGCCAACATATGAGATCCCAGAGGAATAGCCTCAGTGGTAGGGGCAGTACTCCCCTCCCCCCCCCCCCCAACTTGGGTACAAGCCAGGGAGAGGTAAGAGGAGAAAGAATAGGGCATGGTAGGGTGAGGTCCTGGCCCCACTACCCTCACTTGACATCTGCTAGAGATTGTACCTCAGTGATTCTGAACTAGAGTGCTGCAAAATTTGACAAAAGTTATGGAAGGGTGCCTTGAGTCTAAAAAGGTTGCATTACATCTTGCTTGTATAGCTGAATACTTCTGGTGTGCTTTAGACATTTTTTCTTTACCATAAGATGTTCCAATTAGTGATTTTAACTTGAGTAAAATTTGTATGGCTCACTAAGGAATACAGTTGGTCCAAAGAGCTGAAAATAATGTAATACAATACAGTTGAACATTTTGTACCTTTTTAAGACTTTTGTATCGGATAATATGGATTGGGTACACTGGGTTTCCTTTAAATGATGAAGGAAAGGAAAAGGCATCTTTACATACCATCATGCTAATTGAGTGAGGAGAACTTTAAACTGGGTTCACTGGGGGTTGGAGACAAAGCCAAGAGATAGGCAAGGAGGCTGGGGACCTAGATAAAAACTTTATAAGAGGAAGCAATAATAGAAGCCATGGTAATGTTCTTGGGGAGAAGATAGGACAATTAGATACCTGAAATGTTTACATGCTAGTGTGAGAAATGTGGGGAACAAACAGGAAGAACTGCAAGTCCTCGTACAACCACAAAATTTATGATGTAGTTGGAATTGAGGCGATACGGTGAGTATAACAGGGGGCCTTCCTGGGGCTGGCTAAAAGTTGGCCTACCCACCTCTTTTCTGGGCTAACCACCTGCCTCTCTCTTCTGCCATGCCTTGATGGAAAATGATTAAGATATTACCCAGGCAGGAGGCTGCCCATTTCCAGCCCTGATGCTAGGGGGGCATTATCTGTGGCTCAAACCTCCCTTACGCTGCAGCCCATGCCTCAAAGTTCTTTAGGTCTCTGGCTCCACACTGGCTGCCCTGGGCCCCATAACCCTCTAGTTTGATCCCAACTAGACCCCTTCCTATCAGGTGGCCCTTAAAGTGATAGGCACCCAAAGGTTCACTGCCCCTGTGTGATATGACTGGAATCATGCTACAGTGTGATATACCAGTTCATGTGACTGGAATATGAATGGGTATGGATGATCAAGAAAGGATAGATGGCGGGGAGGTGTGGCCCTGTGTATAATGGCCCACGGGCCAGATGTGGCCTGCGAGGCCATTTTATCTGGCCCACAGGGCCCTTAAAAATTTTAGAAAATTTAATATTTATCTGCCCTTGTGGGGGTTTTTTTTGTGTTTTTTTGTTTTTTACAGGAACCAAACTCCCCCCCCCAAACAACAAACCCCAAGGCCAGCAGGACCCAGGGGAAGCCTGGTGGGCTCCCACAACAGCAGGACCCTCCCAGCCCTGCCCCCCCAGCTGGAAGCCCCAGCTGGGTTTCTGGACTGGGAGCATGTGGCTGCCCCCATCGAAACCTCAGATAAGGGGGGAGGTGGGGGGGTAGGGGAGGAGCCCGGGGAAAAGCTGAGCACTGGCGGGGGGAAAAGTGGGAACTCCCCCACGCCGTGGCCATTGCCCACGGGGGCTGCCTGTGCCTGCTCCAGACAGCCCCATGTGGGCAGTGGACTGTGACCAGCTGCAGCGCAGGGTGCTGGCCACGGGGCAGGCGAGGGGCCAACTTCCCCCCCCCCCACACCTGTGCTCAGCACCACCTTGTAACCTGGTCCCACTGTCAGCTTGGGCCCTGTGCTGGCTCTGGGCTCGCCCATCAGGGCTGTGCACGGCGACAGCAGCTGTGGCCCCCCTACTTGCTGCGCTGGGCAGTGTTTGCCACCACTGCCTCTGGGCTGACCAGTGTGCGAGCCACAGGTGGAGAGCAGCAGCGAACACTGCTTGGCACAGCAAGCGGGGCTGCCACGGCTGCTGCTGCTGATGGGCAAGCCTAGAGTTGGTGCAGAGCCCAGGCTAGCAGTGGGGCTGGGTTACAAACTGGTGCTGAGCACGAGGAGAAGTGGCCCCTTGCTCGCTCTGTGGCTGGCATCCCCCTCTGTAGCCATTTGCAGCCTGTGTGGGGCTGCGAGTGCCTGCAGCAGGGAGTGCCAGCCATGGGGTGGGCAAGGGGCTGCTTTTCCCCATGCTCAGAACCAGCTTCTTCCCTGCCAGCGAGCAG
>NW_017728918.1:89198600-89216865 GCF_001723895.1 Crocodylus porosus
AGCCCAGCCTGGCTTCACAGACCCCTTCCAGCCTGTGCCCTGTTTTGGGCCCCACCAACACTGGCCCTGTGACATTGGTCCCAAGACGGTGACCAAGGGGCAGGGCTACACATATGGCCCTTGATAGCCTGCCAAAACCGGGTAGGCAGCCCTCTGCCCAAAATAATTACCTACCCTGATGTACTTTGTCCTGAGGTGCAGTACGGAGTGGGAGGTATGCCTGTTGAAAGCCTCTGGGTAAAGGTCCAAAAGGAGAGCAGCAGGGGGTATGTCACAGTGGGCATCTGCTACAGGCATCTAAACCAGGAGGTGGTGGATGAGGTCTTCTTTAAACAACTGACAAACTTCCAGATCTCAGGACTTGGTTCTAATAGGCAACCTTAAATATTGGGACATCTGTTGGGAGGGAAACACAGCGGTGCACAAGCAGTATAGCAAATTATTGGAGTATGTTGGGGATAACTTTTTGATACAAATGGTAGAGAGGTCAACTAGGGGGAAAACCTCTTCTTGACTTACTGCTCACAAACAGGGAAGAACTGGTTGAGAATGTGAAGGTGGAAGGTGACTTGGATGACAGTGGCCCTCTATTCAGCACTGGTGAAGCCACATCTGGAGTACTTTGTTCAGTTTTGGGAACCCTGCTGCAGAAAGAATATGGACAAATTGGAGAGGATCCAGTGGAGGGCAACAAAAATGGTGAGGGAGTTGGGGGGAAATGACTTATGAACAGGGATCCTGGTTTTCCCTGATAGCAGAGAATCTGTTTTTTTTTTTTGTTTGTTTCTTTGTTTTTAAACACCCCCAAATCTGTGACTTATAATTAAAGGCCCTCCCACAGCCCTGTTAGAGGGGGCTCCAGCTCATGTCTCTTGGAAGCAGGGAACAGCATGCTCCCTGCTTGTCACTATTCCCTGTCATCCTGCACGCCCCCCCCTGCAGTGACCTGGCATGGCAGGGAGCAGAGGAGCTGCGTGGAAAACCTCCTTTCTGCTTCTTGTTTCCCACCCCCTGCCAAGGCACCTCCTGCACATGGGGCTGCAGTGAGGGTGAGAAGGGGAGCAACTTAAGGGGAGAAAGGAAGGAGAGCAGCAGCATAACGGCATTAGATTTCAAAAAAGCAGACTTTAAGAAACTGGTGGGTGGGATACCCCGGGAGGCAAGTCTGAGTGCAGGGAAAGGAGTCCAGAGAGCTGGCTGTACTTTAAGGAGACTGTATTGAGGGTGCAGGAGCAAGCTATCCCAATGTGATGGAAGTATGGGAAGTGCAGGAGGAGACCAGCCTGTCTAGACAGCAGTTTCTTCAGTGAGTTGAAACTCAGAGGAATCCTGTAAAAAGTGGAAACTTGGTCAAACTGGGAGGGTATAGTATTGCAATGTCATGCAGGGAGCAAATTGGCAAAGCCAAGGAGAAGTCTGAGATGCAGCTGGTAAGAGGTAAGGCAATAAAAAGGGGTTCTATGGGTATGCCAAAAGTAAGAGGAAGACCAGAGAAATCCTAAGGCAATCTAGTTATGGATGATGCAGAGAAGGCTGAAGTATTTAATGCCTTTTTTAATCCAGTCTTCACAAATAAGGTGGCTATCAAATGAGTACTGTTGGCAGCAAAGGTAGGGAAGGAGACAAGCAGTTTAGAGTAATGGCAGAACAGGTGGATTACAGGTTAGAGAAGCTCAATTCTTTCAGGTTGGGAGGGCTGCATGAGCAACACCCTAGGGTGCTGAAGGAAATGGCTGAGGTAATTTGGGAGCTGATGGCTGTCCTCTCTGAGAATTCATGGAGGTTGGGTGAGGTCCTGGAAGACTAGACTATTACTGTATAGTAGGGGTGTGTGAAACAGGCCCTATTTGATTTGGATTCGGCCGGAATTGGGTACAGTGATTCGATTAGTTGATTTGGATCGCTGTTCCTGATTTTGGTTTCGGCTGAATCCAAATCTGAAGATTCGATGCTGATTTGGAGAATTAGCAATTTGACCACAGACACAGCTTTAAATGCTTTTTCTACATACCTCGAGGTACCAGCACGGCTCATGAATGCTGTGATGCTGGGGCGGATGAAGCATCCCACAAGAGTGAAGGGCAGTCTGCCAAAGAGTGTGCGGGAGGCCTCCCTGTGCCCCCCAGCTTGGCTATTTACCACAGGGGGGACCCTGGGTGCCCCCCCAGACCCAGGAGGCACCAGTCGCTGACCGGGGGGGGCACAGGGACCCCCCCTGCATGCTCTGGGGGACTCAGAAACAGACTGGAAGTGCTTCTGGTCCACTTCTGAGTCTGTCGCTGAGCGCACTGGGGAGCCCCCCATGCTTCTGTGGGACTCTCCATCTGCCCCAGCATCACAGCATCCCCGAGCCGTCTGCTACCTAGAGGTATGTAGAAAAAAACCTTTAAAGCTGTCTGCCTGTCTGAATCGCCAATTCAATTCAGAGAGATTAAAGATTTTTCCTGATTTCAATTTGGATTTGGAGAATCAGCCACTGAATTGGGCCGAATCTCCACTGAATTGAATTGGGGACCAAAGCTTTGCACAGCCCTACTGTATAGCTAACTGGAACCTCTAGAGAACATGTATGCTGGCCCCTAATTTATGATAGGTTGTTCAGTTTTACCCTATTAGTCTCGTATTTAGTCTAGTAACTTTTTGTTTGTTTGAGTAAGTAGGGACATAGCTCCTTTTTATCAACTGGACCTGCAATCCTGGCCCAAAAAAGTGTTCTTTTGTACTTTCCATGAAACCATTTTTAGCGTTAATTATAGTTATAATATCAGTTCTTTTGTTGATAGTCCCAAATTAAGATGTTTTTCCTCACAGGATTGAAATCAAGCAGGATCAACATCCCTACAGTTCATGTTGGCCTTCAGGCTGGTAGTCTTCCAGTTCTTGGGAACTTCACAAGTTTCCCAAGACATATTAAATGAATATTAGTTGTTCAGAGAGCTCCTCACCTAGTCCTGTTTAGGACTTTGGAGAGTAAGGGCATATCTGCACTGTGGGAGTGGCCCTTGTCAGGATGGTTGTGGTCTTGTTCTACCTATATCCTCCAAATCCAGAAATATGCTGGTAACAACTCTCCAGAGTTATTCCACTGGAGACTGAGGTCTTGAGAGTGGCCACAGAGGTATGACCTGAAACACTTTTGCCAGATTAACAGTTATTTCCAGATTTGGAGCGTATGTGAAGGAGTGAGTGAGAAGTAAACTTGCTGAACACTGCTGCAGCAGTGTAAACTTGTGTTAAGTTATCAGAGTCTGTTCATTTGTTGCTGCCTTATTCTCCTTTATTCTAAATGGACAAACGTTCTAGTCTATCCATGGTATCAAGTAAGCCATGTATAAATTCTTTTGATTTAATCTGAAATGGAGGCCAAAGAGAGAGAAGCTATTTTTTAGTGAAAATGGAGGTTACTTGGGGTGCAAAATGCCTCTGATACTGCCTCTCTGCATACCACTTTTATTTATTTTTGCTGTCTTCACTGCAACTGCAGTTTGTACGTGACTATCCTGTGACTTAATTTCTTAGTCACGATAAAACAGCCCTATTCCTGACCTCTTGTATTACCTTGTTACAAGATTGTGTAACTATGCAGTGTGGAGGCTAGCGTGCATGTTGGCTTTCATTTTGATTGTATTAAGTATCTTATCAGTTCATTAAGTGTATTATCAGTAGGGTGAAGCAGCTTTGTAAATCAAAGATTTAAAAACTGAAATCAATTTCACAGTTTTGGATGAACGTGAAAACTAGTACTATTGCAACTTTTTAAATTTTAAAAATTGAAGTATAGATGCTGATTTTAATTTTTATATATTTATTTTTAAAGCAAGTTTTTTCTAAGTTGCCCTGGGAGAATCAACTATTGAAGTTCCAGATCCTGCTCCTGCAACCACTAGTATATTTAAAAAAAAAAAAAAAAAAAGTACTTTCATGAATACTTTCATTGACTCCATGGAAATAAAGTTTATTGAAACTATCTATGTGCTTAAAGTATGCATATGTATAAGTGTGAGGCTGGAACAGCAGGGCTTGTAAGTGTAACTTAATTCCCAAGCTTTAGGTTGGGGTTTATAAGAGGAATGTATCAATATAAAAGCACTATTAACAGCAAAATATTTGCAATTTCATTCTGAAACTTTTTTTTCTTCTCTGTTCAATGTTACTTAAGCCATGAGTAATGCTACTGATCCTGAAACACCTCTTCTGTGTTCTTTATTTAGTTAAGTCCCTGTACATTTTCCATTTTTGAAATGCTGTTTGATGGAAGAATTTGTTTGGCTCATTTTACATTCCTTCTACCTGTTCAGTGGCATGTCTACCAGGGCAGATACCCTGGTTTCATTTTGGTATTCAGGCTACATATTTGTATCTTCTTTTCGAGAAAATTGGGGACATCATTAATAAAAACTCAGTTACAAACTTTTATATACTCTATCTTAAATGATAATTAATATTTCATAACTATTTTAAATTACAGTCCATTAAAAAATTACTTATCTGTTACACTCAATGCCATGATTCAAATTCACTAACTATTAAGGCTTTTATAACTAAAATTATTGATGGAAATATCACCTACCTAACTTTGCATACTTTTAATAAAGTTCTGGTTCTTTGAGTTCATAAAAGTACACTATGAAAATATTCTATGAGAATATCTATCAGATGCTATAGTAACTAATGATTTAGATACTATTTTTCTAATGACATAATTGTCTTCCCAAAAGTTGATATTTTTACTGATGAAGATACTGAATTTTTTTCAGTGTATTCATTGGAGAATGAGACCTAAAATACAAGAGACTTGGTTGGAAGCCATGTTTCTGTTGTTAGAAACTTGTTTCCTAAAAGTCTTTTACATATTAAAAAGCAAGCATTGATTTCTTTATGGGAACTGACATATATGTGGGGATTTTTATATGCTAGAAAATTATCATGTTTGTTGGATCAGAATGCTTTTAGGACACATTTTCCATGTTGTCTAATTATAGTTCAGTAATTTTACAATAATATTTCTGACTATTAACCATTAATTATGTTGTAAAGAATCAAATGTACTTAAGCAACATCCTATTTACATGCTTCACAGATTTTTCATCATCTGGGGTCACTTTGATACAAACTTCTAGGCAATCCAGAAGATGTTCTACTTAATTCTTGGAATCTGGAAAAGTCACACTTCTCTTTCTTTTTATACTTGGTAGCTGCAGAGTGGCGGTTTTACAAAAAGTTTAGTTTATGGATTTATATAAGATGGTTTGGACAGAGCTGATTCGGCCTCAGGTAGGCAGTTGGACTAGATGACCTCTGGAGGTCTCTGTCAGCCCTACTTCTCCTAGGATTCTGTGGCTGCATAACAAATATAAATCCCAATCCAAAAATTGATCTATAACAGCAGACCCCTGTACTAGCATGAAGCCCCACATTCAGTGCATGTAAGGGTTTTTTGGGAGCTCTCTTCCTTCTAGGTGTTTTGTCAGTAGCTTTAGAATGTGTTTTTTTTTTTAAAAAAAAAAAGCTATACATTGCTGTATTTGTATTTTTGCCCTGCAAAACTTTCCAAACCTTACCTTTCACAAAACTAGTCACTTGAAGCATCTTTACAGGTGCTCTGGAGATGGGAAGGAGCTTTAATTAGAGCAGCTCTCAGGAGCCTATTTAATTAAAGCGCCTGCAACATCTGGTGTATTCAGCATCCTGTGGTTCAGAATGGCAGCAGGGGCACATTAACCAAAACTTGTCAAATGATGATGCACTGTAATTCCAGCGCATTGGAGCAGGTGTCCCACACATTTCCAGGCACCCTTGGCTCTTGCAGTTGATGTGTCGGAGAGAACACAGCATGGCAAATTGTAGCCAAACAATTACATGAATGTGGATGATCCACAAGCAAACATTTTTTTTTTTTCCTTAGCAAAGACATTCATAATAGGATTTATTATTTATATTAGTCTGCATAGCTTCTAAAAACATTGAATCTTCTCTAAGCTTGTTAACCAGAAGTTGCTTAGTTACTGGGAACCCTGATAAATTGTATCATGGACTATTTGCATATACATTTTCAAGTGGTCCTTTAAAAAAAATATCAGTAGGGTAAAAACTTCTGTCTTGGTGTAGTTGAAAATTTTGTTTTAGTGTGAAATCTTATTCAAGATTCTTACCCTTACAGGTTTTACCAGGGGGGAGAAGATTTAACCCAGTTAAATAACGGAGTTCTATAGTTATGGGGTCAGTAGTATTAGCTTCCCTGTCTTGCTTCTTAACGACAGCTGTGAGGGTAGCTGACGGTGTTCTTCTGTTTTGAAACTTTATTTCTCTGTTTTCTGGCTTTTTTTGGTTCCTTAGGGCCTCATTTCATACCTCCCTATATTAAGCGTTAGTATTCTCAATAATAGCATCATGACTATTTAAACTGGTTGCTTTTGTTACTACTAATTTTTTAGTTAGTAGTGTCTGAATGCAAAATTTGTCTTTAAATGTGAGTGTCATTTGGATACTTTTGCAAGGGAGGAAATGGTGGCCAAACAAACTAATGTTTGAGCCAATATAGTATTGGCAGGTGCCATTCCAACTCCCTATGTAGTTTTTGCCAATGAGCTTCACTCCTGACCTGAAGCACTCCTGCTGACTTCTCCCCTTGTATTATTGAGCAGAAACTTTTGATTTTTGACAAAGTGTTTATTATTCAAGAAAATATATTTAGATCTGATTCTTGCCTCGTGTCATTTAACAAAATGACTGTGAATACATTGTAAAATGATATGAAAACTTGCTTTTTTTAGGTATAATTATTCTGGTTTTGTTCATTTTTACTGGATTGCCTGTCCATACAATCTGTTTAAAAATGTATACTTTGAGCCATCCTTAAATATGAAGCCACCAGAGCCTGATTTGAAGCTTCATGGTGGGAAGGAGGCTGAAGGCAATGGTTGAAGCAGAGACGGAGCACAGCAGCACCACCTAGTACCTGAGTAGGAGTGTTTGCCCTACAGGAAGCTCTTCTCAGGCCTTTGTAACTCATGGGAATCTCTGTAGCTCCTTTCACAACCCCCAGCCATGTACTGATGTTGGTGTCACTGCTGTTGTGTCCCATTCTGTTCCACCTCATCCACATCTAATACTGGTGTGTGGTCTGTAGGCAGAGAGTGGTCCCTCTTTGAGAGTCCTTGCTGGGATGGAGGGAGTGGGGCCAGTGAGGTTAAGACTGGAGGGGTGAGTAGGGCAGAACAACATGATGTAGGGTGCATTTGGGGTTGTCAAGGTCTGGGGTGATTCCTTATTTCCCCCCCCCCCGGGGTGGTGGTCCTGTGGCCCAGAGTATAAAACCATTGCTATAGTCAAACTGGGTTGCCAAGCCACAAACTTTTTATACTGATAATTTGCAAACTTCTTACTGATGAAGAAACCTTTATACTATGTTGGTATTAAACCCTAAATTAGAACACAGCCCTTGTCTGGGTCTGGCAAAAGTTGCATCTACATCATCTAAAACGTCAGTCAAAATGTTTGGCTGTCAGTAAAGGGTTTGCAGATTGTCAGTAAAAAATGTCTTGAGTTGGCAACTGTGTTCCCTAGGTAGTTAATTTCATTTTCCTACTGTTTTTACACTTGGAACAAATTCCAAGAAGAGTTTTTTTTCTAAATCTGTTTTGTTGCAGTTTAAATTCATTGCTCTGTAGCAGCAGAGTATGGCTTGCCATCTATTTTGTGGCAGCCCTTTTTAAATATTTTAAAACTTCTACTGTGTCCTCCCTTAATCTTTATCTCCAAGCTAAAAATACCTAGCTTCTTTAACGTTTTCTTATAAAGCTTTCCTTCCAACCCCTTTATCAGTTCTGAGCCTGGCTGTGAACTCTCTCCAGCTTTTCTACATCCTTCTTGTAATGCAGTGCCTCAACCCATACATGGTATTCCAACTGAGGCCTATTTGGCATCAGGTTGACTGACTGGCACTATCACCTTTCATGGGTTATGGAAGACTTGGAAAATTCTTGTGAAAGGAAGCATTAGAAATGGTATAAAGTGCAAAGTTTTATACACAAGGACTTTGGCTGCAAGATGGAGTATGCTGACTGGAGATAACTGAGGTAAAAAAGGACTTCATTGTATTGGACTACGAAAGGATGAATGTGGCTGCCAGTATGCAGCTGTGAAAAGAAGTAAATGCAATTCAAGAGTGGATTTGGCTCCTCTAGTTCAGTAAAATACAGATCGAGAATAGAGATTTTGTATGTTAGTAGTTTGAATATTGGGAGGAGGGAAGTAATTTTTTTAGGCTAAAAAAGCCATACTAACACAAGATCAAACAGCTACAAACTAGTTATGAATGAATTGAGACTGGAAGTTAGAAACATATTTTTATTTATAAAAGTACAGTACTGATTTTTATTTATTTATTTATTTATTTATTTATTTATTTATTTTGGAGTATCTTCTATGCAAAGTAGTGGGGCAAAGAATCTAAATTGCTGTAAGATCAAAATGGACTAGTTTATGGAAGGGCTATTATAACAGGACAGGGAGTTCTTGGTTCAACAATCAAAACGTCAGATGTGGAATCGAATGTACAATCTCTGTGTTGGGATATAAAAGACACTTTTTTACAAATGTGGTAAGTGTTTGGCAGATACATACTTAAAGGCTTTTGTGTTGGCTACAAAGGACTAACTCACAGGATCATAATAAATTCTGGTTTATTGGGTAGGATGTGAAGTTACCAATAAAATCATAAATGGAAAACTTTGAGTTATGGGTGGTACTGGTCACCTTGTCTTGCGCGCGCGCGCGTGTGTGTGTGTGTGCGCGCATGCACATTCACTCTCTCTCACCATTACAAAGGTTCTCTTACAGGTGATTTGTATAGTATTGTATTACAATGTCCTAACCTCTCCTGGTTATAGCAAGTAGATTACTAAGATAACTGCCTAAGCTAGCAGTATTCTAACTCTGCTATTACTGGGCAACAAATGTGATTGGGGGGAGGAATAATGTTGTGTCTTTGAAATACTTTTAAAGCATACTTTAATTCAGTGTTTCTCTGAAGTATTTCCTCCTAAAATACTGTTTGAGGATTTTTATTTGCTTATGTACAGTGCAGAGTCTTTCTAGTACAATGGTCTGGGAATCCAAAAAGTCAAGGGGATTGGTTTAAAAGGGGGGAAAAAAGTGGGAGGGAACAAGTCCGCAGTCTGATTGGCTTGCAGAGTTTTTGAATCATTATATATGCTTATTACATAATGATTTTGAACTCTGGTGAAGTTTAAATATGCAGCAGAACATTTCCAAATGACTTAACTAGTTTTAATGCTATGGCATCTCCCCAACAGTACATGCAGAGTTCTGGTAAATAGTTCTTTATTGTGGCATCTTTACATAAACTTAGTTTATTGTAACTATGTTTTTTAGACACTGAGTGGATTGCACATTTAACAAATGAAAATTAATAGGCCTAGGTAATGGGCTAAATATTGCAGGAATAAAGCATTTTGAGAATAAAAGAATGTACTGTTAGAAACTGACAAAACTAAGCCAAAGTAATAAACTTCCCAAAAACCTTGGAGTTTTTGTATATAAAAAACCCAACCAAAATGCAAAAATGTTGTTACTTTTTTTATAACTTGATTTACACTTTCTTAATTTTCTTTTTGTACAAGTATTCTCTAATAGTGCCCAATGTATTTAAAAAGTGGAGGGATCTAGTTTTCCTATAAATAACTAAAAAAAGATCACTATTGCAATGTAATGGAATATAGGATCATAGGAAAGTGGGGCTGGAAGGGACCTAACAAAGTCACTTAGCTCAGCCCCCTACGTAAGGCAGGATTATCCCTGTCTAACCCAGTCTGTTGTCTGTCCAACCTGCTCTTAAAGACTTCCAAGTATAGAGACTCCATAATTTCTTTAGGTAGCTTGTTCCAATGCCTGAGCACCCTCATAGTCAAAAGGTTTCTTTTAATCTCCAGCCTGAATTTCTTCTCTGAACTTGAGGACACTGTTGCTAGTCTTGTTCTCTATGGCCATGGAGAAAGGCTCATCTCCATCCAATCTGTAATCACCCTTCAGCTATTGGAAGACTTGTTATCCAGTTCCCCCTCAGTCTCCTCATCTTCAGACTAAATAATCTTAGTTCTTTTAGCCTTTCTTTTATAAATCTGGGCTCCCAGGATCCTAATTTATTTTCATTGGACTCTTTCCAAACTGTTTGCATCCTCTTTGAAGTATGGGGCCTAAAACTGGACATACATTCCAGGTGAGGCTTCACCAGTGCTGAATAGAGTGAAAGAATTGCTTCCCTGGATTTGCAAGTGATACTCCTGTATGATGGAGGAAAACCTATTACAATTCTTAAAGCACACATAAGAAAGCTCATAATGTAGGATTAGCTTAATCTCAAATGGTTTCATGAAACAAATGTTTGATTTTTAAAATAAATATTTCCTTTTTTTAAAATTACAAAACGTTAAAACTCTAGCTGTCTCTTAATTACATTGATTAAAATAACTTTTTAAATGTAAAAATTCATCTGCAGAGTAAGCAACTAACATTGTACTAATACACAAATATCTGAAAATGAAATTGTCTAGAAAACATATATGAACAAAAACTGAACTGAACTTGTTCTTGTTCTGAAACCCAATGACATTTTAGAAGCTTAAAGTAAATAAACACAGATTGTGAGAACTCTTGACTTCAAATTTGTTTGGATATCTGTCTCATTAAATCTTAAAGAACAAGTATGTGTTTCACATGAGTTACGTTGATGTGAAAAAAGTTTGTTTAAAAAATATATTTATTAAGACATAAGGCATCTTTTGGAAAATGTCAGCTCTTGGGTTTTTGCTTGATTTTTGACTGGGGGGAGGGGAAAATAGAGCGGTTCTATTGCAAAGAACACAGGCCATAACAGCTAAGAAAATGTTTTTCATGCAATGATTTCATATTTGAAATCTCTGGGTTTATCTTTGTGAATTGTGTGTAGGTGTTTTGTACACCTAGCAGTGCTAATATCCACCTTGTGAAAATGATTTTAATGGCACCCTGGTTGAGAATTGCTGCTCCAGTTGCATTAATGTATAGTTTGTATTACAGCAGTCTCTAGAGGCAGTAGTTGAGATATGGCTCCCATTATACTAGATAATATGCAAATAGGCAACGAGACATGGTTTCTACTCTGGTTACAATTCGATTTTTATGACTTGGACTTGTGTGATGAAGGGTGGTAGGACAAGGGTTATATTGGTAGGCTCTTGTTTCACAGGTTACATAAAGTACAAACTGATGAGTCACAGCTGCATGTTGGCAAGAGTAAGCTGCAATATGATGACTTTAGATAACTTTCCTGTTGCAAAGTCTCTCTCAACTGCCTTTATTTTCCATAAACTCCCTTTCTTTTCTGAGAGAATGTTAATGTTTCTACTGTTTTATGTGCTTAGTAAGTAAACAGTTATTATCCTTGGTTTATTTCTCTAAACTTTAGGGAGATAGTGTGGTTATTAATCTTTTTTTCATAGAGAATAAGAAATCACACAGATCTTATAGCTTGTTTGGGTTTTTTTTAATTGACAGTGATTCATTTAGTACACCCATTACTAGTGGGAGCCAACCTTTTTTGGCAGCCATAACACACATTAGCCCTACATTTTCCCTGAACAACACTCCCATCTCCTTCCCCTGCCCAGTCTGTTCTGCTTTTTGCTCCCTGCCCTATCAGCTGCTGCATTGCCTGTCCCTCCTCCATCTGCCATGTGCCACACAAGTTGTTGTGGCACTTGTGTTGTAGGTTGGATATCCCTGCTTTATTTGGACTTCAGACATATTTATGGCTACTTAATATATTTGTAACACGGGGTAATGTTCTTGAAATATGTTGGTTTACTTGTAGCAATTTTTTACCTAGTCACAAAGGCATTAAAATAAACCAAATTAATAAAACAAATAGTTTTATCAAGCAGGTCCAACTACTAATCAAAATAAGCTGACACCATAAGAAGCCTCGTCTTAAAATTGCCTGTTAGTTGCCAGAAACTGATAAGTTTAATGAACAAAGATTACACTTACGCTTGCAAAGACAAGACTCTGCTTTAGATGTTAGTGTTAATACTTCTAATATTAATACTTGCACATGCTTGTAAAAACCTGTTTTGTTTTTTTTGACTGCGACTTATGATTTCAAAATCAACACTCCTGTCTCTCTGTAAACTAACTTTGTGAGCCCTTTTCAGCACAAGGCAATGGATTTTTCTCTCCTTCAAAAGGAAGATGATGCAAGCAAAAATATAGAAGTGGTCTTGCCTATACTGCAAAACCCTCCCCCACTTTAATAGTGACTCTTCCAGATTCTTTATTCTTTGCTGTACATCTATTTTTTAATTTATAACATCATTGATATGTTGCCCAATGAATATTACAGCCAGCAGGCACTAGGTATTCTCTTCTGTATAGATTCTTGAACACCCTCATCACAATTGTATTGGAGAATCTGCCAGTGTTACATGTGGGCCACTTTCTCAATCTCAAAACAGGATGACGTTACGTGCATATCACTTGAACTTGGTGGAACAGGTGGTGAGGTCTGTAACAAGTCTTAGTTCCTGTGAGAATTTGCTTCTCTCATGAGCCCACATTTACCCTTGTGGTAGAAAATTCCATTCTGACCAAAAAGAGCCATAATTCTAATAGTTTAATCTTTAGCAGATGATTTAACTTATTGGGGCCAACCTCTATGGCAGGTGTCCCAAAAAATTAAGCCCTGTGCCTGTCTTCTCCCATTGCCTGATCTGCTGCTTTGCTGTTTTGTCTTTGTCCTGTGCTTTCTGCCTTATCTGCTGCCTGCCCCTTCCCCTGGCCTGCTGCTTGCCACAAACAGTGGCTGACCAGGCTGTATGCCATAGGCTGGCCACCATTGTTTTAAATTTTGAGGCCCAGGCCACTGAGGGCTAGTCTGTACTGTTGCAGTGATGTGTCTTGGCAATAGCACATCCTGCACAGGAACACTTCAAACTGGAAAGACATCAATGAGGCTTTATCCCTCTGGCTTCTGGCAAGCCTAATGGTGGGCACTGAGGTGACCCCAGATTGTCTCACTGTCAAACTTCCAAGTCTGAGTGCACCTAGAGATTTGAGGTGTGCAGGGCATGGGTGAGGCAAGATCAAGACTTGCTATTGCCACTGCTTTATTAACAAACCCTAAGTTCCTTGAAAATAAGAGCTGAGACCTTGAACTAGATTATTCTATGGGTAGCCAGTGAAAAGCATAGACAGGTTTACTTACAAGAACTCAGGTAACTTTAGTCTGTCTGGGATGTGATGAGTAAGCCACTGTCCACTTGGATGGGTTGTAGTCTCCTACCAAATTGGAAATGATGGATGTTTTGGTATGTAAAGAGATGTTTTGAGCATGTACAGAAGATGGTCTTTAGTTCAGTGGTACCTCAACTGCCTATTGTGTTCCATCATTTCAAGTGTTACCCCAAATTTAGGTCATGAAACCTGCTTGTTCTTGTTTTTGTTTTCCTCTTGCCCCAGTCACTATTTCATTTTACAAAATAAAATGGATACTTGTGGCACTTGTCAAATGATGACCTTGACACTCAGTTCCTACTTTAGTTTCAAGACCTCTATAGAGGAAAAAAAAATTATTTTATTAAGAACTCGAAGGTTTAGACCTTAAACTTCTCTATGCCACAACTGTTAAGTGCTAAAGCAGACAGTGACACTGTTGATTGTGAATGTGGTTTGCATGTAGTTAGTATTAAAGTTGGTCGTTTCTGGCATTTCAGATTGGTTTCTTTTTAAGTTTACAAAGAAAGTGACAGCATTTTGTAAAGGTAGTGTTAACCATTTGGTTGCAAGACAACAGCTAGCAGCCAATGTCAAAGGGAGAAAGAAATCTAAGAAACCATCACGGGGGTAAAAAACCAAAACTTAACACTTCCCTTCCTTGATCTTGCTGATGCATACAAACCAAAAGTCTGAAAAGTGCCGGAAGCCAGACGAGTTTTCTGGGCCATTAGTTAAAATGTATTTATTTATAAACTTTCTCTAAGACACTCAGCAGAAAATGTTCTTGTATGACTTCTGAAAGGAAAAACTGATTACAAGCATTTACTATCGATCTGTTCCTTGTTTGTTCTTTCTACCACAGCATTTTCAAACTTTAATAAGTGTCAAAGGGCAGGCTCAGTTTGTCATGCTATCGAAGTGCATATGTTTTGCTGTTAATGATTAAATCAACAATCTTCCTTTTAAAGGATCCTAAAAATTTAATATTTATAATCAAGAGTACTGTAATGACTGAGAGCCTGCTTTAATTTTGAAATCCATTTTTTCAACTGCTTTCAACTTTCTGAAACTTACTTTTTGAGCTAATTCTTTATTCAAAGTCTTATTTTTTAAAGTCTATAAAAGATATGTTCCATCAGACGGCATAAAACTTGTCAGATGCTTGTTTTGCATTTCTAAACTTAAACTGTAGATAAAAATTTCCCACTATCTTATGTTAGTATGGTGATACCATGTCTGATTTTTGTTGTTGTTGTTTTTGTTGGCTTTATCTATATTTGCAACTTTTATTTCATTTCATAAATGATAGTTACATCAGTAGCTTTTGTCCTTGCAAATGTTCCATCTGTAAATGCATATCTAAAAGGACCTTGAAAGTTAGAGAAGCTTATTTGCAGGTGTTGGACTACACTATGGGACTGGGTGCAGCTGGTCATTCTGTGCAAATCTGATTTCAATCCAGGAGTGTCCCTGTGAACATACTTGTTTAGAAGACCAAAAATGAAGCTTTAGCTTTGAGCTCAGTAAAGACCATTCATTCAGGGGGAAAGGAGCAGTATTCCTGGGCAAAGGGGGAAGGAAGTGTCCTCTTAACATCACTATTAAAATCCAGCTTACTGTATCAGTCCTACTCCAGAGAGATTTCTTGGCCTGACTCTTAATGCAGGACCTACATGGTACACATTTTCTGGTGGTATCTTTTTCTTAGGTGGAGACCAGGCAACAGCACAGACTAACATGAAAGAATAATTGAACTGTTTTCACTTAATGGTCAAAAATGCTCCTTTTCAGGGAGATCACAATTCATAATCTCACATTACCAAGTGCTGTTGTCTTACTATGACTTCTAGAAATACTGATTCAAGAGGTAAGTGCACAAAGTTTTCAATATGAAAAGTCCAATTTGTTGCAAGGACATTACTCCAAGCAGCTTTAGATGCTGGAATACAACATCCTGCTTTATGGATATGTTGGTGCTGAGGAGGGTATCTTCATTTTAGACCTCTAATTTTCTTCAAGAGGTCCTTTCTGTGTTGGAAGATATTCCTTTTGAAGTTTTGGATCTTGTGTTCAAAGACTAAAGAAAGCCTTTCACTTCTTGAAGATTCTTGAGCTGCTTTTTAAAATTTTTATATGCTCCAATCCTTAACAGAAAATAGGGAAGATCTTATTTAAGATAGCACTATCAGAGTAGAACTTCTGCCTATTTCTCTAGGAGTAAGGAAGAGCCAGGTGGGAAAAAAAAAAAAAAGCTATCTCAGTCATGCTTTCCTCTGTCTCTCTCTGCACCCAGGAACCTGCTTTCATGGGTTGATCAGGAGTTGCAGTTCAGTAGGTTGTTGTCAGAATCTGAACCCACTGTTGAGAAATAAATTTAGCATCTCTTCAAAATACATAGAACTTTTCTGTCTTAGGAATGATCTGTCAGATATCTTATTCAATGCTATAGTGCCCCTGTTCTTCACCCTCTTCCTAATCTTTTTTTCAGGGCTCCCACTCACAAGGTGAATTGGGATAAGAAGTGGTATGTCTTCACTTTCAGTACTAGATACACTTCCACCTCAGCATACCAGGTGAAAGGATTTTACTTCAACTGCTTTCTAGTACCAGATATTTTGGATCTGAAGAATTGCCATACCTTCATTTAATGCATCAGAATCAGAAGAAGCCTCTTAACTTGTAATGTAGAAATAAGCATCTTGCAGTACGTCTGGTATACTGGAAGAATTTAAGATTCCAGATAGGAGAAAAAAGTAGAGCTCTGTTTGTTTGTTTTGTATTTTTAGTGTCCTGGCTGTAACTGTTACATTCTTAAAGTTTTATCCCTTGAAAAAATGACTCAGTTGGGGAAGATTGCCACACAAGGTTGGACTTAAAGATTTACAAGGTCCCTTTCAACCCTACTTCTATGATAAGGTTCCACTTGGCATATTGTGGGTTCTTCGTTTTGTTTTGTGCTCTCAGTCTCAAGTAAACAAAAGTTCATGTAACACTACAACAGAGATCACAGGTTTTCCTCACTTTGTAGGTTCTGTATGTGTGAATTCCCTCTTACGTGATGACCCTTTTTATACGAAAATTTTATATGCAAGGTAAATTCACTCTTATGTGATCGGTGTGACGGAAGCCAGCAGTCAGCTGCTCTGTGCGGTTCATTGTAGGAGTGATGCTGACCAAAATACAGTCTCCTGTGGGGATCTGTACTCCTCACTCATTGTGACACGTGTTTCTGTAGTTGCCGTCCCCATTATGACTTCTAAGCATCCTGCTAGCTCTCTTGTTCATCAATGAAGTGCAAGAGAACGTCACTAACACTGGAGACAAAACTGGAGACTTTGAACCGTGCAGAAGCTGGTGAAGGGCCCTCTACACTTAGTGAGTACCAAAATTGTCTTACAAAAGTGGTAGAAATAGGTCTGGGGGTCAGTATTGTTGAGGTCTTGGAACGTATCCCTATTTGTTACACTGTAAAGTGGGTTTCTTTTATGCATTTTTGAGGTGTGCTGTTTTCCAGAAACACACGTACAGCATAAAGTGAGGGAAACCTGTATAGGAGAAGTAAGAGACTGCTGTAGAGCCTGTCTGGCTTGGAACAGCTTAAATGGAATAGCCAAATCATCACTATGTTAGACTTGTTTAAATCCCCATCACTTGGCTGCCTGCATGTTTGTTGCCTAGCATTCTAGAGTATACCTTTGCACCAAGGGTCAACTAAAAATCACTTCAGTGTACATCATCTGGGCATGCCTCTTGATCCCACAAGGTGTTCCGATGTTATTAACTGGCTAAAAATATGCCAGGCCGGTGTGAAAAGTTCTTTTCTCTCAATCGCATCTGACCAAGACCAAAAGGAATGGGAGCCATCGTTAGGCAAATGAATTCAAAAAGACACACTGTTTGCATAAATGTCTTGGAGTTCAGTGTTTGCAAGGCGTGTTGCATTCTATCCATTGATTTGGGTCAGATGGGTTTAAGATTACTCTTAGAAACAAGATGGCTGTTATGTATTATGAACAGACAAGTATGCGCAGTTACTCTCTCTGTCAGAAGGCAGTTTGACTGTAGAACTGGCACATCTATCATGAGATCTCTTAAGGCAATTCATCTAAAGAGTCTACAAAATACTTTAGCAGATCATGTGAAAAGAAGCTTTTTCATCATGAGTTAAAAATCAAGGACTGGTTCCTAACATCTTTTATGAATGCGGTCATCCAATAAAAGAGCTGTTTGTGCTTATATCTGCTATCTGTGTATATTGATCCCTTGGTTGTAAGTAGCACACTGTTTTCATATTGTACTATAATAAAATCTGCTAAGGCAGAGATGTTAAACATGGTGTGCAGGCTGGGTCTGGCCTGCAGAGCTGCTGTATCTGGTCAAACAGACTACCAGCTGGTCACCAGAAGTTGTGGGGAGCCTGACTAGTGGCAAGTGGCCGCTTGGAGCCTGATGGATTGCAATTGGTAGGAGAAAGGAGAGTGATAGCTGACACAGCCCCAGGCGCACTCCAACCACTTTGTCAGTCACCTTCACCTTAACCCCAGCTCCAGCTCCCTGGCCATTGGCCCTGCCCTGTGTGCCCTATGCCACAGCTGGTGCTATGTATCCCATGCAGCTGCTGCATGTCCTGTGCTTTGTGAAGTTAACAGCATGTGTCCCATGCCAGAGTCTGAGCTGGAGCTAGCACCCCGTGCTCTGTGCTGCTGCCTATGTGCCTGTGCTAGAGCTGCTGCTGCTGTCACTAACATGTAGTCTTTGCCAGAATTGTAGCCCCAGCACAAAACATGTCAGCAGCTCCAGCTCTTGGCTGGGGCACACCATGGGAGCTGGAGCCAGAGCTGCTTATGCCGTAAGATTTACTCTTAGAAACAAGAATGCAGCAACACAGTGGTCATCCCTCCTGGAAACACCTGTCCTTACTGCGACAAGACTTGGATCTCAAATTGGGCTATGGCAAGGGTGAGCAAAATGCGGCCCACCAGGCTATTTTATC
>NW_017728918.1:89217283-89232086 GCF_001723895.1 Crocodylus porosus
AAAAAAATACATTGAAATATCAGTGGTAGAGCTGATTATAAAGCTGATGTTGTGAAGTCTTATAAACAATATCAGAGAGCTACTTGGGAAGCAAATGTAAAATCCCTGAGAATGTATCATAAGGCAGTAGAAAGTTTCCAAAATGTTGGTTTTTCATGGCACATATCATCTCGGTATAGTATGATGAAAACTGGCCAATTTCATACAGTTTTGTTAATATTAAGTTGGAAAAGTGCATATGGAACAGATCATATCCACTAATCCTTCTGAACCTTATCCCACTGGTCTTAGTTGCTTGTCTGGGACTATTCAAGCTGTGAATGAAAAACATTCTACCCGGTTATAGCAAATGCTCAGAAATGGTGGAAAAAGAAAAAGGCAAAGAAATTTAGATTCTTAGAGACCCTTTGGTAAACAGTGTTATTTTATTTGGACAAATATATCCCTGTAACAAAATGATTTTCCCCAAACCCCAGATGAATTTTTTTTTTTTCCAGGGAAAAAAAAAATGTATGTAGTTAGTTCTTCCCAGAGGAGTTCATAAATCCTAACTGTCAAGATAGTAACACTGATTGTTCATTTCTTGGCCTTTGTGCATCAAGTAAACTGAAAAAAGAAACTTTATCTTTCTATTCTAGTATAGTACAAATTCCTCTAAAAAAGGACATGGTTATTGTCCATCTAGAAAAACTAGGTGTCTTTTCCTGGACTTTGCAGCTTCAAATATGGCCCAAAAAGTGCCAACTTTTAATTGCCATCTAGAAATCCCTGACATCGCATCTTTTCAGAGATGTGTTTCAAATTGTCGGAAGTCCATGTGTTACTAATGAAAGGCCCTCATAGTTTGGAGGTATGGGATGGGTCCTTTAAAGAAATGCTCCTGTTCCAAAACATCGCTTTACAAACAGGTTGTACCTCCCCAAACTAAGCAGTAAAATACTAATGTCAGTTTTTTTATTTAAGCCAATTTAATTTTTAATTAAACATTTTATATGACACTCCTTTAAGATATCTCTGACATTCAGTGTAGAAATTTCTTCTTTGTTTAAGACCCGCATGTATCTCTGACTAATGAACATAACAGTTCTGCCAGCAGAGTACATTCACGCTTGGACACTTGTGTTGGTACATTATATATGCGTAGCATAAAACTCTTTTGCACTAGAAGCAGACATTCCAGTGTGCTGTACATTGTTGTCAGGCCTTTCTTCTTGTGCAAAATTTTCACAAAACAGGCTATGTACACACATTGAAATAACACATTGGGAGAATTTTCCCAGATTTGCTCTCTGGGTAGAGAAACTTACCCAGAGCTGTGTGTACAGACATTTGAGTGCTGAGACCCTGAAGATTGGAGAGCTTGCAGTGTTGGCACTGTGCATTTGGTGGAGTGGGGGGCTGTGCACACATCTCACCGTGCTCTTCAGGCTTCTTTTTTCTGCCTGGTGACAGATCACAGCAGTGCATAGGGCAGACTTGATTGGCTGACTTAGACTGGCCCTGGTAAGCCTGTGCTTCTCTGTGACAGTGAGAGGATTGTGAAGGAGGAGTGTTCTGGAATAGTAGTCCAGTGAGTGACATGGTCTCCCTGGGTGAGAGGAGGAGAAGCTGAAGGACTATGTTCTCTTCTGAGAGTAGCCATGGCCTGTACAGACATTCACAATCCTAGGAGAAACTCTTAGGTGTGATTTAACCCTGGTTGTTCCTAGGTTATTTTTCTCCTGGAGCAGCCATTTTTATTCTGGGAGAAAAAGTCTGAACATCTGTATGCCTCATCTGTATGCCTGTGGCTTCTCCTGGGAGAGCAGCAACACTCTAAGGAGAAACTGAATGTCTGTATGAGGCCACAGCAAGAGATTCTCATGGAATTGCAGATGGATATATAAGCAAATTTTGATTCATTGTGATCCCTGGTCAGGAGAGTTAAATTTTTACTAGGTGGGTCACTGATGAAGGGAATATGGCAGTGTGGGACTGATGTACCAGCATAGATCAGGGGTTGGCAACCTATACGGAGTGATTTTAATCTGGCCCAACAGTCTGCATGTTGGTGGTAATATGGCAGGCTGTTTGCAGATGTTAAAAAACAAACAAAAAAACCGCACTACTTTAAACTCTGTGCATTCCTGTGCTGAGCCCAGCACATGCCCAGAAGAAGTAGTGCCTTAGTTGGACCCGGCTTGCCTGACATCTGTATAGATTGGGTGCTTTAGTGGGGCTTTTTTGGTGCTTTCATCTAATAGCTGCTTGAGATTTAGCTAAAGCCCTACTGAAACACCTGATTTATACAGATACTGTAGAGTCAGGTCAAAGTAACATGTTGTTTCTTCCGGTAAAGACACAGCATGTGCTGTTTCTTCCTTTTTTTTTTTGGTTGAGTTGTTTGTCTGTTTGTTTTTCTAATGTCTACAAGCAGCCAGAGTCTTGGGGTTGCAGGCACATTTGCAGCATTGTTGCTTGGAAATGCTGGTGGTCAGGTTGCAAGCAGCAGTGTGCTGTGGTCCAGGCTGCACTACTTTCTTTGTTGATGCTTGGTATAGGTGTATGACATGTTGGCTCTGTGCTACTAGAAATAAGCCAGTAAGCGACTCAGGTTGTTCAGGGAAGGTGAGTAGCTTTACCACCAAAACGGAGCAGTTTGTTGCTAGTAAAACCATGTTTAAGTGAAGTCTGTTTATATCCTGAAGAGATGAGGAAAAAGATGTTGGCCATTGTAGTACTCCTTACTATTTAACAACAAATCTTGCAGATCAGAGGTCAGTAACTGATGGGCAGGAATAGCCCAGTTTGGGTCCAAGGTAGGCCAGTGCTGGAACCCAGCTTATGCTGCTGCTTCTACCTGCTGTTTCTTCTCTCCACTTATAGATGGACAAGCCCACTGCTGCCTGACTCCAGACACATGCAGCATGGGGAAGGCCTCCACTGCTGAATACCAGCCCAGACCCCTGCCAAGAGCTGCCAAATTCCTAGCTTCACAGGCTGGATCCAAAGGCTTTGTGGGCAGTAGGCGATGACTTGTATTGTGGATGCATTCTTTTGGTCACATTCTTCTGGTCTTGTTTAAACTGATAAAGTGGCCCAAAATCTTAGTTCAATTAAAAGGGATTGTTTAAAAAAAATTGAAAAATGTAATAATCTAATCTAATCTAAAACTTGTATAACTACTGACAAACTGAAGGTAACAGTAGTGAAATATTGGCTAAGATCTAAAATATTTCTTAAGATGATGCTATTGATAAAGCTAAAGCCAACATGTGCCTCTGATTAAAATGTCTAGGGGAAACATGGAATAAGCATTTACAGGACACATTATTCTCTCACAAACAGTGAAAATTATAGATAAGGATAAAAAGATTTTTTTTCCCTCAATGTCTATTACAGTGCAGTTTACTAGTACTTAGGAATTCATTGCAATCTCACCAAATAAAAGTTTAGAAGATCTGTAACAGAGCTTTGTACACTGAAGTGAAGAATTACTGTAGAACAGGGGTCAACAGCCCAGCAGGCTGGATTTCGCATGCGGAGCTATTTTATCTGGTCCACAGGCATGGGGCTTTGGCAACATTCAGTGGCAGGGGGCTTCTTTAGCAGTTGCTCTCCTGTGCTGCTGTGGGCAAAAGTGCCAGTGACGGCTTGGTCCTAGAGCCAGCCCACTTGCCTCTGCCCTGAGTTGGGTTAGTTTGGCCCACGGCCTTAAAGTTGCAGACCACTGCTGTAGAAGAGTCAAGTAGCATGGTAGGATGAGGAGGTAAGGTGGAACTGTAGCCATGTATGTGGCAGACCTAAGAAGTACTACTTAGTTGGAACAAAACTGGTTATGGTATAATAATGAAAGCATTCAAAGATCATTATTGCTAGTGAGAAATGTATCTTCTCCCAAAGCAGTAGAATTAATTATGAAGAGCATTTGAAGCAGTGATGGAAAAACCTAAGATACAGAATATAGGGACAATCAGTGATGCAAATAAAATTCCATACCAGATGAAAAGGACTTCGGTTCCTAAGGAGCTTCTTTTGAGGAAGAACTCATTTTACCTCAGTTATACACAGAGGACTGCCTGTTGTCCAGTCATTAGGCATTTGACACTCTTCTGCAGGGAATGTAAAAGTGATTATCAAACTGTATATGTACATCAAGGATACTGCCACAATTGGTTTACTTGGATTTAAAATCCCAGTGTAGACCAGGTCTAAATTTCCTTTTAAACTACTGGAGGCATATCCTTTTGGCCCTTCTGTCAGCTGGTAGGGTGAATAGTTGTGGCCTCTTTCCATTGTGCATTCATAGCTTCAATTTTTCTTCAGATGAGATAGTTGCAAGTTAAACTACTTGCTTCTACTTCCAAGAAAAACAGACGACCTTTGTTTTGATTCTTGTTGCACTCTTCAAAATGTTGGTACCTGTTCACAAGATATGATGTAACATTTTGTCCTTCTTTCTGCTACTTTCTAGGAGTTTGAAACCTATACCAGACTCTGGCATGGGAATGATTTATGGGCACCTATACAGGAGTGCAGAGGCTGCTCTGACACGCAGCAATTTCAGCGTGTCAGAGCAGACTTGATTAAATGAGTCTGCTGGAGCATGGCGATTTGCCATGCTCCGGCAGCCTCCTGAGTCTCGTATCAATGTCCCTGTGCCTAAAAATGGCAGTGGGGGTGCTTGAGCTAGAGCTCATTGAACAAGCTTTAGTTCAAGTGCCCGCCACCATTTTTAAGTGCAGGGATGCTGATACAGAAGATGCAGAGGCACTTTAATTAGAGTGGCTCTCAAATATGTAAATCTAGGAGATGCTTCGGAATAGCTAGCCACACAGAAATGGTAAACCAGTCCTTTTTACCTTCTCTGATTCCTTCATAAACTTATACCAATACTGTTATGTTTGGCATTAGAATATGGACATATACAACCAGGGAACCCTTTGTTTTAAGAAGGTGGTGGACAAAATGTGGCCTGGGGGCTGGATGTGGCTCTCCAGGCCCTTCTATCCAGCCCACGGGGCCCCTAAAAAAAAATTTAGAAAATTAATATTTATCTGCCCTGGGCTGCCTGTCATGCAGCCTTTGATGGCTTGCCAAAACTCAGTAAGCGGCCCTCTACCCAAAATAATTGCCTGCCCCTGTTCTAAGATCTAGGTGACAACCAGGTTTGATGGAAGTAACAGTTCAGAAAGGGGAAAGGATAAAGGGTAAACAAGGTATGAGTGACTCTAGGCAAAATGGTATCAACTAATATTATCACAGAGAGACTGAATAAAAAAGTCTCTACATTGTACAGCCTGTGCGCCTGGTCTAATTTCGAAGCCCCTCAGGCTGCACCAGCAGGATCATCATGTCGCACCGTGCTGTTGCTCTTCCCCACTGTACAAGGCACATGAGTTGATGCTGACTTGTGCCTATCTTCAGGATATAAACATATTATTTGCAGTTGAGAGAGAATGAACTTGAACTTTGAAACTTGTACCTCATTTCTGAGTGCAAGGTTCTCTTCTAAATAGCAGTCAGAGAAAGTAACCTTTTTTTCTTTTTCTTTTTTTTATTTATATCAGCCATTTTCTTCCAGCCTGTAACTTTCTTTCTCTGTACAAGTACCTACTACTCTGTTAAGGCTTGGAACTGAATTTTTTTCACCATCTTTTCCAAGGTTTTCCTCCTGTACTGAAGTGCCTGTCAGCATCTTGAAGAAGTATACTTAATGAATTGTAATTATGTTGTTGGCTAGGCTTACCGGTAAAACTACACTCAGTCACTTTCTACTAGATTAACCTAGGAAAACTAAAAGTTAGATCTTGAAACCTCAGCTCAAAGATTCTCCCCTTCTGTTTCCCAACTCCCCCAAAATTTTTTTCAATTTCCTCTCCAATCAGATTTCTCTCAAGAAAATATTTTCATTTCCCTTTAGGTTTTTTAATTGTATTTTAATGGGCTATATAATTTGCTTATTATGCTTTCAAGGTTTGGCCTAACTGTACACAAAGTTGAGAGAAACCTTCTACTTGATGGAGAGATTTTGAAGCAAAGAGGAATGCTTTTAGATATTTACATATCCTAAATATATACACTTCAAGAGTTCTTGAATGTTTTATCAACATTGTTAATACTTCTGCAGCTCAATTTCCCCCCCCCCCCGCAAGCAGCGCTAATTTCTGATGTTGCAATACAAGCTAAAAACTTTGGCAAGTATGTTGATGCACCCAAATCTAATATGTGATCAGATTATGAAAATCTAGGAATGCTGTCTTGTAATCTTGTCAAATACTTATTGCTGGAGACAAAATCAGATCTGTATTTTAAGTATATAGCTGGTATTAACCTCTTTGTGGATGGTGGCGGTACTGTCATTTTTAATAGGTTTTGAACCAGAAAAAACAATTATCTTAAATTTCAACAACAGTTGCTTAAGTACATATATCTCTGTAATGGGCCATTGCAAGCAAATGGAGAACAGAGAGACAAACCTTTTAGTTCATTGTAAATTTATAAAAAAAAAAAAAAAAAATCAGTTCTTCTGTGCTATTACATGTTTGTTAAATGTGCTCTGAAGGTTAAGTGCATCAGTTTCAGTACAGAGTAGACAATTGGTCCAAGTAGTCTGGTATCCTTTCTCAGATGGTACCAGTACTTCAGAGGAAGGTGTTAAATGGATAAAGCATGCAATAATATTTTTGGGAAAGCTGCTTATAATCCTTTTTGTCTTCCAATAGCTAATGTGAATTTAAGTCTTCAATCTGAAAGTTAATATTCCTTATCTATTTTTGGTCTATGTAATATAAAATCACTTAATTACATAAATGTCTAATTATTTTTAAACTGTATAAATCTTACTGCAAAATCTGAAATAAATCGTTTCAAAATCTTGAAGTAGTGAGGCCTAATGACTACACAGTACTATTATTGTTAAGGTACTTTTAACTGTACCTTTACTTAACCCTGTTCAGGTTTTTGCTTTCAGTCCTTTGGTATTGCTATAAAGTAACCATGTCATGCTCCCTTTTATAAGCTAACTTACTTCTTTTTATCCAGTGCCTCACTTTGCTTGCAGCTTTAAGATTGTTAGTATATATGGCTTTAACTTCATATCTATAGTTTGGCATTCTACTATTAAAAATGCTGTTTTCCATAAACTGTTTATGCTGAAAAGGGAGTGTGGCTGCACTGAAGGAGGCGATAGGCTCTAGTTTCATTGCTATTTTCCAGTGTATAAAAATATAATTCTGATTTTGTTGCAGTAGTAAGTTGTGGGGAAAGACTTATTATTCTGCATGCATAAAGCACATTTAAAAGCCATTCATAACTTTTTCAGATCATTTTTTCATTGGACCACAGAAATTGCGTAATGTCCAAAATTTCAAACTTACCCCAACTTCTGAGGTGCCAGAACTGGTTAAGTCACTTTTTAATAGCATGACTCTCTCTCTCTTTTTGTTAAAGCTCTCTACACAATCAAATTGCAAAACTGTTTATACCCTAATTGAAATTCCCAACCCCCCCCCAAGAAACCAGATTTGGACAACTTCATCATAAAAGGTGAAGGTTTTGACAGTTGTAGGCAACTGGCAAAGGTTTCTTTAGGATGAAAGTGTTTAGTCAGCCTCACCTGTAGCATTTGCTGTGTTTATACAAATTAAATGAGTACAAAAATTCTTTGTGTGGGAAAGCCACAAAATTTTTTGTAAAAAATTAGCCTCAAGCTTAGTAGGGCAACAGCTAATCTGCTATTACTTTGAGTACTTGTGGGGCAAAGCCTATTCCTTGTTCAGCTGTAGACTCATTTCTAACAAATGAGACTAAGTCTTCCTCTTTCTCTCTTTGCCAAAGCTGCAAGTGAGCTTGGGATTGCTGCATTTCTCCTCTGGCAGTAAAAACATTTTATATATAGTCATATATAGAAATTAGTTCCTATATAAATACCTGTATTAGCAGCTTTGGAATGGAGCCAGGATGTGGCCAGGAAAAGAGCCAGCAGCCTGAAGAAGCATTATTTTTAATTGTGTGAAAAACCACTACATAAAATCCCCATTAGTTTTGCTAGTGACATCTTTCATGAAGCTGCATGTTTTTATTTGGGATTACTGAGATTTGTATTTGAAACCAAATGATTTTTTTACTCTCTCTAAAGTGGGGGTGGGCAATTATTTCAGACAGAGGGCTGCTTACCCAGTTTTGGCAAGCTGTCAAGGGCTGCATGGGTAGCCCCAGCCCTTGACAGGCATCCCACCCCCTGGTCACCATCTTGGGACCAATGTCCCAGGGCCAGCACTGGTGGGGCCCAAAGCAGGGCACAGGCTGGCAGGGGTCCATGGACCTTGGCTGGATTGGGCTGGGCTGCACCAGCAGGGAGAGGGGGGAACTGGCCCAGCTCCATAGAGCCTCTGCCAGCTGGGACCCTGCATTCTTGCTACTCTGTCCTGGGCCCCACTGGTGCTGGCCCTGGGACACTGGTGCAGGCCCCATGCTTCCGCTGGCTCCCCGCCCACTCACACCCAGTGCCCTCCAGCCCTGCAGTACAGGTGGGGCGCAGGGCACAGCTCTGAGCCCCGGCTCACTGGCAGGGAAGAAGCTGGTGCTGAGTGCAGGGAAAAGCGGCCCCTCACCCACCCCATGGCTGGCACTCCCTGCTGCAGACGGTGAGAAGGCACAGGCAGCCCCAGTGGGCTGGGAGCGGCTGCAGCATGGGGCACTGGCCCCACTGCGAGCAAGGAGCCGCTCTTCCCTGCAGTCAGTACCAGCTTGTAACCTGGCCCTGCTGCCAGCCTGGCAGTGGGGCTGGGTCACAAGGTGGCCCTGAGCATGGGGGGAGAGGTGGGGAGAGCGGGGAAAGCAGCCCCTTGTCCGCCCCATGCCTGGTGCCCCATGCTGTAGCTGCTCGCAGCTTTCCTGGGATTGCCTGTGCCTGCTCCAGACAGCCCTGCGTGGATTGTAAGTGCCTGCAGCAGGGAGTGCAGGCCATGGGGCAGGCGAGGGGCCGCTTTTCTCTGTGCAGGAAAGGAGCCCAGGGAAAAGCTGAGCGCAGGGGGAAAAGTGGCCCCTCCCCCGGCCCATGGCCCGTGCTCCCTGCTGCAGCCACTTGCAGCCTGCATAGGGCTGTCTGGAGCTTCACACCGGCTGCGAGCAGCTGCATCAGGGGGCACCGGGGAAGGGGCTGCTTCCCTCCCACACTCCTTCCCTGCCTGGGTTCCCCCCTGCCCTTCCCCTTACCTGCGGCTCCAGCACAGGGCAGCCATGTGCTCCCAGACCAGAAGCCCCTGTTGGGGCTGCTGGCTGGGGGGGGCAGACATGGGTGGCTCCACTGTTGTTGGAGCCTGCCAGGCTTCCCCTGGGTCCTACTGCCCTTGGATCCTGTCATTTTTTGACAGGAACCAAGGGCAGAGAAATATTACTTTTCTACATTTTTTTTTGTTTTGTTTTTTTTTTTAGGGGCTCCATGAGCCAGCTGCAGCCTGTGGGCCATAATTTGCCCACCCCTGCTCTAAAGGGAAGGCAGAGGTGTCAAGTAAGGGATTATGTTTGGGTTAGGGTTAATGTAAGTCTATACATTTTCAGCTAAGAAAAAATGAATTTAGTGTGTGATTTTTACTAAATTTCAGTTTCTGATCCGGATGTTGCACAAACGTTTGTCTGCCCTGAACTTTCCATATTAAGGAAACTAATATGTTATGCAAGTTCTGTTTTAAAACGTCTTAACTGTATTTCAAAGGTGACTTCTTTAAAAAAAGGGGAATATCACTAATTTCTGAGTGTAGTTTCTTGTCAGTTTCTACATGTTTTTAATTGACAAAGTTTTATTTAAAAAGCACCCCTGAAAAAAACTTTCCTAATTGATATTTCAATGGGAATCAAGGTTTTTTTTGTAGTGCTTTGCATATGTTAATGAATTAAAGATTTCAACATTGGTTTCAAGTGGGTAAGTTTTGTTCCCCTTACAATTGCGCAGGAGGGAAACTTACTGTCTCAGCAATTTTGTTGGCAAAGCTGAGAATAAAATTCTTCTTCTTTGACTCCCAATTCTGACTGCTAAGCATTTTTCTTTGTTGTAACAGACCTGTTTAAAATCACTTACAACAGTTGTTTTTCATCCAGTGGGCTGGATGGGCAGCCCCCAGTCTCTCCACGGCCAGATATGACTAGTGGACCCAATCCCTTGCCCAGGGCAAGCGTGGCCCCAATCCAGCCATGCCAGAGTTTGAGCACCCCGACTTGGTTTTGCTTGAAAAATAAAACATGGCTAAAAAGACTTCCTGCTTTAGACAAGCATGAAGATTTAGTCTGAAATGCCCTTTGCTCTTGTTTTCTGTCTACTGTGTAGAACTGCAGTGGAACAAATTTCCATTTTAGGTTTTGCCAATCAGTGCTATAACAGAAAGGAGTCAAGTGATAAGAAATGCATGTTGCTTTCATTAGTATACTCGGGTCTCTCTATGTGAATTCATTTTGTGCAAATTTGCTTATGTGCAATGACCTTACCTATACTAGAAACTTGCTTCGTGTGAGAAATTCAATCTTATGTGAAGAAGCATGCAACACAGCTGTGCAGTGATGTGAGGTAAAGCATTGTGGGAGGGTGAGAGAGGTGGGTATGCGATGCCATCATGCACTTGCCTCAGTGTTGCATTGTCCATTGGTCCGTGTGGTGCTATGCTACTTGCACTTGTATTGTGGTGCATCTATTTGCCTTTATTATTGAATTTAGTGAAATGTTGTCTAAGCAACCTTCTAGTGCATCTCCTAACTCCACCCCCCCCCCCCCTTGAACCAGCCACGAAGGGAAAAAGGAGGCTGGTACGTATACCCATTAATTGCATGTAATAATGGATTTGCTTTATGCAAATTCATTTTATGCAAGGTTTTTTTGGGATGCAACCCTCGCATAAAGAGACCCTGAGTATACCTGAAATATCAGAATGGCAAAATCAGCTTATTGTTAATGGTGTGTAATTTGACCTGAATGTTTTCACTACAGACTTTTAGGGCATTTATACACATGCTCTGGGGAGGGTGGGGAAAGGGGCACTTTAATTAGAGCAGCTCCAAGAGAAATAAAATAAGGCTTGTACACTTATGTATTTGTTTTTGTTACAAAATATCATCTAACAGGGGTTTTCAAGCTTTTTTAGTAAGTGTACTCCCAGTGGCTGGGTGTGTGTGTGGGGGATGGCACGCGGTTTGATGTGGAGGGTGGCAGAGGGGTGGTGGATGGCAGCAGTGCAGAGGGGTGCTCCTGGGAGGTGGTGCCATGGGGTGGTGGATGGTGGTGCTCCATCCCCCAACCCACGTGTACCCCCTAGGGCCTTCCCAAATACTCCCAGGGGGTATGTGTATCCCTAGTTGACAACCCTTGATTGACTGCATTACTAGTAGTGGTAACTTCCAGTTTTGCTTACCCTGTTGCAGTTAGAGTACGTGTTGAAGACAGTTTATTTTATTTTTACTATACGTGTCTGTGTTGCTTCTATTAAAGCAAAATGAAGTTACTACTGTTTACTATTACTTCATGTAGCTGAAGATTGCTTTTCAATCTTCAAGCAGTATATTCAAGCTTCAAGCAGTATATTCTTAACATCGATCTTCTGTTTTTCTACAGCATGGGTGAGTTCGCTGTCCATGGGAATGATCTTCTTCTGCTCTCCCATTGTCAGTGTATTCACAGACATATTTGGCTGCCGAAAAGTAGCTGTTACTGGAGCTGCAGTGGGGTTGACTGGACTCCTTGCGAGCTCTTTTGTAAGGTAAGAAATCTATTCTTCCTTTCACTGAGCAGTCAATTTATGATAGCAGATTTTGCTTATGACATTCACTCTTAAGAGCACTTATTCACTTTTTGTGTAACCTACACGCATCCAGTTGAGTACTCCGTCCTTGTCTGGTGGTGGCTGAATGACGCATGCTTATGAGCCTGCTACTGATACTTGCAGAACTGGGTCTTTTTACCTTGTCCACAAGAGATTCATGCTTTCAGTTTTAAGAGGCGTGGTCCCCCATATTGGAGACCCCACCACTATGCAGTTTGTGGTTTTTATCTGCTCCACTGCTTGGATGCAAGGTGATTTTTTTTTTTTTTCTCTGTTCCACTGTCTTTAGTTTCTTTCATTAGTTTGTATCTTCCTTTGTGTGTTGCAAAATATTTTCTTTAAAACAATGAAACCAAGAGGCACAAATGTTCCTTGTTCTACATATTTCAGTGTGTAGCTACTACTGTAACACCCACACCCATGAAAAAAAATACCCAGTGTGTGGGCAAGATGGCCCTTGTTGTTCTGGCCATGTGCTCAGCACATGGCAAGCTGGGGCCTGTATTTGGGCAATATATGTAAAAACCCTCTGGCTTCATTGGCCAGAGGAAGCAGAAGATCCTCCAGGCAAATTGAGTGAGAGAGGCTGGAGTGTGGCAGTCCCTGACTGGACGAGGCTTTGGCAATGTTGCACCAGATATGTAAGAACAACTCACCTAAGGTTTCTTGCGTTTTTTTTTCTTCTGGGGTTGCTGAGAGCTGCACAGCTCTATTGGGAGCCAGAAGAACTGCTCCCCATGGGGGGTGGGGAGGGGCGGTCACCCCCACTCTTCACTGTAAAGGCAAGCAAAAGCTATTTGAAGGGAAAGCCATAGGTATAAGGAGAGAGAGATTGTCTGTCTTGGAGTTTGACTCCTATTTCCTCCCTCTTTTATCTTCTTTTGTTTTTGTATTTATTTATTTTTTAATCCCTGGAGTAGACTGACCAGGAACAGGTTCGGGCAGTTACTGGCTCCTGTGTTTGGGAAATGTAGCATCTCAGCACAGTGGTATAGCTGAGACTGGATGTCCAGACTGTAGCCATAGCAAAAAGGGCTCAGGCCTGTTTCACAGCTATTGCATTTCAGCCTTGCTGTATGGCTGTACCTCAGCCATATGTTAGGCTGGCAGATTTGGGCCAGAGCAAAGCCTGGCACAGTTTGAGCCAGGGTGAGACCTGGCACGAATTGTGTAGGTGGTATAGGCCTGGTTGGCTTTGCGCCGCATAATAGGCCTAGGCCTCCTTTTGTAGTTGCCTCAATGAGGCGGTGTGGTTGGGTGCTAGTTGTAGTTCAGGTGCAAGCCAAGAAGCAAAGGTAAGGGCTACCAAGTTCTCATGCAGTTTTCTGTCAAGCAGAGCTGGGATTGGGACTGGGAATGCTGGGGGATGTGGTATGCTGACAAAAGCTGCAGTTAACTCCTCAAAGACACCATGTGGAAGTAGAAGTCACCACATCTCCAGGAGCAAGAGAATCCCTTTTAATGCAGAAGGACCCACGCTCTCAAGCAGCTCCCTGCAGTGTAATGAACACAAGGAGCAGCTTGGGACTCTCTGTGGGCCCCCCCCCCCCCCTCCAGCCCATTGCTGACGGGCAGGTATAAGGGTGCAGGTCCCCAAAACTACCTGCTGGGGAGCCCAAAGTCCCAGACTGCCAGGTATGGGTGAAGCCTCCCCCAAAAAGATGCCAGCTATAGAATTTGCTTTATAGTAATAGTGCCTTAAAATTATGTGTTAATGTTTTCTTTTGTTTTTGTTTTATTCTTTGTAATAAATTTGGATGTTTGTGTTTACTGTTTGCAAGGAGGGGGTGTTGTTTATCCAGGACACCCGAGTAATTAATTTAGCATTTCCCAGGTGGTCTGGGTAAGGGCTTGAGCCAAAGTAAAAATATTTTTTGTACCCCAAAATTGAACCTGGCCTTTGTTGCTGCCGACTGGTGCCTGGCAGAAGGGTTACACTATTAAGGAAACAAGGTTGTTGGAACACTTTCATTAAAGTCAAAACAGTTTGAAAATCAAAATTTGGTTTGAAGGTACTGGAAGGAGCCTTAATTCTTCTACTGTATTAATTCATTCTCTGTCTAGAAACTAGATCTCTGGGACCCAACAAATCAAATCTTTTTCTCAATTGACTATAAAACTTTCACCTAACATTTTTGTGTACTGTATACAGGTCTAAGAAACTGCTTGGGTTGGCCAAAGGTCATCTTCCAAACTGCCTGATGTTCACATGTTTTGCCATGATCAACTGTCTGTATTGTTCCAGAAAAGACAGTTGACATTTAAACACATTTTTTCATATTCAAAGCATTTCAGCAATTTTAACATACAGTACAGAAGCAGTACTCTGCTCTACTCTACAGGATTAACCACTTCTGCTCTATCCATCCTCTATGTGCAGAGTAGAAACCTCACTTTCTTCCTCACTCATCTTATCTTTGACTAATTAGATCTCAGTCCCTTCAGAAACAGCCCTGATACACATCGTCCTTTTTTTTTCTTGAAAATACCTGAATAACAAGTGACCAAACATGCTGAGCATGTATTAATACTTTCACTTGTAGACAATGACCAAAAACTTTTTCATAGTTGGTAGGGTCAGAAGGGCCCTGAGCAGATCATCAAGTCCGACCCCCTGCCACGGCAGGAAAAAGTACTGGGGTCAAACGATCCCAGCAAGGTGTTTGTCTAGCCTCCTCTTAAAGACCACCAGGGTAGGAGCCAGCACCACTTTGCTTGGAAGTTGGTTCCAGATCCTAGCTGCCCTGACAGTGAAGTAGCGCCTCCTGATGTCTAGCCTGAATCTACCCTCTGCCAGCTTGTGACCGTTATTTGTAGTCACTCCTGGTAGTGCCCCAAGGGAACGGGGACTCCCCCAATGCCTGCTGGTCCCCCCGACTAGTTTGTAAACAGCCACTAGATCCCTCCTCAGCCTTCTCTTGTGGAGGCTGAACAGGTTCAGGTCCCGTAGCCTGTCCTCGTAGGGCCTGCCCTGCTGCCCCCTGATCATGCAAGTGGCCCTCCTCTGGACCCTC
>NW_017728918.1:89232846-89237549 GCF_001723895.1 Crocodylus porosus
CCAGTCCTCTGGCACCACACCAGAGCACCACGAGTGCTTGTAAAGCTGTGCCAGGGGTCCTGCAATGACCTCAGCTAATTCCCTCAGTACTCGGGTGGAGATCATCAGGACCAGCTGATTTAAATACGTCCAGTCCTTCCAGAAGTTCCCTGACTAGATCCTCACTGATCCTTGGCCTGGATGTGCCTCCTCTGGGGCCTGAGGAGGTCCCAGGGATCTGCATACATTGGAGAATGGGACAGATGGGAGCTAAGTCATCTTCTCACTCATACACTTGTATGATACCAAGGAAATAGGTTGAGGCATGCAGATAAGTGCCTTTCACTTGATTTATTTTGTCCTTTACTGAGTGATTACCAGGGAGACATTCAAGAGCTAGGTTCTGAAAGAGCCAGCTACATTACAGGAAGGGAGAGCACTTGGTGGCTATATTCCATTACCAAGGACAATGTATTTTTGCCTTGGGAATGTATACTACTTGGAAAAATAAATATTGAAACTCACTTTAAAGCAAAAGTCCAAATTCTCCTGAGTATTTTAAAAAAAAAAAAAAAAAAAAAGTGGTCAGTGTCCCTTTGAGTCCAAATGTTTAGCTTACCATTTCATTCAGTAAATATTATGAAGGCCTAATTCTGAAAATTAATGAAAATTAGGTGCCTGTCTTTGAAAATCTTCCTCTCTGCCCCCAGTATCGTGTTAATGATTATCTATATGTATGTTCATTATTGCTTCTTAATTAAGCCTGTTTTGGTTTAGGAATGATTTGTTACCTTCCTCTGACAAAAGATGAACTTCTTCCCTAAATGGTCCCTTCATAACAATTTTAACTCAAAGTTGGAAGGTACAGGAAAAAGGAAGTGACTTTTTTGGAAAGCCATGACTTAAACACCAATTCAGCTTATTTGTCTGAGGTGATTCTCAAATGCCTTGAAGAAAAACAGAATTTTTGCTGAGAACAAATTTGCTTACTAAGGTGTACGTATCAGTAGGTTTTTATTAATTCTTTAAGTGAAATCTTAATAGTCAATAAATAGATGGAAACAGTCTAGACGTAATTCAGATGTAGAGAAATTCAGTGTATATTTATTCCAAAAAGTAAAACTTGATGCATGTATTAAACATGGCTTTGACTTCATAAATTGTATTTGATCTTTTTAATATACGTTTTTCCTGTTTGGTAGGAAAGAGATAAAAGGGAGAAAAGAGTTTAAAAGTCTTTTTATTCAGGGAAGTATAGAAACAATTTCAGTATAGGTGGAATACAGAGGAATTGCATGAGGTTAAAGCTGTTATCTTTATAAAGGAAATTATATGCAATACTTATAAATTATCACCTATACTATCCATATAAGGACTCCCAAGTCCTTATGTAAAGCAGAGATAAGTTTAGAAATTCTATCCAAAACCATTTTTTCTAGTACAGCCTGTGGTCTGTCCCATTCTACTCATTCCAAGGCTTTTTCTGCATCTAAAGAAAGTAAAAGAACCGAAGTTGTGTTTTTTCTGTATGCTATATACCAAGTCAAGGGATCTCCTAATAGCTACAGTTTGTCTGGTTATAATAAATCTATTTGATCTGGGTACATGTATAATTAATATACCCCCTAGTTTATCTGCTAAACATTTTTGGCATCAACATTTATTAATGAAATCCATGTGATGAATACTTAACCCTGTCTTTTCCTTATTTAGAAATAAACATTATCCTTGCTTCCTTCCAAGAGGAGGGAATATCTCCTTGCATGAGCTCGTTAAAATACATGTACTAATAATACAGGAGTTAAGTTACCTTCTTAGAGCCTTGGAATTTTGACTATTAATCCATCTGAGCCTTCTGCCTTATTTTTCTTCAGATTTTGGAGAAAGATTTTACTGTGTGCATGTTGTGTACATTTTTATTAACTCTTTCAAACTGGATGTAAAATGGTTCTTGCTTGTATTTATCATATTATAATCATTCTGGTAACTTACTTCTTTCTAATGATTTTTCTCAGCTATTTTTCTTTGACTGAGGGTCATAAAAATTAATCATTCTTGCTGTTTTTGTTTTATCTTGCTGCCATTGGTTACCATGTCTAACACAGAGGTCATAACTGATCTGCGGAGCAGAGATCATTTATGAGTAGTATATTGTGCAAGCATTCTCCATTTATGTATGAAATATAGTTGCACATTTATTCCCCTTCAGGTATCTTATTAATCAGACAGAATTTTCAGAGAATTCTTGCAGTTGTAAGAAGGATTAAGACTTTCTGAATGATAAACTAAATATAAGTAAAACACAGAATATATATTAACTCTTAAGATTTCAAACAAAAATAAAATATAGCCATGTAATCATAGAAAAGAGGAGCTGGAAGGGACCTTGAGGGGTCACCTACCCCAATACACTGTCTGAGAAAGGTTCATCCCTATCCAAACCATGCTATACAAATCCATTGTCTAACTTCTTAGCAAAACTACATAGTCAACTCTGACACAACACCGACCTAACACCCTAACCTGCCACAAGTAAAGCAGAGGAATCATAGCTTCCCATGTCTTGCTTCTATAAAATGCCAATATATATACTCAAAAGAACTAGGTAGAAGGCCAGGCTCCAAAGGAAGGAAACCCCCCCCTCCCCACAGTCCATACCAATCTGACCCTGAGGTAAAGCTCTTTCCTGACTGCAAATATGGCAGTTGGTCTGATCATCAGCAGAGGGGCAAGACCCTCTAGTCAGAAACCTCTGGAGTTTAAGTCCCAACAAGAACATTGGCACACCCCAGTCCCAATCCCCAGCTTTGGCTACAGCTAACACCCAAACCCCTGACCTGTCTAGCAGCAAGTAGTCTAGGGGAATGGAAGTTCCCTCCCAGCCCTGTGTAGCAACCACAAAGCATGGGAAATGCTCATAGTAGAACAAACACCCATGTTAATGAACATTACATGGTTCACCTTTTCTGCCAATGTGTTGCAAATACATCCTTCCTGGGATTTTTAAGAGAGTTTGAGAACCTGTGGCATGTTTTTGCCTTGAAAAGAGCTGTCAACCTATTGCAGTATTCTCAATTAGGGTGCTACGGTACCCTGGGGTGCTATGAGTGCTGTGGGATGTGAGGAGATAAGGTTGCTTATCCCTGCCTGGCCCTGTACAGGGAGGTAAGTATTCATTGCCTCTCCCCATCTGGCTCTTACTTGATCATTAAATTATGTTTTGAAAGGGTGCACTACAAAATACAAAAAGGTCACCTGCACCAGACAAACTATGCTTGAGGTGAGTGGGGTGTTAGTCTGCAGGGTGTGCAGTCTAGTAGACTTGATGGTGGAGAAGATTTTTTTCTTTGAAGCACCTGGCCACCTTATGAAGAATCAGATATTTGGAAAATATCCTCGGGTACTTAGAGTCAGGACCACAGCAGGTCTGATGAGGCAAAGGTGTAACAGACTAAGTAGGATAAAGATCTGTCACCAGAAAAAATAGAAGCATTTGAAGGGTATTCTTCTAGCTCAGGGATAGGGAGAATGCAGCCTATGGGTTGAATCCGGCCTGCCAGGCCATTCTATCTGGCCCACGGGGCCCTTAAAAAATTTTAAAAATCAATACGTATCTGTCCCTGGCTGCCTGTCAAAGTTGACAGAAGCCAGGAGCAGTAGGACCCAGGGGAAGCTGCAGGCATGATTTAGCAGCTGCAGAAGCAAGGCCTGGCTGCCTTGCCCCCTGACGTCCAGCCAGAAGCCCTGTGCCAAGTAGAGGCTTCTGTCTTGAACCCCTGAGGCTATTCCTGCTTCCCTGTGCTGGAGGGAAATTCAGATAAGAAGGGGGAGGCAGAGAAGGATTGTAGGGATCGCCCCAGTCCTCAGGACTTAGCTGAGCCAGCTGCTGTGGCCCTGGCACTGGCTGGGAGCCATGTAGAGCCAGAGCCATTGGTGGGGGCGTGGAGAGGAGCTGTGGCAGTTGGAGGCAGGGAAGCTGTGAAAGCAGCAGTAGGCAGGGATGGTGACCAGGGGGTGGGACACCTGTCAAGGGGTGGAGCTACCCTCACAGCCCTCAATGGCTTGCCAAACCTCAGTAAGCGGCTCTCCACCCAAAATAATTGCCCGCCCCTGTCCTAGCTGGAAGCATTGAATTATTGATTGGTTTAGTGGATTTATATCTTTCAAAAAGAGTTTAGGGTGGCTCCCAATAAAAAGTACTACCAAATGCTAAGGAGGACATCTAGAAGAACTGAAGACTGCTCCTCAGCTCAGACCTGAGAGCATCAACACTTTGCAAAGCCAATGGACACTTCTAACTGGAGCCTCAATGCTAATAGGTCCTGATATCCAGACATTAAGAAGGATATGGAAATATAGGAAGAGCTTGAAGGGCCACAAACACAATCCAGGTGTTAGAAAATAAGCCTTATGATATGAGGCTTAAGCAACTTAAACTATTCACTTCAGGTTGAAAAGTAACATGAGTTACAGGTTAAAAGTAACAGGTCTGAACGCTCATGTAGGTTCTTGGCCAGAGTGCAGGACCTCAATCTAACCCAGGAGGTACACAGCCGCACCAGAGGAGACGCCTTGTTGGACCTAGTGCTGGCCACGGGTGGTGACCTGGTGAGGGGGCTGTGGGTGCTCGACCACCTGGGCGACAGCGATCATCACCTGCTGGAATTCACCATCCAGCGCAAGGTGGCAAAGGCATGCATTAAGGCAGCGGCCCTAGATTTTAG
>NW_017728918.1:89237560-89238871 GCF_001723895.1 Crocodylus porosus
TCGTTTGACCCCAGTACTCTTTCCTGCCATGGCAGGGGGTTGGACTAGATGATCTGCTCAGGTCCCTTCCAACCCTAGAAACTATGAAACTGTGATCACTGCATATAGACTCCCTCTGCCCCATATCTCTTCCACTTTTCTGGCAGAAGCATAACACTATGCAATGTTGAAAGATGAAGTTAGCAAATGCAACCTGGAAATAAAATACTTTCTTAGTAGAAAGGGAGATAAAGTCCTAGAAGCCACTTACTGGTTTAAGTTATTTGCTGCTGTGTAAAGCCTTTAAAATTAGATTAGATGGATTCTGAAAGATGTGCTTTAATCCAGCTTCAGACTGGATGTTTCCTTTTTGACCTGTGAATCTGATTCTTCTGTTAGCTATGAAAGAAGGGGAAGTGTATTTTAGGCTCAAAATGCTTGCCTTTATGGAGGGCTGCAGCTGTCATAATGAGAATAGCGGTGTTTCTTGCTATCCTTTGCAGCTGGGAATGGTGTCCTACTATCTGCAGCCCAGATCTGGCCTGTAGTGTCATGTAATGATGGGAGCACCTGTCCAGCTATGTGCATTTTGTTGAGTGTCACTGATTCCCTTCAGTAGTGTAACTAGAACACTTCTGCCAGGAACTGGTTGGCAGCAACGAGGGCCAGGTTCAATTCTGGGGTCTAAATATATTTTACCTTGGCTCAAGCCCCCACCCAGACCACCTGGGAAACACTAAATAAATTACTAGGGTGTCCTGCATAAACAAAATCCTCTCCTCGCAAACAATGTAAACACAAAGAACAAGTTTATTATAGAAAACAAAGGCAAAGAAAACATTAAATACAGTTTCAAACACTGCCAACTACAAGGCATTGTTCACAGATAGCACACTTTGGGAGGCTTCACCTATGCCCAAACTGTCTGGGCAGACAGTGGAATCCATTTCCAGCAGCCCCTGCCCATGTGGCTGAGGCCAGTCTCCATGGAGACCTCAGCTGCATCAGTGATAAGGTAAAGCTGGGGTTGCCATGGAGACTGGCCCCAGCTGTGTGGGCAAGGGCTACTGGGAAATGGAGTTTGGCTGCTAGTTGGATCTGCCATTTTGCCCACCCTGTGCCCACCCTGAGTGTGGGTCTTTCTGTGTTGCAAGGGGCCCCTTGTTGCTCCCTGTGACACTGTTGATGCTTAAAGCGGTTCGTTTCTCTGGAGGCCACCAAAATCACAGACACACACTCACTAGATGGCACAAAAGGTGTATTTGCAAATAGGGTCAGAGCAGAGTCAAAAACTCAGATTACTCTGAACCCACCAAGGAATTTTGCAGGCTG
>NW_017728918.1:89238971-89248474 GCF_001723895.1 Crocodylus porosus
CATGAGAAAGGGTAGGGAGAAGCTGGGGGAGAGTCTGCGATTTAGTATAAGAAAAGCTGTGGCAAGGCTGGGCAAGGAAAAAAGTCCTTGGCAGTGTTTCTTTCTTATCAGGTGCAAGATGCAAGCTGTGCATTTCTAACAATACTCCATTTCTAACACTGTTGCACACGGGGCCATTCGAGCTCCTGGAGGCTAAGTTCCAATTTGGCCCCAGAAGTGAGTCACACCATGAGCCACAGAGATAAGGCCTTTATTGCTTGCAAGCAGGTCGGCCTGGAGTCATGAGACTCAGATCAAAGTCGACCCCTAGTGCTGGTTCTTCATTACTTATATATCCTGTTACAGAGTACTGGAATCTTTCTTTAGCGCATACGTACTTTAGGCCAACATAGTTACGAGACTTGGGACTTTCTAACTATGAGTTAGCAGGGCGGGAGAGAAACAAGTAGCGGATGCCTCTTAAGATATGGTGAGGTAAGAGAAACAAGTTAGCGGATGCCTCTTAAGATACGGTAGGGTAGGAGAAACAAGTTACCGATGCTTCTCCAGATATGCTCTTGTGGAATGACTAAGCGTAAAAGCAAACAGTTTTCGCCCCTGCTTTTTCTATAACACTATAGGGTGATTTCGACTTCCATGTGGTGACTGCAAGGGGTTAACTGTGGCTCCACACAGCATGCTGTGCCCTAAATTCCTAGTCTTAATCCTAGGTCTGCTGGGCAGAAACTTCAAAAAAAAAAAAAAAACTGTGAAGGAGCAGTCAGGCCTACTTCATTGGGCCTGAACTGGATGGCAAAAGCCAGCCAACCCTACACTACACTGAGGCCTGAACATATAACTGGGTTCAGCTATGCCGCTAGGCTGAAACACCATAGGTGTAGAAACATGAAAAAAAAGGCCCACGCCTATGGCTGCAGCCTGGACATCCAGTCTCAGCTAAACCCCATGCTGAGACAATACAGTTACAGGCCAGACCCCTGTAGCCAGTAATGGTTAGGACCCATTCCTGGGCAGTTTGCTTCAGTGATTAATACCCCCATGGTGATACCCCACTTAAGAAAAAAAATAAAAAGGGAGGAAATAGGAGTCTCAAATTCCAAAAGAGACTTTCTCTCTCTGCTTGAGGCTTTCCCTTCAAATAGTGTTTGCTTGCCTCTCCAGTGAAGAGTTGGAGAGCCCTCCCCTGACCCCACCAAGGGGAGCACGTTTTCTGGCTCCCGGTGTAGCTGTGCAGCTCTTAGCAGACAGATGAACAATAATCTTATATACCCAGTATGACATCATCCAAGCCTTGTCCAATCAGGGAGGGCCCGCATTCCAGTCTTTCTCCTAGCCAATCTGCCTGAAGCATCCTCTGCTCTCCCTGGCCAATGAAGCCAGAGGGTTTTACATATTTCCCCCAGGTACAGGCCCCAGCTTGGCATGTGCTGAGCACATGGCCAGAGCAACAGGGGCCATCTTGCCTATATCAAAACACACACATACACAAAAATACAATACATATCTCAATGTGTGTGTGTGTGTGTGTGTGTGTGTGTGGGCATTACATAACAAAGGCAGCTGTGCTGGTGGGGGCAGGGGGAGGGGAAATGTGCAGCAAAATAACACCTGGCACCTTGGCCACACAATCTGGTTCTTCCTGTGCTGCCAGAATGAAGTCACTGCTGCCCCCATCAGTGCTGCCCTGGCACCCAGCTGCCTTGCTATGCCTCTTATCCTCTCTCTAGTGTCCTGCAGGCAGCCACCCCAGCCCTTCCTGACTTGTGCCAAGGGCTGCTCTCTTACTTTTCTGCTGCAGCTGCTGCTTATTCTCACCAATGAATTAATTACTCCTGTTACTGTTGACAATGGAAATAAATGGCCCTTGGTGGTGCCACGAGGAGAGGCTGTAGTAGACAGGCATAAGAATGAGACAGCAGCCAGGGAGGGTTGGTGCCCTGCAGAAGATGTTGACAACCTGCAGAGGTTGGGTGGGTCACAAACAGCAGCCCACCACTCTTCAAGTTTGCTGTTCGACAGCTTGGGGCATAGTTTGCTTGGAAATATCTTTGAAGTTGGGGTACTTAACCCCTGGCCTGGAGACCAGATCTGGCTGCTGGTGTCATGTAATCTCACACACTTGTCATGGATCCTGTGGGGAACCCTGTGAGCTGTGGCTCTACGTGGTACTTCTGCCTGAGGCTATATGTCAGATTTGGCCTCTGGGGTCTTGCGCCACCCCTGCTTGGCTGGGATTGGGCTCTGGCCAGGTGGCAGTTGTCCAGGCCCCGGTTGGGCCCACAGATCAGCCCTACACCATTCATTTGGCCCATAGAGCTAAAACTGTGAGCACCACTGTTCTAAGCACGTTCCACCTTATTAAATCTCAAGCTTCAAGGGTTGATGTATTCCTCCTTCCCTTCCCCTTCCTCAACTTCTCTGCCCCTTCTGAGACACTGGAGATTGGCCACACTTGGAAACTGAGATACTAGTGCCCTGTGATGGTACCAAAAGTTCTCTTTCTTAAATGCTTAGTGGGTGTCATGCTTGTAAGATCAAGGTCAAACTGTCTTTACCACATTTGGGCCCTACATCTAATAGCAGGGTTTTTTCACGTTTTGTTGTTAGCCTGCATTTTTGTATGTGTTTGTCATCCTCTCTGTAGAGACCCTGGCTTACCCTGGTAAGATCTTCTGTGCATGTTCCACCTCATCAGTTTCCTGCTGGTGAAGTGACCTTGGGGACTGGAGGCACTTTAATTTCTCTTGTTTTTTGCCTATGGCATGTTGGAGGACTGAAGTATTTAGTTTAACTAAAATCATTGGGATCTTTATAGAGGTAGCTATATGAAATGTTACAGCAGGAAGTCCCAGTAATGACCCTTTCTAGCTTAAACTATGAAATTATCATATAGTTTTTCATAGACTCCATCAGTCCTTTTTTATACTTTTCTTTGTAAGGCCTAGTACCAGCAGGTTTGTTGCACCTGCCCCACTGCTATTGACATTTGAAAGGACAGAAGAGAAGAGGGAGAGGGATGGTTTGTGACTCAGGGTTAAGAGGGAAAAGCCATGAGGGGGATAGCCACCTGACTCATTGGATGTACTTTGTGAGGCAGGGGGATGTATGAAGCTTTGATGTTGCTTATGTGAGGCTTTCGAGGCCCACAGCAGCTGAACTCTACTTCTGTGGAGCTTAGCAGGGCATGGCAGCAACTCTCTTCTCTTCTCACAAGACAAATGATGTTTGACTTCATTCAGCTGAGTATAATGTGCGTTTCCCTGCGTGGTAAAATTTTAAAATTCTTTAAAGTTTAGTGAAACTGAATATCAGAATATGATAACATCACTGCTTAGTTTACAGTTTGCCATGTAAGTCAATATGTGATTTCACCATAAGATGCTATGTATAACATGAAGCTGTAATTTACAACTGATTAGGCTGTCACAACCTTTTGGTGGCATGAAAAGAACAAAAACCTTTATTAACAAATGATGGATGGATCTTGCCATGTAGCTCTGCTGTTTGAATTTCACAGAATCATCCTAGACCTCACGTTTTCTCTCAGTGCATTAATCATGTTGACCTGCTAATGGTTGGCTTAAGATAGGATAAAAAGTGTGTTTTTAGTAACACATTGGCTAACATGTTTTAACTAACACTTTTTAAAAAAATGATTGGGTAGACAGGGAAAATTGTAGCAGCTATCAGTGTAGCTAGTAAAGACAACTGCAAGTGTTAGGTTTTTAAAATGTTAGTTAAACTGTATTGTATCTTTTAAAAATTAACGTCCCCCACACACACCAATTCCAAATACAGGCAACCCCCGCTTAGCGTTCTTAATTGGTTCCTGAAAAAATGAGTGTTAAGTAAAACGAGCATTAAGCGAAACCAAAAGTATTTGATGACCCAAGATGGTGACTGCAATTGAACCAGGATAGCGACCATGAAACTCGCTGAGTGCTAAGTGAAATTGGGTATCAATTTTAAATGAGCATTATAGCGAAATAGCGCTAAGTGAAACAGTGTTAAGCGGGGGTTGCCTTTAATAATCTTTCCCACATATCACAGCCATCTTGATCTCTTACTTGTTTCTATTATCTATATTATATTTATATTGTGAAGATGTGGACTCTCCATCCCTGGAAGTTTTCATGAGCAGATTAGATCCATGGTGCTCAATGTTGTTGTTCCACGGGCCAGATAGCTTGGGGCTAGATTGGATTCTGTGTGCTAGGATTGGGCCATGAGCCCCAGGCCAGACCTACATGTTGGGATTGAGCCCCATGCACCCAATCTAGTGCATGGGGATACAATCCACGGGCCGGGGGGTTCAGCACTGCTGGGTTAGATTTGACTGGGATGGTTTAATCAGGGATGATCCTGTCCTGGCTTAAGCGGGGGGCTGAACTAGATGACCTTGGGTGGACCCTTCCCACCCTACCTTCCTGTGATCTTTTATTCTTTTGAGCAAGCGTCTTTTCAGATAATGCTAACCTCATTTGTGCAATTAGAGAACGGACTTGTTTTCACCTCTTTTTTGTCTTATATGGTAAATAACACTTGTGGAAATCCCTAGCCAAGGAGAACATATTTCAGTGCTGCTGCCCTTGATATAAGCTTGAGTTATTGTGCCATCCTTTTTTAATGGATTGGTTTCCATTCCATTCCATTTTTTATATGTTTTGTGTCTGTTTGTAACTTACAATGCTAGAAAGCACTGAGGTAGAAATGTGAAACAGTAGCTCTTTAAATGAAAATATTCAATTATGTTGTTTAAAAAAAATAACCTTACCAGTTATTAATAACATCTTACATTACACAACTAAAAAATAGGTTTTTTTTAAATTACTAGTAGTGTCTGCTGCTTCAACACCTGTACATGCATCATGAACCATAATGATGTCTTAGATTGACCTTGGCCCTTGAACGCTATCATAACGCTGCAATGTTTGGGTTGTGAATGCATTAGGGAAAGGTTTAAATAAAAACAAAATATAATTTTGGTTGCAAAACACTGCAGGTGTACTGACTTTGTTTTTTTTGTCTAATTCAACCTGACAGTGTCTCTTTGAAGGTAAGCTTAACATTCTTTTAATCAGACTATTTGATGTTATTCCAGGGAAAAACAGTTTCACTCTTGATCTGGCCAATGAAAGATTATTAACTAGTCTGTTTTTCCTACTGACTTTGTGTACTTCATTTGATGCAATATAGTTCTAGCTTAATTGAAATATAAATGATTATTTCCATAATATTTTTATGTATTTGTATGTGAAAATTGAATGTGCACATATTGTTGTATAAGGCATATTAATGACATTTTCCAATTTTTTTTTTTTTTATATAGCACCATTGAACTTCTATATTTCACCTATGGAATCTTATTTGCCTGTGGCTGCTCATTTGCATACCAACCATCCTTGGTCATTCTGGGGCACTATTTCAAGAAGCGCCTAGGACTAGTGAATGGCATTGTCACTGCCGGCAGCAGTTTGTTCACTGTGTCACTGCCCTTCCTTCTGAGAGTGTTGATTGATTCAGTTGGCCTGTTCAACACTTTACGGGTCCTGTGCATCCTCATGTTTATTCTGTTCCTCGCTGGCTTCACTTACAAGCCTCTCATTCCCCATGCCAAAGACACAGAGGGTGGAAAGAAGGGCAAGTTCAAATTTCCTCCTGCAAAAAAGATTTTCAATTTTTCCATTTTCAAAGTTGCGGGTTATCGGATTTGGGCTTTTGGAATCCCAGCTGCCCTTTTTGGATACTTTGTGCCTTATGTTCACTTGGTAAGTACACATCTTTTGCTATGTTGCTTTATCTTTTTAGTAAAAATCCATTTTCCTTTACATTCTGGGCTAAGAAAATCATTGCTGATTAAAAAAAGCAATGTTTTAAACTCAAATTATTTAGGGAAGGCTCATGTAGTTTGTGTTCTAATGTTTTTAAGAGGATGGTAAGCTGTTAAAAAAGAATATATACTCTGAGTCAGAGCCAGTAACATATTTAGCTCCCTATTGTCAACCTGAGACTGGGGAGAGGGAACGGGTGAAAATACTTAACTGCAGAAGGAGGCCATCATTAAGAATTGGCTGAACAAAATGGTTAAATTTTCATGCACTGAACAATAAACATAGCCACTTTATGGATAGTTTGAATGATAGTAGTTTTCAGCATGATAGTAGTGACATGTTGAAAACAGATTTCAGAATATGTATTGAGAATATAGAGCATGGATATTGTTTTTGGACTTACATTTTTCATAGAAAAAACACTGCAGCATATGACAATTAAAAATGTAGAACAAATATTTTTTTTAATTTAATGGAAAATGTAAAGCATACCACTTAAAGTATGCCACCTAAAAATACAATTTCTAATGCAGGGTTTACTCTACACTTTCTAGTTTATACTATTAACTAGAGCTGTGCTAAAAATATGCATTGCTAGTAAACTGGTGTTTTAATAACCAACTTTCTGGATAGTTAAATGCAAGATATTTAGTAGATTTGTCTCATTCTCCCTCTGAACTTTTGCTTTGTAGTTATAAATGTTATATGTTCATATAATCTCAGCAATAAGGTAATTGTCCTTGATTTCATGGATTTCTAGTTACCAGTCTTTGAAGTAGTATCTTCCTGTGTACAGTAACTAATATAGCTACAGCTTTAGGTACCACGAAAGCTGTCACTTACCTACATCTTGTGCATGGGCTTCAGTTACATTGGGTGAGATAGATTTAACATCAAATACTTCAGAAATGGAGTGGTTCAACTACTGACAGATGTCTAACCCCCCCTGCTGTGCCCCCGGCACCCACCTCTACCTCCAGCTGGAGGATTTCAAAAGCAGCTGTTGGCAGTTCTCTCTAACCGGGGTGTACTACAGCTCCATTTTCTCCCCCATCCCCCACTCCTTCTGGTGCATGTTACACTTATGGTGTGATGAACGTGTTGCTCCCTGCAACCTGGCTCCCTCCAACCTGCCTGCTTCACATCTCCTGCAGTGGACATGCTCTTAAATGCAGTGGAGATATTCTTGGACATGAATTAGTCTCTTGACAAAAGTTTTACTTCACATTCTCAGATCTAACCTGCAGAAATGTGGGCTAGATAGAATTACTCCTAGGGGGAAACAACTGGTTGAATAACTACAAGCAAGAGTAATGATAAAAAATAGATTGATGTCAAAATGGCAGGAGATCTTAAGAGTCTTGGGTAGCTCTGTTTTGCTGTTTAACAAATGAAAAAATAGAACGTGTACTGATTAAACTTTCAGATGATACAAAACTTGGAGCACTTTTAGGGACTTGATGATATTGTTAGAATTCAGAAGCTTCCTGAAAACTAGCCTATGGACAGAAAGATGAAATTCAGTAAAGACAAATGTAAGGTGCTACACCTACGAAAGTAAAAAAAAAATGGAAAGAAAAAGTGCTATTTGGATAGATAGTAACACTGCTGAGAAGATTAGGGGGCTGTGGTAGATCACAGATTCAGCATTAGTTTGATGTGCTATGAGTGAAAACATTTTGGACTGTATTAAGAGGAGTATTGTATGTAGAACAGGACATGATAATACTGCTCTACTCTGCACTGGTAAGACCTCAGTTGGAGTATAGTTTCTAGTTCTGGGTGCTGCATTTTAAGAGGTATGTAAAGAAAGTGGACAGGATCTAAACGTCAGTAAAAAGGATGGTAAAAGTAATTGGATGCATTCCGAAAGGATTTTCTGAGAGAATGATGCATGTTTAGTTTGGAGAAAAGGAGATTAAGAACTATACCCACTGTTTTTCCACAGAGTTCAGGACATGAGGCAATAGGTTTACATTGCAGCAAAGCAGATTTAGATCAAATCTCTGGAAAAACTTCCTAACTATAAGAAAAGCAGGACAGTGGAACTATCTGCCCTGGGACATTGTGGAATCTCCTTTTTTGATGGTTTCAAGAAGAGGCTAAATAGGCATTAGTCTGTGAACAGTGCATTGCTTCTGGGCAGGGGCTTGGACTATATGATCCTGGAGTTCCCTTTTAACCTTCTGGTTCTGTGGTTTTGAATTAGATGCCACAAACCTAGAATCTCTGCCATTTTCAAGAATCAGGTATGCAAATAATGTAACAATTTTTGTCCGAAGCCATATTTTGGGAGTAGCAAGACATTGATAAAATTAATATAATACTTAAAATCTGTTCTGTGAATATCAGACTTATACTGTCAGAGCACTGATAATACAGTAAAACTTTCTACCTTCTAGTCTTGGATCACTGATCAGAAAGCAAGTGTTTAATACCTGAAAGATTATAAATCAGACAAAGATTTACCTTGAGATTATATTTGTGTACCAAAGTTGAGGACTCGAATATCTTAGAAAGTCTAGAAACAATGGGGAAAGAGAGACAGAGTGATTCACTTAGAAGAGAAACTCAGAACAAAGACTTGAGGAATGGTTATAGTAATAAGTTTCCCCTCAGAGCAGGAATCTGATGGGTGATAGAGTAACATAGATATACCTTGTATTCAACTGCCAAGAGACAGGAAGCTATGAACTACCAGAGAATTTTCTAGGCCAGTGGTTACCTAGGAAAGTAAGAAAATGCTCCTTTTCTCTTCTGGCTGCTATAGACCAATGTAAGATCTATAACCCAGGTACAGGAACCTGAAACCAATTCCAGCTTCCTTTTTTCACCTGCTGGCTGTATAAACAGGGAGGCTGGCTTCTCATCTGGGTGTTGCTCCTGAACAGGCTCTCCCTCTTCATCTCATTCCTTATTTTGTGACTAGAAGGTTTAGTTTTCTTTTGGTACCTGGTAAAAAACAAATTGCCCCTTATGTTGAGATAGATGTAGGAGGTTAGATCAAAGATTGATGGCATAATTTAGAAAAGAGGTGTATGCTACTGAGTGAGGTTTTGGGGGAGAAGCAGCGTGGGGTGGGGGGAGGGGGAGCAGGGACCCAAGGCTGATGGGGGCAGAAGCAGCATGAGGGGGCTGAGGTTGTGGGGGCATTAGGCAGAAGGGGGTAACTGTGGGGGGGGACAGGCAGCAGAGAACAAGCTGTATATCTCCCCCAACACCTGCCCCCTTACTGCTTCCCCCACTGCCCCTCCACTGCCTTCCTCATTACTACCTTCCCCACCATGTTCCCTACCATGTACTCCCCTCATTGCCTCCCCACTGTCTGTCCCCATATCGCCTGCCCTCCCACCCCCACTCCCATTGCCTACAATGGTGGGGGAGACTAGTTTAAGATGATCCTCTAATAATTAGATTCTATACATAGAAAATCATAACAAATGTGTACATTTTCCATGAATAGAATCCAGTTATTCGAGGGTTATCTTAAATTCAGGGTAGTCTTATATTCAGATAAATATGGCATGTAGAGGTTGTTACCAGATTTGCCTGTCACTTTAGGGTGTGCTTATTTATTAAAGGTACATTTAATGAGGTCTCTGTAATTGTATCAATGTGCTGCTTGTGTTACTTGTGTTTCTGTAGGGAGCTGTATCTCTCCCTTCTGCAAGT
>NW_017728918.1:89249139-89273584 GCF_001723895.1 Crocodylus porosus
TCCTCTAATCAGTTCTTGTTCAGGCAGAGGTAGGGAGGGTGTCTTTTGTAAGTCCTTCCTCTAATCAGTTCTTGTTCAGGCAGAGGTAGGGAGGGGGTGAGTCCTTTGTGAGTCAGACAGGCTGCTTACGGTGCCCAATAACACCCAGCTGAGAGGTAACAAGGTATCTGAAATAGGTCCAAAAAAGGCGGGGTTATATTAATCTCAAATTTGATAGTGTTCTTGCTGAAAAAAAGAAGTTCTCTTAAGTCTCAAAATAACTCCTGAATAGTAATTGACATTTTTCTTCCCCCAAAGCTTTGACCTAATAGTTTAGATAGAGGTATTTTCAAATTGATGCTATATTATTTATTTGTATTGCCACAGGGTCCTGGGTCAGACACCATTGAGGCAGGTGCTTTACAGAGCAGGTAGTTTGGGTGCATCCAGATGAGCAGGAACATACGGTATGCAGCACAATGGGGGTTGACACCAGGCGATCTTCGGTGTCAGAAAAACCTGTGCCTAAAAGTAACAGGGTGGTACATGTGGCAGCAGCACACACTGCCCAGAACTGGAGCCTGGCTGACCAGAGCCACACTCCAGCTGTCAACCAGGCTTTCTGGTGCTGTATTGCTGTGGCTGCAGCCCCCAGAGGCTCCCAGGACCCCAGGTGCTGGCCCTGGCCTCCCTTACCCCAGCTTGGAGCAATGTGCCATGCACCAGAGCACATGTGCATGGGTGTTCCCTGGGAACATGTAGCAGTGATACATGTGCCAGTGCTGTTTGTTCCTGGGGAAACGCATGTTCCTGCTTGTGGGGACGCGTCCTTTGTGTCCCAAAGATTTTACAATTTAAGTAAGTATAAGGCAGGAGATGAAGGCAGGTAGGCAGACACAAAAGGAGTGCTGGGAAACAATGAGAAAATATTGTCTGGTTTTATTGGCACACAAGTGGCTGAACTGCTGTAAAGCAGTCTGATGATTTTTTAATGTATTTTTATTTTACACCTTTCTAGGAGATACTAGCTCAAGTGTTATAATAATGACTTATTAAATGCTTACCTCTATTTTAAGTATTTTCAAAACTAAAATGTTGGATTCAGTATGGGAGACCCTCAGTTTAAAATCTTGGTTGTTGTTAATATATGGGTCCATAACTGCAGTACACAAAAATGCTTTGGCAGATAGGCAATTGCTTTGGAATTTCATTTCCTATAGAACAGAACTTCAGTTTCTGACCTAATTTCCATCAACACACTGAATGTAACCTTTCTGATTTCTGTGTTGGCCAGACTGATCTTGGAACTACATTCTCCTGAAGTTATAGAAAACACATTCCTATAGCACGTTCTAAACCAAAATTGTTAAGAGTAGATCTTCCAAACTTGTGATTGAACATTTACCTCTTTTTGAAGTAGAGAGTCTCTTAACTGTCACTTAAATTTCATCATTCCAATATAATTTTAATTTATATGAATTACATACATTATATAAATAATACTTTATTATATAAATTAAATTATACGAAAGTGTTTTAATGACCAAACGTTTGAAAAGTGTAGGGGAGGGTTATAAAAAAGAGAAAAGATAACCTTAATATTAATAACAATCAACTGGATTTCAAACTGGAAAAACCTGTGGAAACTTTTGAGAACACAATCAATCAGTGTTGGAGAGCAATCCAGGTAGCATATGAACAATACAGATTTTGCCCTCTGATAGTAGATGCAGCACAGATGCTGAAAGTTTGGCAGATGCTTGCTTTGATCAGGGAGTTCATTCAAGATTCAGATTTTGCTGTTCTGTTTTTCTATATATGTTATTAATTTAATACTGTTTATCTACACCCTTAACAATTTCCAGATACGTGGAGGTACTACACAAGCCTGCAAGAAAAATGTAATTTTTTGCCTATACATCAAGCCTGAAGACACTTCCTTCTGTTCGTTGCATAAAAAGTATTACTAATGTTCTTAAAATAAACTGTACAGGAATAGAGGCTTTCAAGACTTGGACGAAAACTTGATAGCTGTGGTTGTGCCAGAACACTTGAACTGTCTTGAACTATCCTTGTTGATATGGATGGCCTGCGTTAAGCCTAAAGTAACCTTTACAGAGGAGTAGCTGGGTAGCTCTGTGCCTGGGACAGGTGCAATTCACATGGCAGTGCCAGGTGCCATGGTGCAATCAGCTGCTGCTGCTGTGGTGGCTATTTTTGCACCCTCCCCTCCCCTTCCCCCCAGCATGTGCACACACATGCACGCACGCCCAAAAACACAAACGCCCTGGTTTCTTCTAAGCCTCTAGTTTAGGGGCAACCTACAGCCCACAGGCTGGATCCAACCATGCTGGACATGGAACTTCAGTGGCAGGGGGCTTTGGGCTTTTGCTGTAACAGGGAAAAGTTCTGGCTGCAGTTGAGCCCTAGCACCTTGCCACTCACTTGTACCCGAACTAAGTCAGTCTGGCGCACAGCCTTAAATGATTGGTGACCGCTGCTCTAGACTGTTCTGTTCTAGCAATAAAATCCCTGAGAGAACAAACCTATATGTAATCATCACCTGCTTAAGTATGACTGAGCCAACTGCTTAGCTAAATGAATTGCTATGTATAGTCTCTTCTCTTTTGTCATTTTTGTCTTTCCTCTTTTCTCTCTCTTCTTCTGCCTTTAGGTCTTTCAGAAAGATCGAATTGCTTAAGCTAAAAGAAGCAGCAAAGTGGAAGTCAGTGGGGTCTAAGCAATAATAGACTTCAAAAAATCCTGTAAAAGTTATCTATAAATAGAGCAGGGGCAGGCAATTATTTAATCTGGAAGGTTGCTTAATGACTTTTGGTGAGCTGTTGAGGGCTGCGTGTATTGGCCTCCTGGTAGCCATATTGGGACTGGAAGTCCTGCCCCCTAAGTCCTGACCTTTGCCACTGGAAGTCCTTCCCCTTGCCCCCCCAGAAATACACCTTTTGGGAGGGGAGGATTGCCATTTTGGAACCAGAAAAAAACCAAACCATACACTAAAAGTCAAACGCATACTATATATAACATATTTTAATTTTATTACAAAAAATATTTGTCGTGATATATGTTTGTGTAGCGTATATAGAGGGGATTGCATAATAACTAAAAATAAAATCTTATTATTGTATATTGTATAGGGGTGTGGTTGGAGTGGGGGGTGTATGATGGGTTGTGTGGTGAGTGTTTGTGTATGGTGGGCAGGTCTGCTTATTGTGAGAGATGTGTGGTGGGGTGTGTGTGTGTGGTAGGGTCTGTGGGTGTGTTTGTGGTAGGATGTGAGGGAGGGTGTGTATGGTGGTTGGTCGAGAGTGTGGCTACATGGGGGATTGTGGGAGCAGGGTGTGGGTGTGTGAGGTTTGTGGGATATGAGGGAGGCAGGGGGAAGGGAAGGCAGCTGGCTGTTGCACGGGGCTTCCCCCAGTACCACACAAGTGCGGGAGTTGCATACATGCCATGCGGAGCCTTGTGTGATAGAGATGGGCTGGCCAGGCCGCACTCCTCACCTCCATATGCAGTGCTGGTCAGAGCTGCTTGCTGCTGGGCGCCAGCACCTGTGTGGGACATGAGCGCCCTAGCCTGCTTCCATGTGGGGGCATGGGCAACTGGTGCCTCCTAATATGGGTCACTGACCTGGGTGGGGGAGTCCGCCGGCGCTTCTCTCGGTGGTGGGGGGAGAGGGCACAGCCAATCTTAGGGGGTGCACCTGCACCCGCATGCATCCCTTACATGTAGCCAATGTGTGAGGGAGTGTGTAGGGGGTTCCCACACCCTCATACCTTCCCTTACACCCATACCCTGCTCAGTTGAGCTCTGCACTCCCACCAACCCACTAAGCACAAGCTTCATGCTGCCACCAGCCCTGGCCCCACACTCCCTTCCTCCACTCAGCTGCAGCTCCACCCCGTTCCCCGCCCTGCCCCTGCTGCTTCCCTATGTGCTGCCTGGAGCAAGCGGGATGCTGGAAAGCTGAACAGGTCTCCCTGGGGTGGCTGCAGCAGTGGCAGCAGCAGCCCCACCTAGAAGCTGCTGCTGGCAAGTCCAGGCTCTTCTGTCCATGAGGGTAGGAGCAAGACGTAAAAGGGTATGTTGGGGGGGGTTGTATATGTGGGTGCCTTGCTTCCACTCTTGTGGGCGGAAGGGTTGGTTGTGGTACAGTTTGTTGGCAGGTGCCCACAGGCTGGATAAAAGTGCCTGGTGGGCCGGATATGGCCTGCCACTGAGATAGAGTATGAAACTTATTAGTTAAAAGCTATTGCATCCACAGAATTGAGCCAGTTTATAAGCCCTGCTTAGTAGTCTAACCCTTATGCTTATGGCAAGCACTAAACTTCATAAAAAAATGAATAAAAGGCAAGTGATGTGATAACTAGTATTCCTACCAAATTGCTAGCAGTCTGTTTAGTTGGAATGCATGTCCAATACGTGTGAACCATCCGCTTCAGATAGATTCCTGTTTCACATAGTTTTTGTTGCTGTTTGAGAAGATTTTTTTTTTATCTTTTCCCATTTCATTTTTTATTTACAGTAAAGAGATGAGAGGATTTTTTCCAAGCTCTTGATAAAGTTTTTAAAACTTTATGAGTAAGTTCAGTATAAATATTTTAATACAATGTTAATATTAATTCACATCATTTAACAAGGTATTGATAGCCTGAGGGATTATTAATTGACTTCAGTCAATCTTTACTTTTCTAGGTTTCCATTTCAAATCTACTTTTAAGTCAGTAGAAACAGAAATTTGTTTCTCATATGGTAGCTGTTTAGAACCAGCCTCAGTCTGCTCAGTTTTAAGTGATTAGGAAACCACCATGCTTGGCTCTAACTGGCATCTTTCTTGACCTTCTTTGTACAGACCAAAGACTAGTATTGAATAGGCATGGAAACTGAACTGCTGTCACCCTAAGAAATACTTTTCCTAGGATAGCTTACTAGGCATATTTTTGGGGAGTGACACAGGAATTATGTATACTTTCTGTGCACTATACTTGCTTTATTGATAAATAGAGGACTCCTGTTCTCCAAAGCTGCTAATCAGGCACTATAATCGTATCCTCCTTCTGCCCCAAAAATGTTAGGAATAGCTCCTCATTAAATTTGGTTTAATACTTTTAGTTCGAGTATGAGGTAACTGTAGTGAAAACTGTTATGTAACATTGTGTGTTATCTAGATAAGGTGCTACTTTTATTTCTTGTAGCACGTTAAACTGTGTGAGCTCACTGATGGCTTTCAATTAATCTTGTGGCTACACAATCTTTTTTTAAGTGGCTTCAATAGGAAGTCATCATGCAGGGTAAATGTGTATATACACTAACTAAATAAGTTGCATATAGGACAAGCTTTCATGAAGCCAAGTTCACTTTATCAGATGCTGTGAAAGGACTACCAGTAGAAAGGCCATTGTTTAAATAATAAAGGTAATTGTGATAGAGTTGCCCACTTGTGCATTGGCATTATCCTGATCCAGCTGTTTCAAAGAGATGCAGAAGTAATGAGGCTACAGTTTAGAATTCTTCCAGGAAAATATATTTTAATGGAATGACAAATGCTTCTGCAACAGTATGTGGTGATCTGTAGTGTTATTCTGCCTTAAGAGCAAAAATCAATGAATGTGCAGAGCTGTGTGGAAATTAATGTAATTGTAATTTTCACACTTCTAATAAAACTAGCCAATTGCCCATTAGGAATGATGGGAGGGGGAGCATGTGGGGATGGAGTCCTGTGCCTCTACCTGTCCAGGCCTGCTCCCCCTTTTACCTCTTGCTGCTTGTGGTGTAGGTCTGCTCCCTCCTCCCTGCTGCAGCAGCAACAGGGGGAGGCGAGGAGTAGGCCTGGGCCCGGTACGGGGGAGAACTGGGCCTGAGGGTGGGAAAAAGCCAGCCCGCTGCGGCAGTGGGGGGCTGCAGCAGGCCTGGCCCGATATGGCAGCAGCTGGGAGAAGGGAGGTGTGAGCCTGTTCCTCCCCACGGGCCTGGGCCCAGTCCTCCCCCTGCCCTTCCCCCATTAGCTTTGAGCCCGCTTCTTCCATTCCCCTGTTGCTGCCAGGTTGGCCTAGGCCCATTGCTCCCCCTGCCGCAGCAGGCAGGCTTCTCCTCCGGCTTGGGCTTGGTCCTCCTCCCCACCACATAGGGTCTGGGCCCACTGTTGCTGCTGTGGCACGCCCACTATTCCCCCAACCTGTGTTGGGCCCATTCCTCCCCCTACCGCCACCATGTCATCCTGTGTCAGGCCCTGCAGGCAGTGACAATGGAAGGGGGGAGGCGCAGGTTGTGGCCAGATCCGTGGCCTGGACTCCCTGTGTCATCCCAGCCCTGCTCCCCACTGATGCCACCACCACTGTCACTTGCAAGGATTATGGGGGGGGTGAAGCCAACTCTGGTGGCCTCACCACCCCGTCCGCTCCATCCTTGCCACCTACTGGCCTCACCCCCACCATTCTGTCTGCTCCATTGCCTCTGCCTCCAGGGAGCAGGGTGTTGCGGGGGAGGGCAGCGCAGCTGGCCTTGCCCCTCTGTCCCCTCTGTCCCCACCATCATGGTGGCATTCTACCAACTCCTGTTGGAATGCTTGTTGGCACTCTGCCTGTTTGTCAGCCAGTTAGAGCATGAATAAAGCGTTATGGACAGACGGACAGACGTAGACTTTTATGATTTTTGAGTTTTTGGGTCCCTAGTGCTGTCACTAATTTCAGCTGCTTAATTAAAATATTCTCATATTTTGCTTGAGGCTTCTGCAGTACCTTAACTGAATCAGTAGAGACCTGTTTCTTAAATAGTTGCAGCTTCACTTTATTTTTATTAGGTGCTCTTAGTTACTAATGATTATTCCTGCACTATACAGTACAAGCAAACATTTCTGCATATTTTTAATGTAGGCTGAATAATTTTTGAAAGTTGAATTCCATGTATTGTATAATTTAAAAAAAATGCTTACCATTGCTTTAAAAGTCAGTTATTATTCAATATTTTCACTATATCTACGAAGGAAATACCTGCTCTGTTTTCTAGAAAGTTAAGTGGAGACAGTTTGTGATTTGTCCAATATTACATAGAGATTAGAGTGTCTGACTTGCAATCCAGTAAACAAAACAATTTACACAATTGCACTTAATCTTTTACAATGGGGTGGTAAATAAGAATATGTATAATCATATATCTTAGTTTTGAATGTCTTCCTAATCCAGTAAACTTTGTTCTACCCAAACTTCAGGTGTATCAAATATTTTTTTTCTGTAGAAAATAAAATTATACTCCTAATATGCACATTTAATTCTATTAGAAAAAGTTAGGATCAGTATTTAAATACAGCTACAGAACTGTCGTATGTATATCTGCCTTCTACATATTTTCCATAACAAAGTTGGTTTCCATGAAAGTTATGTAGACTCCATGCTTATAGCACTCTTTTTAGAGGGTAAAAATTTGCAAAATAATCAAAGACAGAGTAACTTTTAGTATTTATTTTACCACTGCTTTACAACTCAATTATTATTTTCACTGTCTCTGACTTTGACTGTTCATGTGCATATTCCACTGTGGGTGCACAAAAGTTCATACTCAAGCTTGGAGATGTGGCTAGCAGTACCTGTTTGGTATACATGTATTCTACCTTTTCCTAGGATTTGTACTGTAAGCCTGAAAGGTGCTGCATGCCTCCCACGCTTGTTTATTTCCCCAAGTGTTTCTTTGGTCCAAGACAGCACTTTTGGCTTCTTACCTTCTGACCTAGCTCTTTCCTGCTATCTTTAAAATACCATTGTCACTTTGGCCTTGTACCAAGTAACTTAAATGACCCTAGTGTTTCATTTGCTGTATGGCAGAGTGTTTTTGTTTGTTATGATGCGTATGTATTAATATATTAAAGTGGTTTAAAGATATAATTTGGGGAGAGAATAGGCCATTCTCTTCCTTAGAAGAATCCTTCTCAAGAATCACTTGGATTTAAACACTGCCCTTTCCAAGAAGGTCACTCCCATACTACCAGTGATTGGAACTCCAAGTGTCTTTCTGGCTTGGGCTAGATGACCTCCTGAGGTCCCTTCCAACATAATTTTTCTGTGATTCTAATTCTCCCATCCCACCTTGGATCCCCAGTAGTTGTGGCAGAATTATCAAGAGGTTTGCACCACTAAAGTTCAAGATGGTGACATAGCTATTATAATCTCATTCCTAAAATTGGGAGATCTGTTTCCTGTTTCTTGGCCTCTACCCTCCATGTTAACACCTCAGAATATTCCATTAATGGAGACATGGAGAGGGAAGCTGGCAGTGAATGCTCCCATACTGCCTTCAAAGGAAATTCCTGAGACTGCAGTAGGTCAAAGCTATTACCAATTGAAATTCCTCTTCAGCTGAGTGACAGCTCTGATGGCTTTTGCCAATGACCTTGTGGTAGTAAATACCTACTTAACATTTTCATGTGCCCATATCTAGATGGCCAACCAGTGAATGGTAAATATTAGCTATAGGCATCTGGAAATGTTTAATGCTTCTTCCACCTGTTCAGAGGCCTGGGACCAATAATACATGCCCTAAAGTTGAACCTTCTTCCAGTGTTCTTTGGGCCCACATTAGCCAGGTCTTACTTTTCTCTGGTCAGGTTCCTGAACTTGTTCAGTCTGCTCTTACATCTGGAAAGTGATCAGTACATGATGGTGAAAAGTTGCCTATCCCTGCCAGGTCATATGGCATGCAGTAAGTCAGTGGCGGCCAAACTTTTTGGCAGGTGTGCCACAAACTAGCCCCACACCCTCCCTCCACTCTAATCCTCTTCCTGATGTGATGCTCTACTTTCTGCTTCCTTACCTTTGCTCCTTGCCCCATCTGCTCTTCTTTGTACTCCCTGGCCTATCTTCCACTGTTCTGCTTGTCCCATCCCTGATCTGCCGCATGCCGCACAAGCTGCCTATGCCACTTCTGGCATGTGTACGACATGTTGGCCACCCCTGCATTAAGTGATACTGCATGCCACGCTATCTCTAATGCATGTAGTGTGAAGTGAGATCAGCATACACCTCAGGCAAGCATCTCTTGGGACTGCCAGTGACAGTTCATTTTCTCATCTTGTCTTCCCCCTGATGATGGGGAAGAACCTGTGACTATCTGCAAGGAAGTACCCCTTATCTTTCCCTGCCCAAGATGATCTGTGATGAATGTGGGGGCTAACATGAGTCAGATTTCAAGGGTGGGGTCTCTTGCCTCAGTACAAAATGAGGATGTGTATCAGTACCCTGGTTCTAAGATCAATACCCTGTTCACAGATCTGTAAATAATTTCTGTTTGTAATACATCTCTGGATAATTGATATGGATTATTACAGGCCATACCATGACTATGGGTAGGGCAGGGTGGATATCAAGCTATGCTACTGATGTTGCTGACATGTGTTCTCCATAGTCCACCTGCTTGGCTTTCAGAACAGTTGGGTGAGCACACCTGTCCAAAGTCATTTGGTCAAAATCGGTGGGAATATAGGACATCTTTCCATGTGCTTTGGGGGTGCTGCACTATCTCATGTGTTCAGCGTCCCATGCTTCAAAATGGCAGTGGGGGGTGCTTTAACTAAAGTTAATTTGACAAGCTTTGGTTAAAACACCCCCACTGCCATTTTGAGGCATGGGAACACTGAATACGTGAGATGCCAAGGCTGCTGGAGCGTGCTAATTAGCATGCTTCAACAGATTTGATGTAATTACAGTGCATTAGAGCAGGCACCCATACATTTTGAATCACCTATACATTTCAAATCACCCATAATCACCTCATGTCTACAGGCACCCATATATTTCAAATGACAAGCAGTATTAATAGGTGATTATATGTCAAAAGGGCAAACCAGATTGAAGTTCTTACACTTTATGGCATAGATGATGGATGGCTTGCTGGCTAGAGAGTATCTTGTTCTCCAGTTATCTCAGTCAACAGTAGGCAAAGCTCTGCATAGTAAATCTGACTAGTGACATGAACTAGGTTTTCAGAACAGTGTAATATTACTGTTATCTTGTAATAGTCTTTAAACTGAGCCTATCCTTAAGCTCAGTCAGGGTACATCCAAGAACCATTTTGATTCATCTTCCCTCTGTGTGGGACAGATAGTCTTTTCTCACTTTTGCAATACTGAAGTTTCTGAAAAGCTAACCAATGTGTTTCTGTCAATGGGAAATCTGACATCACTATGGCGGGTCAACTTAGTCCTTGCACCTCTGGTCGGTTCACTCTTCAGACCTATGGCATCTTGCTCCCTACTATACCTGTCGATGAAGACAGTTGTTTTGGCTGTCAGCTCAGAGATAAAGATAAGATCCAAGATAACAGGTCCTCCTTACATACTGCTCTATATGGAGGACAAATTAGTGACAGATTAAGTTGAACTCCATAACCACTTTCAACAGATTCCTCTTCCTGAAGTTTTAGGCATTGTTCTACGCGAGATGTTACTGCACAGTCATTAGTACTTGCATACATAAATACTAAATGACTATGCAGTACCCAGAGTTACTGTGTAGTATCATCCCCGAATGACTTTTTGGTGACTCTGACTGCGCAGTAGCTTGTTACTTCTGCGCAGTAGCATCACATCATGCTTCATGTCATGCAACACTGCTGCACAGTAGTAACGAGCTACTGTGCAGTCATGTCTCATGTAGATGCAGCCACTGTGCTGTTAAAAACAGCTTTTCAAAAAACCAAAAAGTAAACCCCCTAAACTCTTCAGGTCATTTGCTTTAATTTTTGTCAGCCAGAGTAGAAAGGATGAAAGGCATGGCGATAAGCACTCAGAGACTCTCCAAGCAGATCTTTGACTGTCAGGACAATCTAGTCAATGTAGATTCCCCCTGCAGCATTTAAGACGTACTCCACCAGAGCTTAGGTAGCAGTCATCATTTTCTAAAAAATATCTTTGTAGTTTGCATCTGTAAATTGGCCACGTGGAGCTTTATTTACAAGTTTACTAGAAATTATGCCACCATAACTAGTTGGGGTTGAATGCTTTATTTAGGATATTTAGGATCATTATTCTTTTAAGACTTTGAGAACCCAGCTCCATATAGACTCGATATTGTTATGCAGCTGTATATAGCTGCAAACAATAGGCAACTGTATGCAAAACACATATCTTCATACAGTAGGTAGCCTAAAAAAGTTAAAACAAGCATGGCTGTCAAATAGGAACAATTCTGCCTATTTTATGCACTTCCTCTGCCACATATCTTTCCTCCACAAAGTACTAACAAGGCACTACTGTTGTACTGTTCCAGTGTGGTTGTTTAATTTCTGTTTCTAACACACCATATCTTCAGTGGCTCCTATGCTTTATTTGCTTTTCTAATCTTTGCATTTATCTCCCTTCAGATCTCAACACCTGCTGCAATTTGACTGGCCAGGTTAGTGACATTTTCCCCCTTTATCCTGCACACCTGCTCATTCCCTATTATTCATTAGTGTTGACTTTTGGCAGTATTTCTGCTTGGTTAGTTTAATCATATTTGAAAGTCTTGCATTCTCTGTAGTTTTAGGAGGGATGAATGTAAAAAGTGAAATAAGGTTCAGTTTCTACAATATTTTTATTTGGTACATATAATTTTTATTAAAGTATATTCAGGATAGTCTCCATAGAAGCATCAGAAAAGAAGCAGCCATAAAAAACAGAAATGCAAAAGTAAAGTTCACTGAAAGAAATAACCTTTTATTCTAGGTAGTGAGTACACTCAGGTCTGTAAAATAAGTTGATGCTGCAGAATAAGAGTACAACATAAGCAAATCAAAAGGTGTCGTTTCTGCTAACTTATCCACTGTTTCCCTGCTGTGGAACTCAATGTACTGCTCTGCACATATGATTTCATCTGTGACTATTTCTTTGACAGCATCACTTCTGTAAGTTTTTGGATAATGTAAACTGTTGTGGTAGAAGTTATTCTGCAAGCAGAATATACCATTTTACATGCCTGATCTAAAGTGCAAAAGTGTATGTTCTTTTTTTCACTAAATACATTGAAAAAGAAGGCAGCTCACTTTCATTTTTGACTCCTGGGGGACCTTGATCTGGATATTTTTCACAACCTCTGAAATGAGAAGTCCTTGAGTAAACTTTCAAAAGAGATGGTTGCTAAAAACTGATAAATTAATTTCTCTGTGTAAGGTTGATAAATACAAAATATTAAATGCATATTTATAAAATGAGTTTTCCCTCTTTCCATTCCTTAAGTTTAAAAAAAACCTGGTGACCAAACCTTAATTGTCTTCAGTTAACCTAAGACACAGAACGTGTTAACTGTCATTGCCAAAGCTGAGCTTGTATCATGATTCCATTCAGCTTCAATCTTGTTTTTCATTATTCCAGTCTCTGTTTCAAAGACTGCTGTGCATAAACCTTCTTTGTCCATTTCCCTGGTTCCTGCTCAAGGACTTTTGCATTTTTGTGTTATTTCAGCATCATTCATTTTTCTTGAAGCAAAGGCTAGAACCCAGGTCTCCCCCTGTCCAGTTGTGTGTCCCACCCAGTAGTGCAGTATCAGAATAGCACCTGTCATTAAGGCTAGGGACAGACATTACACATAAACGGGTTTAAGTGATCAGAAGCTGGTTTAAACCTGTAACAGTGCACATAAACCAGTTTGAAAATGGCTGAAACTGGTTTGAGGTAAACCTGGTTGAATACAGCTCCATATAGACTCAATACTGTTATCAGACATTTGTGTCAAACCGGTTTATGCAATGTCTGTCCCAGACCTCTTCCTGGTTCAAGTTAAACCAGAGTTCCCCAGCATCCCAGATGCTTTGCAACCTTGACCAGGGCTCTGCTCTCTGCTCTCTGCTCCAGCCCAGCAAGGCTGGCCCCACCCTTCTGCTTCCCAGCTGGAGCTCTGGCAGAGAATGCAGGTACAGTGGTGTCTGCCTGGCTTCCTCCTGGTCACCTTCCTCCCCCACTACTCCTTGCTGAAGCAGGGTTCCCCCCTTCCCTCTGCCTTACACAGACACCTCTTAGCATTAGCTAGCAGACCACATGCTGGGTATGGTCCATGCTGTGGGAAATGGGACAAAGGCAGACAGGACAGTGTTGGCTTAGGGCCTTTTGAAGCTAATCAACAAGTAGCTGGTAATGTCCCTCTGTTCCTTCCTTAGAGAAAGTTGTTTAAGAAGAGCTTGAACTAATGAGATAAGCTTTTGTTCTGTTTGATGGGCTGATAAATGCTAACAACTCCCTGTGTAACTCCCTGCTGTGTAACTGAAAGCTCTGTTATCAACAGTGAGGGGAGGGAAGCCCTCCCTAATCATAGTGTCCTGCCCCCCTCAGTTCAGCACTGTAAAAGGGAAGGGAGAGCTGCTCTAGCACCCCCGGCTTCTAGCCTGAGCCACTGAAGGCATGTGCCTGCATTTTTTTAGTCCGGGGGGATGTCCATGCGGTTACAAACCAGTTCAACCTAGCTAGGTTAGACTAATCTGCAGAGATTGACTCAATTCAGGCTTAGACTTCTTGAGTGTCTGTCCCTAGCCTAAAAGAGGGAAATGTGGATTTGAAATTCTGAGACAGAAGAGGGACTTGTACCTAGGTTTTACATGCTGAGTGCTCCAGTCTTTGAACTGTATAAAAAATGGGGGTCAGGCTATCACAACCACCTTCTGCTTTCCTGTAAAACAAAGAAAAAAGAGATGGTAATAGATGCTTAATTCCCTTTTACATACAGATCAAATTTGTGTTATGCATGATGTGTACTGAGCTGCTCAGTCAAGATTGAGGTGCTTCTCAGCATGCCCAGAAGCAGAACTGTAGGTACCTGAAAATTTTTTGCAAAACACTTTAGATGTCTCCAGATGTCTGCCAACTGTGGCAGAATTTTGAGCATCTAAATTTTGGATATGGGTGGGATTTGCTACCTAACTTCCTTTGTGGGTCTTCTCCCAAGAGGTTTGCTCAGGATTACACAGGAAGTTTGTGACTGAGTAGAAAATTGAACCTGACTCGCACAAGTCTGGAGCTAATGCCCTGGCTGCTACACTATCATTCTGTTAGAGGTGCTAGAGAGGTAAAAAAAATTCATTTGATCAGGAAAATGAAGATGCATTTACACAGAGGTGGTAGATATTGTTCAGAATCAGCCACATAAGAACAATGTAACTGAATAAAATCAAAGATTAAACTTTTGAGTGTAAACTCCTGAATTTCTGCAGATAATAGAATGTTACCAACTGAAAGGTTTAGGCTGGCTGACTGGACCTAGTTGCCAAACAATGTAACTAAATTTTTATATAAAGAAGAGGAATTAGAATTGTCAGCCAGGGATTTCTAGAAATTTGCTCAAGAGAATAATAAACCATACAGCAGAAGGAAATCTTTGAGATTTGATCTCTTAAGCAGTGAGAACCTGGGAGGTGAAAGAAAATAACTCTTTTATAACATTTTTGGCCTAAAAGCAGCATAGTAAAATGAGTGTAGTGCTAATCCCGTCCCTTTTTTGGGTTCTGTTTCTTCCCCTAGATGGACAAGAAGAAACACAGACATTGACTTATAGACTTGTAAGGATACAAAGGGATATTTAACTGCCTTGTCATATCTCTGGTATAACATAAAACCTTGGAATTTCATACTGTGATTCCTGTATCAAACCCAAAAACTTCTAATTTGAGACAGCATTTTTGTTATATAAGCAAAGACGACCATCTTTGCAATAAAGACTTCAAGAAATGAAAAATTCCTTCACATCTTTTAACTTATTTGAAAGGTTAATTAACCTCACTATTTATTTCCATTTTGAAATTGTCCAACTCGTATAAGTCCATATCCAGTTAACAACATTGGGTAATGGGTGTAGAGAGGTGCAACAGTTATACAGATTTTAAATGATACTTGTTTATCTTGGGTCATGCTGAACCAGTGTAACTTTTTAATCTATCTACTCATAAGCAGGTATAAGTGGAGAGAAACCATTGCATCTTGAAATCTGTCTTGTTCAGGTTTCAAGTTTCTGCAGTTTTGCTCCAGCCTAGGACCACAAGTGGAACATGTTACATCAATTCAGCTGACCTTTTTATTCCTGAGCAGTAAGTTCTTCACCTGAAAAATGTGAACTGCAGCCAACAATAGTATATGAAGCAAAATAGGATAAGCTTTTAGGAGTAGGGTTTCTGTATGGTGCTTGGAAACTTAACTGCTTGACCCAGTTACCCTTTATACCAATTTACTTTCCCTAATCACTTCAGGAAAAGGATTTTAGGCTTAAGAACCTAGATTTATACAGGCTGTCTTGAGACTCAGTAGCAGATAGGCCCTAATTAAATTCTGGAAATCAAACTAAGTTATCTTTAGATTATTTAATATTTTACAGATATCCACATGGGCCTGTGACATATAAACTGAGAAAATTGAGTGATGTAGTGGGATATTATCAACTGTTTAAAGTTAGTGTCAATCCATTGTTTTAATAATTTAAATGTAATCCTACATAACCATTTTAGAATATATTAATTTTACTTGTTAAAGTAGCTATACTTGAAGTGTGATTTTTGTGGACACTAGATATTTCTTGAGTAAAAAATGTTTCTTAAAGCATGGTGAAAAGAGAGAAATATCAAGTAAAACTGCTGTTTTAGTTCCTTTTGTTGTCAATTTGATATTTCATGAGAATATCTGTATTTAAAAAAAAAACTTTAAGAAATATTGGACTCATTTTTAATATCTCCATAAGTGTCTTTTTCTATTTTAGCACTAAAACTAATAATGGTCTTTGATACTTGGCAGCACGAGGGTTCAGTCTGCTGACACATCTTCACAAAAGAGGTTTAACATGTTAAAGACATGAACCTTGACCTTGCTTGTGAATGAGTGCACCTTCTTGAACCTCCACTGGAAGTGAAAAAAGCAGTATCGCATTTTAATTTTAAAATCCTACTGTAACTTTTCTTTTTCAAAATAAATTTTGTTTTTCAAAACCACTCCCCATTGAAATATAAATTTGATCGGCAATATCAAGTTTTGTAGAGTTTTGGAGACATCTTTGATATCTCTGGTTTGAGACACAAATGTAGGTGGGCATTAATTTTTGTGCCTGGTTTCATTCCATGAACCTGTTAAATTTTCATATTCTTAAAAGTTGAAACCTATTTAACTTGGCTTGGGCTCGTAAAGATAGCTGAACTAGTTTTCCACCCAATATACCGAGCAGAGAGGAACTTTGAACCTACAGATGAATAAAATGAGTGTGAGTTCTAGCCTTCAGCCTAGTACAACTCCATCTTGTTTACCCCAGACCTCTCGCATATGGAAGGTCCATACTAAAAACTACTGGGGTGTATACTTTTGAGGCCAGATCTACATTAAAAACTGGGATGTGTACCTAAAAGTCCTCATTTTGCTTGGGAGAATTGATGTAAAATATACCAGAAAAAATGCTTTCCATACCCCCTCTTCTCCCTCAAAAAGCTGATTCTGCACTTGGAGGGTTTGCTCATGCAATTTGGTAGAGAGATCTATTTTTAGTGTATATCTGGCCTCAGTTTTCACAGCACAATAAAGGGAAATGGAAAAGAAAGTCTCAGCTCCAGATGATATTAGTGTTTAGTCAGTTCTTCTTGCTTTGTATTGAATCACAGGAAATGAAAATATACATTTAGAGCAGTGATTCTCAAACAGGGTGAAATCCTTTCCAAGGGTGCCACACATGGAAAGCCATTATTTTTCTTATGTCTCCTTTGTATAGATTTCATATTATTACACTGTTAGGTGTATGCATGTGATTCCCAAGGTAAACCGAGAGATTTCAAATAGGAATCCATAGTGTTAAAAACATTTTGACCTGTTGTGGTCTTTCTGAGCTCTTTGCAACAGAATAATTGCTATATTTTTGTAGTCAAACACTGAATGAAAACAAAGATCTGGCATGTTCTGAAAGGTGCCTTGAGTCTAAAAGGGTTGAGAACCACTGGTTTAGTGTAATGTTTCCAGGAATCTAACTTGGACTGGTGAAATAAAGGGACAGTAAGGTATATTTAAAGTGTCATGTTGGTGAAGTGACTATACAAATATTAGTAGCCTAAAATGAATCATCAGTTTATTTCTAAGATTTTTTCACTAGTAGGCAGTGCAAAATACGTTAGTCACTTGCTGTTATATGCCAGGACTTATGCTTAAATCCCCTGGAACATTTACTCTGCTCTGTGAATTTTTTTAACTAGGGTAATAACATTTTATCTTATTTGTCTCTAAATTCATAGCCGATGAGTTATCAGGAAAATACAGGGTTATATTATGGAGTTTTATTTTTAAGATCTCGGAAAGTATAAAGTGTCAATATAGCAATAGATTCCTAGCCTAATAATACATATTACTTAATGTTGAGTAAATTGACCCATAGTATAATTTATTGAAGTTAATTAATACACAAGGGATGAACCTACTAAACTGTTTTTCAGTTTCTTCTTTCTTTTCGAAGAATTTAGTTAGCTGTTTTGAGAGTCCCATTCATGGTTTTCCTTAAAAGTCATGAGTTTTGCTATCATATGGTTCTTAAAACACTTAGCTCTTAAAATATGCCTGAAGACATTTGCATGTAATGTTAATACAATCCTGATTGACTAATGTGTTCTTTCTGTGTTTATTTTTAAGCCTTTAGTTTAACTTTTATCGACTGAAATTTTCAGGATTGCATGAAATAAGGGGTCTGAAGGACAGACAATGTATTAATGACAGTATACTATTATTATTGTGCCGTCTGCTTGCCCACTGTGACAAATATAACTACTGTAGAACTGCTGTCAGCTGAGCAGCAGAGCTTCCATCAGTCCCGGCTCCACTTGCCTGTAGCGCCCTTGTCTGCTTTGTTACTTCCTCTTCCTTTGTTCCCAGACCCTGGGGTTTCTGGGAGTTGCAGTCTAAACTAGTCAGCATGGTTCTATAGGACTGCTCCCCATGTTGTCATCCACTCCATCAGCCATTATTTTTCTTATGTACCCTTTCTATAAATGTCATATTAATGATGTCATGTGGCACGACATTTTTTCATCAAACTGTGAGTGTGAGGTGAAATTGATATTTATGAACATTAACTGATAAAAATCAAATCCTGGCAAGCCTATGAATACTCAGTGCTTTAATACTAGGTTACACATCTGTAGATCTGTTTGTAACCAACATGAACAGGAAATTTTTAATTGTTGCTGAACTCTGTGATAGTTTGAGTCACAGTTTATTATAAGATTATTCTGTGGTTCAGTCAGCTAACGTGAGCATTTCTAGCCACAGCACTTCTGCCAAGACTTGTGAGAGAGGCTGAACAGGACAAGAAGTTCCAAATTTCTTCAGCTGTCTTTCACTTATCTTTTACACTTCCCTCTTGGCTGTACTTTCTTACATAGGATAGGGGGAAAGAATATTGCCTAATCTTTTTGCTCCGTATCTCTTAGTTTGGCATTTGGATAAAACAGGTTTTCAGTAAGTGCTGTGCATTCACTTCTGTCTAATTTCAGGCAGTAACCTACATGAAAGATACACTTTTCCAAATAGAAAAGTTTTTTTCATGATACAGTCAGTGTCTTTCTCTGCTGTATTTAGCATTTTTAGACCTATTGGACCCTGTATTGTAACTAATAGGAAACCTTCTCTATTAGTCCTTTGTGAGTGCCTTTAGCAGATCTAACTGCCTTCATTTCTCCAGGTGACAGCTGCACAATGTTTTCATATTGAGGTAAAGTCTGATTTCTGAAAGAATCAAAACTGTCTTGTAGAATTTCAGTTTGTGCTTTTATATCAAATGAAGACTGCATTTGAGCCTTTGATCACATGCTCATTACTCAGTTTCCCCATGAAAAGCTGCGTTTCTTAGGGCTGTAACATCTTACAGGAAGGTAGGGGAATTGGAAAATGTGTGAATCTGTCAGGATGAAAGTTTCCCTTTGCAGCTAAAACAGCTACTCAATAGAGTTGGACTTTTCTCATTAAACTGGTAAGTGATTAGTTTGTTTTCTTCCTAATGCAATCACAAGGAAGCTGCTGTCCACTCTTTAGATGTTAGGTAGACTGTAACTTTTTAAATACACAGACCTAAATACCTTAAGTGGCTTCCTAGATTACCCCTCACTAGCTTGACAATGGGCATAATGTAATATCAGGCTCTAAAAGGCCTGCAGACAAACCCTTGAAAGGTCCTGGGTTGTAGGTGCCCCCTTGAAATTTCCCTCCATACCTGCAGCGCAGCACCCTGACCACTGCTGGCTTGTCTTGGGGTGTCCAGAGCCAACATTATGCCCTTTAAAGTTTCCAGCACATGGGCAGGCACTTGGAACAGCCCCGGTTCCTGTAGGTGGGGGAAAATGAGCAGAGCCCCAGTTGGACAGCAAGTATGAGGGGGCTCCTGGTAAGTGGTAGCAGGGGCTGATGGAGGCATCCAGGGGGGAAGGTCTCAACAGATATTATGGATTCTTATCCTAATACCTGGACTAGTTTTTTAAAATTCCTGTGTGACATAATGAGTTAATTGCCTTGATTAACCCTATTGACCTATTCAACCCATCTTTCCCACGTTGGACAGCACTTGCTTCCCTTGTTCTGTGTATTTAACTACCCTCCTATTTAGAACCCCTGCTTTCTGCAAGTCAGTTCATAACATTTGATGAAGCAGGCTGTATAAAAGCATATGCTGCAATAAGTTACTCTGAAGCCAGGCAGAAGATGGCAGTGTGGCACCTTAGAGACTAATGCAGCTAACTGTCTGTCTGTACACATGGATAGCAGTAAATGAATAACCATTGTGGTTTTGAATTGTGATGAAATGCCTGGATTCAGTCACACCCTTCAAATCTGTGTGGACGTTCCTGAGATTTCTTCCAACAAGGTAGCCTTTGCAATCTTATTTACCACCTAAACTTCCTCCAGTGCATCATCTACATTGGCTTGGGTAACATCTAGTAGGTCCTTTTCTACACTGGCAGAAATGAAACACAGAATTCACTACGTACATATTCATCCTGAGAGCAAGAGGTGGAAATTGTAGTATAGTCAGGGCTCAGAACAAGATCATGATACAATTATAAACTATAAGTGGCTGCTTTCATTATTGCAGCCACTGATGAAACTACACTGATAGTAGACTGTCCTATTTCTAATAGTGTAAAGCCAAGAAGGTCCTACATTGCAGGACAAGCAGTTTCTTGGGAGTGCTCTGTATGTGTACCTCCAGAGAAATTCCATTTCGGCTACCTCTTCAGAAACACTTTTAAATAGTTTTTTTTCATAGTCCTTTCTTTTACTTAGAAGAGAAATCTTCTTAGAACTAAATTAGTGTTCCTAGCAGTAAAATAAGTCTTAATTGATATACCTGACAATTTTTAGCCCAACATTATAGCAGTTGCCCATAGGTTACCAATTATTGTGTCACTGCTAATTTACTGCTTTAATTATTTTTTCTTGTTAAGCTGTCATATACTCCTCCTATCTTGAGCAGTGCAGTCGAGCGATACAACTTTTTTTTTAAAGATGAGATGATGCTGAAAGAATAAATAGTTGTTCAGCTGTTTGGTATTCAAAATGAGCAGCAATTATTTTCCTGCTCCAGATGTTAAGTGAATGCAACCAGTGTGCCATTGGCATGAAAGGGGACAAGATTCAACCTTGTGCTCTCAGGGTTTATTTTGAGAAGTGCAATTTATTTGTTGGCAAATGTGGGGTTAATAGGGCTGCTTCCTTACTTTCCATCAAACTCTTAGAAAGGGAATGAGTCAGAGCATGCTAACTGAACAAGCTAGGAGTTGGCAAGAACGTGAAAGTGGAACTGGTGAAAATAATAGGCCACCAGATGTGGAGAGATATTAAATAGTGAGTGGTAAAACAATATCAGCACATTTTTCTGTCAGAAGAGGGATTGGAACAACCTTGCCTATACCTCTGACCTCTAACAGAATATTTTTTCCAAAAATGAAAATGAAGACTTAAGTTCCCATATGGTATGTTAAAAAAAAAAAAAAAGCTACAAAAACTGCATCTACACTGCAGTCTCAGCAACTTAAAAAAAAACCTTTGCCCACAATAAGTTAGGTTTGGCATTATTATTACTAACTGTAATAGATCTTAATCATGATTTGTTAATGGGTACAAATAAAATTGTGTTTAACAAAATTTCCAAAAACAATGTATCCTCAGTGATGTAAGGAGGTTCATCTCTGCCATTTAGATAATCTTGACAATATTACTTTATGATGTCTCTAGTTTTAAAAAGGCCCAAAACCTTAAGTTTAATTGTTATATGATTTGTATAGCAATGGACTGTAGAATTGCTTGGATTCCCTAAATAAAAAGGAAAGGGAAGGAGTTAAGTATCCCTTCCCTATAAGTAAGCTGTCCTTTGCCATCATGACCAGATATTTTTAGGTCCCTACCAGTTTGCACACAGACATGTCTCCTGACAGATACTGTTAATGTTTCATTGTGTGTTGTAACAAGTTGAGAGAGAATACTTTTTTTATTTATACCGTCTTCCTTTTCCTGTCTTTTACTTCACTTTTACATTCATTCTGCTGGATACCTGTGTGAGTTCTGCATTCTGTATCAACTTTTCTTTTAGTCTGATTTTTCTAGGCTCAATCACCTGTAAAATTCTTAGTTTCCTCTTTAAATTAGTCCTCTTGGTAATTTATTTCTCTTCAGGAATCTTTTGAGTCATAAAATATGGTTTTCTACTTCATTTACCATTTCTTTGAAATGTTTGCTCTCTTGTTTGGCACTACTCTATGCATTCTTTCATTCTAATTTTCTGCTTTCAACTTTTCCAGTATTCCTTCTTTAATATCAATTCCTAGAAATTATGGAGGTGCATGGTGTTTTGTTTTAACCGTTTGACCAGCATGTTGAACTAGCCAGTTAATACTAATGGGTGTATCATCAGTTAATGACTGAAGGTTATTTATCCAATGTGAGGCTAGGTCCACAGCCCTGGATTCCCATTTCTATACTCAGATCCCACTTTTCTTCACTCTTGACTCTTTCACTGTGTGTTTTTATCCTTAATCCGCATTCATTTGATAGTCTATGGTTTCCTCTGAATCTTTCCCCTTTCAGACACTGTCTTCAATACAGTAGAACTTTTGCTGCAGAACCTGAGGAGTTCTGTTGTATAGAACCAAATGAGTGGTCTGCCTTGATTCTCTATTGTTGTTTTGACTACTTCAGTGGTGCCAACAGTATGTTGATATATATGGGACTAGATCCAGACTGGTTATATAGGCACCTTCACTTGGGCACTGCAATAGTTAAAATTAGGTGCCTTGCACAAATAAAGTTAGGTATGTAGGATTCCTGTGTGGAAAATGAGGAAATGGCCATTTCTGACAAGCACTTTCTAGGATGGGTGCATAAGCTCCATAAACAGAGAAGGGGAAGAATAAGGCACCTCGCAGATCTGATATGGAGAAGTCAGGTATGCTTAGCAATAGAAAACTCATACCTGAACTTTGTCCCCTCTGCTGAGGCTAGATGCCTCTGCATTTAGTGTCCAGACTACTTGCTTTCTCCTTTGAGGGTAGGTATCTACCTGACAGGTGGTGGTAAACATTTTTTGTATGATAGCCTGATGGTTAGAGCACTTGCCCAGGAAGTGAAAGATCTGGATTCTAGGCCTTCTTTACCCTAAAAGGGTTGGAATCAATGTCTTCTGCCTCCCAGGAGAGTGCTGTAAGTACCAGGTTATATAATAGGCTGTTTGAGGGTCCTCTACTTCTACTGCAGCTGGGCCATAGAGAAGCCAAGAATGCAAGGGTCATAAGACTAGAAGGGTTAAGTACAAACAGTCAAAAAGCCTGAGGCTGAATTAATACAGTCTTTGCACTTTAGTATAAACTGCAGAGATTAAATTGAGGAACAACTGGGCAGACATTCTCTTTTGATTCAGGAAATGTAGCCACATGCCTATAGTGGCTCAGGCCAGAAGCTGGAAGGCACTAGAGCATGGCTCTCTAGCATGTAGCCAGCATGAGCTGTGTGTTCACTTCCTCTTCCTGCTGCCCCCAAGGTCTCTGGGATTTGCCATCCAGAATCACAGCAGCAGAGTTGCTCATCATTTCCTCTTCCGGCTTCCAGGTGCCTCTGGAATTTGTAGTCTGCAGTTGCAGCCAGCAATAAGTTTTTAGCAGGTCAAGGCAGCTCTGTGCTCAAGGGAGGAGAAGTTTAGCCCCCTCCCTGGCCCCAGACCCCAGCCAGGGTTTGCTGCAGGGGAGGAGTGGAAGGGGAGGCAGTCCCCCCCTCCCTCCCAACCCTTCTCTGCTGGAGCAGACAGCACAGCACAGCCCAGCCCAGGGCTGGAAAGCATATGGGATAATGGGGGACTGTGATTTAACTTGAACCAGGAAAGTGGTCTGGGACAGAAGTTTCATAAACTGGTTTGACCCAAATCTAAACAGGTTGGTATGTAACTTCTGTCCTTAGCCAAGAAGAGCAAGCCAGGGGGACTGTGACTGCCTAGTGATGACAGCATTTGGGTGGAGCAGAGAGTGGAGGGGGCTTGGTTCTGGTTCCATGAACAGCAGTTCTCATGCATTTTAGGTTAGACAGTTGTTACAGTATATAAAAAGCCTGGTAGCAGGGGACTGGTCTGATGCACTGTTTTTCAGCTATTTCTTCAAGTTTCTTAATAATGTTGATTCTAATTTCAGATTATATGTTACCTGCAATTTTCTCTTTTTTTCAAACAGATGAAGCATGTGAAAGAAAGACTCGGTGAGAATGTGCAAGAAGAAGTGCTTCTACTCTGCTTGGGTGTCACTTCTGGAATTGGCCGACTAATCTTTGGCAGAGTTGCAGATTATATTCCTGGGGCAAAAAAAGTTTATTTACAGGTAGGGCTTCTGCATGTTTGCAAAGGAATTTGCATACTGCACCCCTAGCTTTGGTTTGCAGGAACTGGAAGAGAACAGACATTCTTTGTTTGCTGATGAATTTGATGAGTTCAAGGAGGATGAATGTGACTGCTGCTGGTACCAGGGTTCTCCAGATCTAAGTGCAGGAGGCTTTAGGACTTACAACCTTCTTTTCTTGGGGAATAAGTTATGCTAGACAGCAGTCTCACTTTCAGTAGTGAGGGAATTCTTTAGCCAGTTGGAACAGTGAATGAAAGAAATGCTGAAAGAAATCTTTCCCATAAGTCCTAGTGCTGCAGCTTTCTGGGGGCTTTTCTTCAAGTCAGTTAAATGCTCTGGATTTAATGTAAATATGTTGCACAGCTCTAGCTCTGATTTTTTTTTAGTTATAACACAGGAGACCCCTGGCGGACACTCACCGCACTGCATTTGCTGTGGCCAATACAGGAAAACCTCTTTAATTCGAAACACAGGAGACCAAAATATACCAACTTAAAAATAAACAGGTTTCAAATAAATGTACCCATAGTAATTTGCATGTATGGATGGGCAGACCAACCCCTGACTGGGACTAGGAACAGTTTGATAGGATCAGGGACAGTTTGGCATAATTGGGGTT
>NW_017728918.1:89273684-89303339 GCF_001723895.1 Crocodylus porosus
GATAGGATCAGGGACAGTTTGGCATAATTGGGGTTGGTGGGATTGGGGCCGGGTGGGTGGGAACAGGGATGATGGGTCTGCAGTGGGGCTTGGTGGGATTTATGGGGAGGGGTTGTGGGACAGTTCAGCACTTAGATTGATATAACCAGATGAAAAAGGCTCCCTAGATCATTGCTGCTGTTCTACAGTAGGAACTCCTTGTACTACATACCATGAAATCTGCTTAACTAGTCACTGGGATAAGTCCTGACTTTGTTCTTTTCAGTTAGTAAGGTTCACATGTGGGTGAACTAAGTATGTACGTATCCATAGTAATTTGGATACATGCAAATTACTATGGGCACGTTTATTTTGAACCCATTTACAGTATTTCAGAGTCACTATTTTTTGGTCCTTTGTATTTTGAATCAGTGAGGTTTCCCTTGTCTGAGGGACCAGAAAATAGCTTTGACTTTCAAAGTAGATATTTTGGATAATTATCCATATAGCAAAAAAGCATACACAAATAAATAGTTTTGGTTGGGAAGTGACAATTGCTTGAAGTATCTGATACTTTGAACTATCCCATATTGAACAAATGAGGTTTTCCTGTACTATTGTGGAAGTCTGCTTTTTGTAGGAGAAATCTTTTTCACCTTGCCTGTATATTTTTAGTTTTAAAGGTAAGAGATATCAATAGAAAGGAGGAAGGAATACTGGACATAGTTTTGGACTGATTCATAATCTACTGTCACACTTGGGAGATTTTATTATGTCCAAAGCCAATTACAAAAAGGACATAAATTATAATTGTATATAGTTTAAAAGTCACCAGTTTTTTACCTCTCTCTGGCTGATAGCTGTAAAATTTGCAATAGTATCTTTCAAGTTTTATAGATGTATCATTTACTTCAAAGAGGCAGCTGTTGTTTCAGGATTTGTTTGTTTGTTTGTTTTTATTTAGGTGACTAGAGTAAAAACTCTTGATATTCCACTTTGGAGGGCATGGACTCTACAGTTACATAATGACATGCTGTGTTGCAGCTCATTTAAAGATAGGAAAAACTTATGCTCTTTTTTAATTGGTCCCTTTTCCTGGATCTTTAAGAGCACACATAAGAATCTACTACTCAGAAGTGGTGATGCTGGTGTATAAATTGTTAAAACAATGTATTTAGTATTTCTTTATTCTTCTTATTTGTATCTCTTAACTGAAAGAGTAGTGTGTGGAATCATAATGTATATACTTCTCATCTCCAAGAGGCTAATAGCCTTTACAGCAGTGTTGTTCATAGTGAATGCAGAGCATTTTTACTGCTTCAGCAACAGTGGTTCTGAACTGCAACTAGAAGCTGACTATCATCTATGACTCTAGTGTTTTGGAGCTGAGCGTTTTACAAGTCTTCTACTTCACAAATGTATAGCTTTACTTTCCCTTTTCTGTATCTGTGTCGCATCTACACATGTGCTTTACTATAGAGTAGACTAATTAGCCGGTGATATTAGTTCCTAAAGTTGCAAAACAAGAAAATAGCATGCTGGGCTGTATTAATAGATGTATCACTTGCAAATCAAAGGAAGTGGTTCTCCTGCTATATTTGGCACTGGCAAGGCCTCACCTGGAGTTTTGTGTCCAATCTGGGCCCCATACCTCAAGAAAGATGTGGATAGATTGGAAAGAGTCCAGGGGCGAGTGATTAAAGTGATTATAAAGGCTTGGGAAACATGGCTTAGGAGCAGAGTTGTCCAACTTGTGGCCTATGGGCAGATGGGTTTTGTGCCCCATAGCCTCTCCTGTGTGGCTGCCACTCCTCCTGCCACTGCTGCTGCTGCTGCTTGGGTCTCTGGGCTCCCCCTCCTTCTGAATTATGGTGGCAACTGCAGTAGGGGGATGAGAGGGACCCTACACCCAGTGGCTGCTGCATTGTTTCTTGATGACCCCCATGGGTTGTGACCCTCCCCACTGCTGTCCAGGGTGCAAACTTGACCAGTTCACCCATCTGGCAGGCCACTGGGATTGTCTTCGTGGGCCACATGGTACACACTCCTCATTTAGAACCTGTTGCTGCTCCACATATTCTGAGGTTCCTTTCGTCATTTAATGCAATATATCTTTTTCCTCTACCATATCTAGGTGATCTCGTTCTTCTTCATTGGGCTGATGTCCATGATGATTCCACTGTGCCATGTCTTTGGAGGTCTCATTGCTGTCTGCCTCTTCATGGGTCTGTTTGATGGCTGCTTCATTTGCATCATGGCTCCTATTGCCTTTGAGTTGGTTGGTGCCCAAGATGTCTCTCAAGCCATAGGATTTCTGCTGGGACTCATGTCAATTCCTATGATTGTTGGTCCCCCCATTGCAGGTAAATGTTGAGACAGTTGGTAGCCTGTACATCTAACTACTTAATCATTTCTAAGAAGTGAGATTTGTATTTAAGATGAGGCAAATGGCAAAGGGTAATTCCTTGTCACTGCTTTTACCTTTTAGTTTTCCTTTTTTACTTTAGATTTGGCATCTTAAAACACGCAGGTGTAATACTTTGTCCTCCCAAAGACACTTCAAGATTTCCATTTGGGTATAAGAATCTAATATTTTAATTTAACATAATGGCTGGACCCAGGACAAACACCACTTGATACCTACTTCCATTTAGACATGAAGCCATTGTTGGCTACATTTTTGAGAACTGTACAACGATCCAACTAATTATGTGTCCATCTTACAACATTTTCATCAAGGCTATGGGTGCTCAACCTCTGGCCCATGGAACCATAGATTATCTGGCTCACAGCATTCTTTGTGGATTGGAAAGTTTGGCGGCAGGGGAGTGGTGGCCATAAATATGGCCACCCTTCTTCACTGCCAAATTCCCAAACCCTGAGCCCTGCACAGCAGGTTGGGGCCAGATCACACCTCTCACTTCCCCTCCAGAGCTGGATGAGGCTGGGCCATGCCTCTCCACCTAGGCTGGATGGGGCTGGTTCACACCCCCTTTCCCTTGCGAGGCCAGGTTGTGGCTGGCTCAAACCCCCTCCACTACCACAGGGTTAAGTCAAGCCCCCTTCCCCTTGTGGGGCTGGGCCATACCCTCTTCCCCCCACAGGAAGTAATTGGGGCTGGGCCATGCTCCTTTCCCTTGTGGAGCTGGGCCCCAGCCCCTCTGTCCTACCCATGAGGTCAGGTTGAAGCGGGGATGCCCCTTGCACCACTCTGCCATAACTACCCTGTGTGGGATTGGGACCATCAGCTGGAGCCAGCCTGTAGAGGACCTGGGCACTACCCATCTGGCCAGCCAGCCAAAAATGTTGAGCATCACTGATCTAGGTTGTATTTCCATAGCTTGCTAGGAGACTGTCATGTGAGATAGTAAAAGGCCTTGCTAAAATTCCTCTCCCTCCATCCATAAAGCCAGATACTTTGACATAGAAGGAAATCAACATGATCAGGTATGCTGTTTGTTCATCAGGTTTTTGTTGCATCCATGGTGGCTGTTCCCTACTATCTTGTATCTCTACCTAGAGGACTAGGTGCTTTCTGACTCCACCTAGAGGACTAGGTGTTTGGAAAGGGATTCCTTGATGACATGCTCCATGGTCTTTTTAGGTATCAGGGTCAGACTCTGATCTCCTTTCTTCTGTTTCTTAAAGACTGTTTCTATACTTGCCTTTTTCCAGTCGCTGGGGGCCTCACCTGACTGTCACAAATTCTTGAAGATGATAAGCAAGCCTATGGCTCTGAAACTACCTCAGTTCTTTCAATATGCGAGAATACATTCCCTTTGGCCCTGGTGACATGAAAATTTCCAGCTATTCTAAGGATGGAAACAGACATCACCTTTGTGTGCCATAAACATTTTGACAGCAGCACAAAGTCAAAACAAACTGATGTCTGAACTGGGACTAGCTACCTGGATCAAGGACAAGAAGAAGTCCTTTTTCAAATACTTAGGAGGTAAAAAGAAAGTACTGGGTAACATAGGGCCTCTGCAAGACATGCTAGGAAATCTGGTGTTAGCACCAGATGACAATGCTAACCTCTTTAACAATTTCTTTGCTTCCATTTTTCTGAGCAGGGACCAGATCATCTCCCCCCTGATCTGGTACTATTTTCTTAAGAGTGAGAAGATAAATGATGAATTTAGCAGACAAAGGACGGAAGTGAAATCCTCAAAATTCAAACTGGAAATGTAGTACAAGTTTGTAATAGTGAAGGTAATTACAGTTAGCAGACATTTCCAAGGTATGGTGAATCCTTTATCAGTCCTTTATCTTTTTAAAAGGGTCTGATCCAGTTCAACCACAAGTTTAATTGAGTTAGATAGAAGAATCTTGAAGTAATATTATATATAGTCCTGTGTTATGCAGGGAGTCAAGCTAAAACATCCGTTACTAAATTATGTATTGGTGATAATTTTCTTTCTTCCCAGGTTTACTGCGTGACTACCTAGGTACCTATGATGTAGCGTTCTACCTGGCTGGAGTTCCCCCCATTATTGGTGGCGCCATATTATGCTTCATTCCATGGGTACATGAAAAGAAAAAGCTAAAAGAAAAAGCAAAAACTGTTGATGGAGCAACAACTGAGAAAATGCTGGAAAATGACAGCACTTTGGTATCAGGCACAACAGAAAAGCCCAGCAAGGAAATAGACTCTGTTATTTGATGCATTGTATCTTCTTACCAGGCTGAAGTTGTTTTCAAAGGAGCTAGATCATGTTTCTGACTTTAAGCAGAAAATCTATTATTATTTTTCAAAATTGGACATCGTGCTCAAATTGCAAAACTGCTAAGAGCTAAGCATCTTCTCCAGCACAGAATAGCTTTCTGGATGAGACCTCGAGTCTGGTTTTAAGCCATGATTTCAAGGCATTTGAAGTTTTTTATAGCATCAGTGTGCATCTGCCAGTGATTCTGCATGCGAACAGATTATTTTTTTAATCCATCAGGATGTATTTCCAGAAGTGTGAAAGCTGTTTTGGATTCACTGACCCTTCCAGGATAGCTTTGGGAATTTTACAGTCCGTCCAAAAAAGGAAAATTTCTTATATGGCTTATAAGAGGGCTGTTAGTAGCTCATAGACTAAGTCCCCTCCCCCCATTTTTTCATTGCGTTTTAAATACTTTTACAATCCTATAGTAATAAGCAGGAATATCTAGTGTTGTCATTTTCTATTCTTTCCTGAAATTATCTTGCTTTTGGAAGCTAAATTATTCTATTTCATTTTCTCTTAATACTTCTGTTCTATTTGCTTAAATTCATCCTAGACCACTTTTTCCATTAGTTCACCTTTTTTATAATCTGATCAGTAGACATTTTAGGATTATATCTGATTTACACATGTATTGAACATAAACAAGTGAATAACTTCAGCATTAAAGCAGCTGAAATATTGGTATTGTTAGTACCCAAGTACTACAGTTAATCAAGTCCTTCTTTTACAGTGCTGGAGTAGCTGGTAGTTTTAAAAATCTAGTTAACTGCAGTGCTTGGGTGCAGAACTGTGAATTAGATTAAATTTTAAATTTTGAATTTGTTTCTTTTTTTAGGGTTTCAGTAGAAAATAATTAAAGACAGCTTTAAAGGATACATTTTAAGTGTGCAATAAGATTCAATTGTTCATGCAGATCAATGGAAAGATACATGAAATATATTTAAGAGCTATTTTAGCTACATTAGACAATTTTGAAAGATTCTGCAGTTATGCAAATTAATTATAGACCTTTATGTTTTTATTCATAGTGCATGTAGGATACAACTTCCTATTTTCAAGAAATGCAAAAAATTGTCTTTGTAGGCACAATTCCTCACTTAACATACTGGTTCACATCCCTTATTACTTGCACAGTCCTAAATTGGGTGTCAAACCCATATTTTTGAACACCTTTCTCTGAACGTTACTGCAGCCTATGGTTTGTCTGAAATAAGATCTTAAGAGTGCGTCTGAATTTATCAGGATTACACTTGAACTGTGCTGCTTATGCAATGGAACGCTTAAATAGATACTCATTTTACTAGGGCCATGTAATGCTACTTATGTAACAGCAAAGAAAATAGTTATCTGAAAACTAAAAGCACATTCAAATATGATTTCTCACGTAGTTGTCAGTATCATTTGGATGTGCAATTCCTATTTAGGAGCACACCTTTTAAAAATGTAATCCTTACTGCCATTTCACTATTTTTAATTTAATTTCTTCATTTTTACCAAAGATTGTGAATTGCTCATACAACTTGATATTACTGTGAAGTGAAACATGTTATATTAGCAATATTTAGATTAAAAGATATATTTTTTTAAACCCCATTAAGTAATTAGATAAGTATCTTAATTATTATGGGCCAGATTCTGTCATCCTACTTACATTGCTTAGTCCATATTAAAAATGAACAAGGCTCATCAGAGTCTAACTGAAACTGGAAATGGTAAAATGACAATTCTTCCTTTTAAGAGAGACCATTAGAAATGGCTGGGAAGTCTAGGAGCACAGATTCCCGTGACATGTAGTGGGATCAGTGCTCCTTAATCTCTTTTGCTTTTGAAAATCTAATTTCTAAAAAAGTAAGTAATGTTATTAGTTAAAATCCTCAAGAAATGATGCTTTCATTACAGAAATTACATTAGCAACCACATTATTTATGCTCTTGATTCTTCTTCCAGGTGATATTATTCAGTGTTGGGTATTGCACTGGCAATGAAATACACAGTGAAATTTATGATAAAATCCTCTTACTCATTTCAGCTACTTTGGTTATGAAAATTAATATTTATCATACTGTTTATTATTTCAAAGGATTTTTTTGTGGTAAATTCAGGAAGGCCATTTAGCACTTGCTGTGCTCTGAACTCATGAGAGGCATCAGGTCGTGCCTGCCTCTCTACTCGGCACAATATTATAATAATATCTTTATAAATAATCTGAAAGAAAATAAAAGCCATTGCTGATAAATTTTGCAGATGACACAAAAATGGAATGGCAACCATGTGGTACACTGGCCTTGTATGAGAAATACATCAATACAGCCAAATATGAGGCAGGCATTTTAAAAAGAAAAAATGTAGCCCATATTTATAGGTTACAGTCTGTATTTTTTTTAAATATCTTGGAGTGGGATGTGTTGTGAGGTGCATAATCAAAAGAGTTAATGCAATCTTGAAATGTATGAGGAGTGAACTACAGAATACAAGTCAGAACGTGGCATCGATTAGTGTGATCATCAGTTGAATGCTATGTCCAGTTTGGGTTTCAACATTTGAAAAAGGATGTTGAAAAATTAAATGCTGAAGTAAAACTTCAGAAAAAGCAAAGATGACTTGAGGTTTGGGAAAAGTGTCTTATAGTAAAAGACTTAAAAACATCTAAAACTAATTAAGACAAGATACTGAAAGATACTGATGTAGGGAGATGTTCAGTAAGACATTTCTTCAGTCTAGCAGACAAAGGCATAACAAGGTCCTATGTTTGGAGTTATATAAATTCAGAATAAAAATAAGATGCAGAAGGTAACTGCAAAGAACAGCTTACTCATAAATGGAAATTTCTTTGTTACCCAGTCTTTAATTGAGATGGGTTGTCTTTCTAAAAAAATAAATAATTATCCAGTTCTGTCAGAAGTAATGCTGGCTGAAACTATCTTGTGTTTAGTTACAGACTAAATTATTATAATGGTCTTTTCTAGTCTTAAGATCTATTTAAATAATTTACATTTCATATCAAAATTTATGTCTTCATCCCAAAGTTTCAATGTGATGCATCACAAGTAATGCTGTATAAAAAGTATCTGCTTGCTAGTTACAGTGCAGATGCAAATGTCTTGTTTCGTCTAAAAGATTTTTTTAATTTAAAATATTTCATCCACTTTATGAGGCAACAGATATAATATTAAGGCTTTTCCTCATCAAAATTAAGCAGTTTTTGACAGGCTAGAAAATTAAAGCATCTGAAAAAATAATTCACTTCAATTTGGCAGAAGTCACATTTCTGAATCAGGAAATGGTAACTTCCATAGACGAGTAATCCTGCTCTGCTTCTCCTAGCTGCTTCAACCTTACCTCCACGTCTCTGCCTCCCCACCTGCCTCCCATTTCCCAGAAATATTTTCAGGAAAGGTCCTAGGAGCAGCTTGGAGAGAGGGATTAGTTTAGAAGGTGGAATGCCGGTTTCCTAGTGTGTGAACAGTATCAGCTCAAATGCTGTACCCTTCTGTGTAGTATGCTGCGTCTTGAAAAGCTCAGTCCGAGCAAGCTGGATGCAAACATTTCACATGGCTTACTGACATTTTCTTTTTAGGTTCTTATGTGCTCCTTGTCTCTGTGATATCTGAATAATATACCCTGCATTGCTAAGGGATATGAACATACTTAGAGCTGTGTTATACAGCTGTGTATACAAGAATACATAAGTATAATAAATTGAAACCAGGGCTGATGGTTAAACTCATGCTAGTTATGCATTGCAGGTAGGACTCTAGCAGAATCTTGAATCCATTGACACTATTTGGCTCTGTATGTTGTAGCCATATAAACTTATATAGAGCAGACTGGCAGTCTTTTCTACCAAAAGTGCTTTCGAGTCTGGTCTACACTGACCAGACAGAAATTTGCTTAATATACTTGTGGTCACCATCTGAACAGCTCCCTAAGGTGTTCAGTGCAGTCAAAGACAGCTTAGATAGCACTTGTGTGATCCACTTTTTGAAGATGTGTGTGGTACAGTGAACAATGGCAATCTTCTCTTTTTCTGTCTTTTGATCACTGGAGCACAAGATCTGGGCATACACATCAATAACGCCCACCTGAAATTCTCGATCTCAGATAGCTGGTGATCTCAGTGTTGGGCTGTTAATTTTGGCTTACAGAAGTCGCTCTGAACACTAGGCACTCATGGCTAGATCCAAAAAAGGATACAGGTAGAAATGAGGTGGCAGACTCTAACAATGCAATCCTGAAAACCTCCTATTCAGCTACTATCTAACCCTGAAGGCTCCATGCAGCACTCTGTGACTTTAAAGTTTCTTACCTGCCCGAAAGTTCAACTTTTACACTTGTACAAAAGAGCCTCAATTGGACAAAGCTGGGCAGTTCAGCTGCAAGCTGAACCTTCACTGTGTCCCAAAACTTAGACATTACTATGACTAAAAGACCTGAGGAGGTATTTCATGCATTTGAATGTTTGTCTAACTTTACCCCAACTAAATAGGTGGTCAAATACAAGAAACCCTTGCCTTGCATAACGATTTTAGCTAATAGCTGTTTCCTGTAAAATACAGTGCTGGAAGTAAGGATTAAAACCCAGATCCACACACACCCACACCCAGATACACACACATGCACCTTAAACAGTAAACTAGTCATGCTCCCTCTAGCCCCAGGCACCTTGAATTCCTTGTGAATAGCAAGTGCACCTATCCCCCAGGAACAGCTGATAGTCTTGACTGCAGCACTCCCCTGACGGAAGTGAAGTTGGATTCCCTGCAAGTGCTCTAATAATAATGATAAAAATGACAGTAGCAGCCCTTACACAATCTAGAGGGCACCATCTTCTTAAAAGAAAGGAACACTCAAGTTTATTGGAAGAAATGGCCCTGGTGTTTACTTTCAGTAGGGCTATAGGTCTCAAGGAGATTATGGAGCCCTGAATTAGGTGTCTGGGAACAGGATTTAAGATCGATCCCTCCCTATGGTCTTTTCTTTTTAGATAGTGCTAGGCATTTGGGTACTTAATGTGCTCACATGAGGGAGCTGCCTGATCAGCATGCTGGCCCCACTCTAGGTGCCTGTGCTCTGTACATGATGAGTCCAGGTGCCGCGTGCTAGGTTCTGGATTCCATCATAGGGGCCGGAGACCCAAATATTGGGGTTGGTAGCTAGAAATTAGGTGCTGCAGTATTCTCTATTGGAACTGGCCTTCCAATACTACAGAGCTAGGTGTGATATAAGAACCCAAATAGAATATATTTTCACTAAGGATTATGTAAATTCTGTCTCTGGTTTCACAGTCAGGTACAGAGAGCATCTGTGGCAGAAGTGTGAAAGAAAATTTAAAAACAATATTTAAAAAAAAAGGAATTATTGTCCTTAGCTTTTGATTTTGACAAGCGTTACACCATTCAATCCTAGAGAGAGTTATAAAGTCAGGGCAACATTTTTAATACATGCTTTATTCTTTTTATATGTGAAAGGAGTCACCATTTTTAAGAATTTCAGAAATGTGGATATTAAGTTTAGGCCTTCTATATTTTATACTAAAATGTGTGCTAATATAGATGACACTGACAAGTGTTTGGGTGTCTTTATAGACACTGTATTTTATATGTTCGTTTTTATGCTAATTAATGTTCACATTGCTAGCCTTAACTCCATGCTTTCTAAATCTGCTTTTTTTAGAAGCATAAAGAATGAATGTCTGATGTTATTCATGGTGCTAAAATAATTGTAATCCATCTCTAATTACTCAAAATAAACAAGCATAGTTCAAAAGTGGTTCTGTTTGCTATTGTGAATGTCATATTGTAGAGCTTGGTGTCCTTAAAACCTCCTTTTGTGCTTTAAGTCACTTTCTGCTCTGTTGTGGTGTTGCTGTTCTGTCTTGTGTCCTCTGAATGTAAAAAGCAAAACAATCCACACTGCTTTTACTTACCTATTTACAATTGTATTTTTGTTGTATATGCTCCATTTAACTCATATTTACACTAAATTTAAATATATGGGGCAAATTGACTTGTCCTTTCACAGCATCTGATGAAGTAAGCTTTAGCTCATGGAAGCTTGTGACGGACACAGACAGATTAACCAAAATCTACCCTGCCTTCTGCTTATTCTAATTATGCCAGATAAACATTTTAAAATTATTTAAGTGATTTAGGACCTGAAGCTTTTGACTTTTAATGCTACTTAGGGACTTTAGACTTAATATGTTCCCTTCTAGGATTGAATAGAAATTTTAATGGATAGAAATGAATTGCTAGACTACTGTCCCATGGCATGAAAAATACCCCTTCCCATGTGCAGATGCAGTACAGCAGAGAACTATAAATTTCATGTACAAGAATTTGCCCTGGAGTCCTCTTATATCCCCAGTCCTTGTCATGACTGTAATAATTTCAAACAATGTTTAACTTTCATGGTTAGGAGGAGGACATTAACAATATGAAGCACGTGTAAAAACAAAGTAGTGTTCTCTTCAGGAGCCTCTACATCAGGGGCAGGCAATTATTTTGGCTCGAGGGCTACTTTACCAGTTTTGGTGAGCTGTTGAGGGCCACACGGGTAGCCCATTCCTTGACAGTTGTCCCGCCCCCTGGTTGCCATCTTGAAACCAGAAGTCCTGCCCCCTAACCCCTGATCTTTGCCACCGGAAGTCCCTCTCCTTCTCCCTTGGACTCCTTTTGGGAGGGGGAGGTTTAGAACCAGAAAAAAAAACAATAAATCATACACTACAAGTCAAACACCTACTATAATATTTTAATTTTATTGCAAAAAATATTTTTTCATGATTTGTGTTTGCGTAGTATATATAGAGGCGATTGCATAATACCTAAAAAAAAAAAAATCTTAGTCTTGCATATTGTGTGGGGGATGTGAGGGGTTGGAGGGGGGTGTGTGTGGTGTGTGTATGTATGGTGGGGGGGTTGTGAGGAGGTGATTGTGTGTGTGTGGGGCATTTACCTTTTATAGCATTGCTCCGCGCCATGCATGTGCAATTCCCGCAGTCATGTGTCATTGGAGGAAAGCCCCATGTGCTGGAGCTGGCTGCCTTCTTTGCCCCCTGCCGTGCAGGTCCCGGGACCCTCCTCCACTTCTGAAGGACTTTGCCACAGGACAAGGTGTCTGGAGAGGAAGATTACATACTGTATGTTTGCTTGTGCATTGTTGCTTTTCAATAGGGCTGTGCGAAGCTTTGGCCTCCAATTTGATTCAGTGGAGATTTAGCCCGATTCGATGGCCAAATCTCTGAATCAAATCAGGAGGCCCATTAATCTCTCCAAATCGAATCAGAACCCTCCGAACCAATTCGGAGAGATTTGGAAAGATTCTGCGATTCAGACATAGACACAGCTTTAAATGTTTTTTCTGTATACCTCTAAGTAGCAGGCGGCTTGGGAGTGCTGTGATGCTGGGGCGCATGTAGTGTCCCACAGAAGCACGGGGGATTCCCCAGCGCGCTTGGCAGCAGACCCAGAAGTGGACTAGAAGCACTTCAGGTCCACTTCTGGGTCTGCCAGAGAGCGTGCAGGGGGACCCCCCTGGCTCAGCGACTGGTGCCTCCTGGGTCTGAGGGGGCACCTGGGGACACCCTGTGGCCGACTGTTGAGCTGGGAGGGCACGTGGGCGCCTCCCTCATGCTCTCTGGCAGACCCCGAAGTGGACTGGAAGTATTTCCGGTCCGCTTCCAGGTTTGCTACTGAGCATGCGGGGCACCCCCCCACTCTTGTGGGATGCTCCATCCACCCCAGCATCACAGATTTCGTGAGCTATGCTGGTACCTTGAGATATGTAGAAAAAGCATTTAAAGCTGTGGCCAAATTGCTGATTGCTTGATTTTCAGATTTGGATTCGGCTGAATTGAATCGGGAATTGTGATTCAAATCAACTAACTGAATTACAGTCCCTGATTCAGGCCAAATCTGAATTGAATAGAGCCCGTTTTGCACACTTCTACTTTTCAAGGACAGCTTCAACTATTCCCTCATACCAAAGAGCATTTCTGTCCTGCACTGCACTAGTAGTTCCATTTTTTCAATCCACTTGTATGCACAGTAAATCTCCAGAACAGCCCTTGTTAATTTGACATTAGAAACTGATTACATAAAAGCAGCACAGCAGTTACTGAACTATTTTTTAGCCAAAGATCTGTTGTCCTTGAAGAATGTGAATAGAACTTTTTTTTTAATCTTGGAAGTTATACAGCATCTTTCTTGATCACCACAAATGCTTGTTTATTAAACTTGTGCAATATTTTGTTTTCAATATGGCTGTGGGCAGCACAATCATTTTGTGTGGCATTGTTAGATGATGACTGCTAAATTTAATGCGGAAGAAAGTTTCTTCTTATTTCCAAAACGTAGAAATATTGTACTGTTAGGCAGTTAAAACATGTTTAGTTTGAAATGCATATTGATTTTAATTAAATCGTTTGTACATAAAATCAATTTTGTTTGAAGGATTCATTATCACATCACTATCACGTCCTGTAAGCTTTCAGAAATATGGGGCAGAAGTCTAATTGTCTGAACTGCGCTGGTTAGGTAATACTTTCTAAATAGCTACATGCAAACTGACTGTGAATAGCCAGGCGACATTTTTAGATGCTTAATGGCTGTAGCTGCATATGCTTGTTTTTGTTTCCTCACATCATCTTGAGCGAGGCTGCACCTGCTGGGACCTGGAGTGGGTGCAGGATTATGTTGCTAGTCTGGGACTGTGAACTAGCTGTGTTGCAGAGCTATAGCACAGGCTTCTGTACTGAATAACTCCAGGGTTTCAAAAATAACTAGCTCCCTGGGAGTTCTCATCTTGATAGCAGCATAATACATTTTTAAAAATAGTAAATACTCTGAAAGCCAGCTTCTGCAACCCCTCTGCATGCTGAGTAGTGTCTTACTCCACAAGAGGTCTCATAAATAATAATGTTGGCAAAGCTAGCCTGTGACTCAGTAGCTAGCTCTTTGACAGGGTAGTTCATATAATATCCTGTTTCAAGTATAAAGAGTGGGGGGAAAATCATTAGATACATTTTTGGAAGTGTTGTCACCCCTTAATGACATATCAGAAGTTAACTAGCATGGTGACTGAGTAATTCTTGCCCTACTAAGGGTTACAAGAATCTTTTTTTTAACAGCCTGTCAACCAGTGTTGGCCTACATGCTTGAAAAATGTGGGAGAGTAAACTCTTCAGGCAGTGGCTATCATAATGTTTTGTTTGGAAAGGATAATGCCAGTAAAGAAATCCATTGTTATATTGCCAGGGCCACTGGGAAAGGAATTTGATCCATGTATGAAAGGCAGGCTTTTTTCCCTTTCCCTTCAGTGTATGCTAACTGCGTGTCTAGGACCCGGGATGTTCATTCAAGATCTTTTGACAGATAACCTGCTCATCTCCTTCCTACTCGACCATGGGGCAACTCCCTCAGTTCTAGCACAGATTTAAAACTTTATTAGAAAACGTTGTGTTTTTTTACATGGATTTGTAGAGTTTGGGGATAATATAGGGCCCTGTGCATGGGTATGTAGGTGGTGTCAATGCAATTTAAGACATGCAGTCAGTCATGCTGCCTACATTAGCCCAGGATACAGGGGTTAAGAAGTTCCAGTGACTATTCAATACACTTGTAAGGTAGTAAGACCTTCTTAGGCAATGGTTTTAGCATGTGGTGTGCAATGGCTGGGGTGGGGGGGGGACAGTCAAAGGGATTAAAGGTATGTCAGTTAATGGTGTGTGCAGGAGGGGTTCAGTCCCACTTCAGTCTTGCTTCTGACTGGTGGTTTTGGGCAGCTGTCTTCATATTAGCAATGACCTGGGATGTACTTGATGTAGATGAGGTGCCGCATGGTATCCAGTACCATCCAGTGGTAAGGGACAGCTGTTTCATGCAGTGGTGCATGTGAGCCTGCACTCTGCAGGCTCACAAGATGCTCTTGTTACTTGGGCTCCAAGAACCCCAGTGCTCAGCACCCGCACTGCTGCATTGTTCTCTTTCTCCCTCAGGCTGTCAGCTGCTGTCCTGGGCTTCTCTGAAAGCCTGGACACAGTCATATGCATTACTAGGGGTGTACTTAAATCATGGTTTCACAGATTGTGTGGAAATCACAACATCCGGGATTGTCTGCAAGATCAACAAAAACAGATAACAAGCTAGCTCCCCAGTGGGAACTAGCAGTCCTTGCTGTGTTGCCACCCAGCCTTGCAGCTTGCCCAGGAGGGGAAGGCACCAGGAGGAAAAGGCATGGAGGGCAGCAGAAAAAAATGGCTGTCACCCCCTAGTCCCTCCTCCCTCCCCCTCCAAAGTCTCTTCACCAGTCAGCATTGAGGGCCAGAGCTCCAGGAAGGGCAGCCAGCCATGAAGACAGTGGCTGCCCCCTCATCTCTCCTCCCCACTGGGGCCTCTCCACCAATCAGTGCTGAGGGGCTCAGCTGTCAAAGCACATCTGCAAAATGTCTGCAGAATTTACTCATGCTGCATCCGACCCATGAAAAGTGGTAAGTCTAACTACAATTTAAGCAGACCCCTATGCATTACATATGCAACAGCAGGGATGCCAGAGGCATGGGGCTAGAAGGAGAGCAAGTAAAAAAAAGAGCACAGAGGGAGCCTGCCCTCACCTGTTGGGGGGGGGGTGTGTGTCCATTTTCTCTTTGCCCAGGGCCCCAATAAATTTTAATCCACCACTGGGCTGTACTAGCTGTATGCCAAATCCCTTGATTTCAGTATCAAAAGCAATGCTTAAACAGATCTGTGATGCCTGCTGATATGTGGGAGTACAGCTTGCAGTCAGCTGTTTGTACCTTATTAAACCTGGTTACAATTTGAACATGCCTTGCTTCAAAGAGAGGCCTTGAAATTGATGTGACCTAGTCAGTTGCAGGGTTGCTAAAAGCACAGTGCTGAGGGCAATTAAGAGGGACTAGAAGGATTAACCACTCACCCCACATCCCAGACAATTTTCAGCCAACCAGATTAATTGACTATGTGGCTTAAGCTGTCAAATGAAACATGATCAGAAACTAAAACTAGGAGTAGTTGTTAAAGCATGTGACCAGTTGCACAGAAAGTTCAGGCTTAGCATGAACTAAGATAAAGTAACACAAACGGACGAAATAAATCATTTCAATGTCAGGCAAAATATTTTTTTAAAACCAGATTGTTTTATCTGCTTGCCTGAGAAAAGAAACTAGCATAACCTTGCAGATCAGTCCTTAAACATTAATCACTGCAGGAAAGAAACTGATAAGCAATGCCTTTCTTTACTGTAAGCAGCTTGTTATGAGTAGTTGACAGGCAAGAAGTGTAAAGTATTCCTAATTAGACTACCTATCCCTCTGGCTTGGGATGGAAGTCCAGAAATAAAATCTGTGCTTCCTCCAATAAATTAGTCACTTACTGCATTCTGGCTGAGATTAAAAGCCACATCTTGTGTTTATGAAAGAACAGACCAATGAGGACTGTGTTCAAGCCCTGTACTTATTGCAGTGAATGCGTTTACAGTATTTGAACAACATGGCAAAAAAGTGAATAAATAAGCAAATTACTGATTTTTTTCATTTTTGTAACTGAGCCTTTCTGCACCAGGTCAGACTATTGGTTCATCTAGCTTTATCTTGTCCTAAAAGTGGACAATACGAGCTGCTTCAGTGGATGGCTATAAGAGCAGTGTGGATGTAAATTGTGCAGCATTGCACCATAAAGGAAAATGTTCTGCTTGATTGGAGGACATGATCAACTTAAGGCCTGAATAATGGAGACTGACTGCCTGGCAGGAAAGCTATATGAAGATCCCTGTGAGTAGTACACTGGCACATGGCACAATCCCTTCTATGAAAACTGTGCCAGTGCATCTGGATATCTGCCAAAAGGATAATGAAAAACCACAGGGTGTGAAGACTGTTTCTCATTATAACAGACTTCTTCAGACACCACACATCTTTTACGTAGCTACCTGAACCATACCAGTGTCCTGTCCCATTCCTACAACGTGGACTATACTACATCAACCTCTCTCTCTCTCTCACACACTCTCTTCCCCCCGCCACCTCGTTGACTTGAACAGGAAATTTTTAAAAAATCCTCAACTATAGTCTGTAACAATGTGCTACTGACTGTTACGTACACTTACTCTTTGAGTTCAGATATTTGATGTATGTGCTTTGGACTTAAAGGTCCTGGGCCCAACTTGATGATGAAAATCTGTGTGCATATACATTCATGTTTAGGGGGGTACATGGCTCCCTATGATAACATTTTTTTTCAAGATTGCTATTTTTAAAACAGAAATCACAGACAAAAATGTGCTCAGAATGTGACAGGCCTCAAGTCCAACACTCACAAATTAGGAAGCACCACACTTAAAGCTGTCCACGTGAACTTAATTTGTCCTCCTTCTGCACAAACATTGTGATAAAGGCTTTAATGACCATATTTACCTGAATCCAAGACAAGGCCCAAATAATTAGATTAGCTTTGGAAAATTACAAATTTGTTAGAATCTGTTAGATAGAATGTAATTAGTGGAAGGTCATCTCAACTTTGTCCCACCCCGCAAGCACTGTGACAGGGAAACCAGCAGTGGGGGGTGAGGGGCTAGACCTCCACCCCTCGCTCCCCTGCCCTTTGTCCCCCCACATGCTGCCCCCCTTGCCACTTGCCCTTCTGGGCCTGCCTCCACTGCCTGACCCCCTACCCTACACCCTGCCCCTGCTCCCTGTGCCTGCACCTGCCCCTCATGTTTGTGTTCTGCCCTTATCTTCTGCTGTAGCTCTGCCTCTCCAGAGCGCTCAGTAATGACAGGACCCCAGCCCCAGCTAGGGAGAAGCAGCAACAGCCCCTGGCTAGGCAGGGTTGGGGTTGGAGGGTTCAGAGCCTGAGCAGAAAGTAAAGAGGGGAGGGAACAGCTGGGGTAGGGGAGCAAGGAGTGCTGGGGGGGTGCAGGAAAGGCAAGGCATGGGGGACCAAGGGGTTGGGGCAAGCTGCAGGTTCTTACCCTCTGACCCAGTCTCACTAAGCCACTTCAGCCTGGGTCAGGCGGCAGCTCAGCTCTGGCTTCAGCCAGATGCCAAAGCTGGAGCTGAATCAACACCTGCCATGGGCTGGTACTTGAATCCAAGACAAGGCTTTTTTTCCTGCCATGCTAACTGGGGGGAGATGGGGACTTGTGTTAGATTCCAGTAAATAGGGTACATGATCAGCTACTGTGTGTTCTACGGTAGCTCTCTATCTTGTGCAATGCATGTGCCTGGCTGCTGAATGAGCTGGAAGCTGCAAGATGAGGAGGCCTGGATTACGCTCGAATTTACAACCACAACATATCACATAACTCGTCCACTTCATCCTCACCCACAAGAATTTTACTTTCAACAGCTGCCATTTTCTCTAAACCATGGACACAGCACTGGGCATCAAGATGACCTCCCCAATATGCCAGCCTCTTTTGGAAAGCTGCACTAAACCTAACTTACATACATGCCATTTTCATCACCTGGACTCACTCCCTGCTTTCTACCACAGCTTTTACCACTTCAACCCTTCTAGCAAATTCTGCCTGTGGTAACTCCTACATGCCATGATCCACAGCCAAAATGGCACCCTACAATCTTTATTTACAAAAAGCTCACAGAGTATCACACAAACGCAACAATCACACCAAAAAAACCTGTTCTTTGTAGCCAGGCCCTTAGTTATCACATCTGCTCAAGGAGAAGACATGTGACATCTACCTTACCAGCCTGAAAACTTTCTTTACCCAGCAAGGACACTTCAGCAGAGAAACAGACTGTATCTCTGAATACACCATGTGCATATCCTACAATAACTTGGTACAGGGTTGCCCAACTGGCCACTTCCAAATAGCTAAACTGCAGCCCACAGGGCTTGTCTCTACAAGTGTTGAAGCTGCTGTGATGACATAGCTCCAGAAGTCAAAGGGTGAACAGCGCTGTTGCTCACCCTTGCACTCCTCTTACTTGCTACCGAATTTGGGATCTTCAGTCTCTGCTGGCAACTCAAATTGATGCCAGGGAAAAAAGGGACAGTGAGCCAGGGAAAAAAGGGACAGTGGTGGCATTTGCCCTCTGTGTTCTGCAGCCATGCCAGCAGAGGTAGGTCATCCAGCTTGTGAAAATCCTCATGGTCTGAATCCAGCTCATGGAGCCAGGTAAGTTGGACAGCTGTGGCCTCCTACAATACAAAAAGAAAATCTTCACTGAGTGCACACCCCTTGTTGTCACACACTATCCCCTGTAGGACCCTATAAGAAGGCTCATCAAACAAGTATGGCCTCTACTCCAAGAGGATCAGACATTGAAATAGTCTCAATCTCCCTCACCCCAGTTTTCAAGCAACTTCCAAATCTCACTTAACTCATCATCAGAAGCAAACTCCCTGCTGATCCGCAAACACCAAGTGGTGTACAACTCTGCCTTCATAACAGATACAAAACCTGTCAGTACATCTCCACAGTCACCACTTCTCACACTGAAACTATCAGTGAACAAACAACACTTCTCACATCGAAACGATCAGAATCCTGAAAGGTTCCTACTCCTACATCTGTCACAGTTATTTGATAGGATAGGCTACTATATGTCTAGCACAACTTGTGCTACATTGCATGCAATGCACTAAATGCCATCACAGAAACTATGATGATGATGATGACGATGACAATCATCCTTTTTACAGGTTCCAGTGTAGGATGGTGTGTGAAACTAAACAGCCACAATATTCCAGGACAGTCACCCAATTACCTGTGGCAGGGCAAATGTCACAGAACAAGCACTCCTTTTCTGACCTTGCAGTCTTAGGAACAGCTGAGACGTTGAGAACTTTTGTATGATTAGGGATCCCTGCCCACCCCCCTCTCCCCGTCCCCTCCCTCCCCCCTGGTCCTTTCTGGAAGGATTCAGTCATATTAAAATTGAATGACTTGGAGAGGGTTACCCACCCCCACCCAGCCTATTTGAATTGGCTTGAAGGTGAGATATAGAGCACGCACTGGGGCATGCATCTTGGCAGCTTCCATAAGCAAAGCTTGACACACAGTCCAGGAAATAAAGATCTGGTTGTTAAATTAGCCAAAAGGGAGTACAAAAGTGTCATTCGTCAAGTTACGATTTTGCACAATAATTAGAAAAAATAAACTGCAACTGTTCTAATTCAGCTTGCACAAAGTAATCATAGAAATACAGGACTGGGGGGAGGGGAGGGGAGGAAGCCACTCCTGGCAATCTCTTGTGGTTTCATGTGACCAGTAACACAAGGTTTCCACAAATCTTCACTTCAGCCTGCCCCCTCCCCAAACTAGTACAAGGCACAACACCAGGAAACCTTCTTTCCCTGCCTCCTCCTCCCCCCGCCACAGTGTGCAGGCACAGGAACAGAGTAGAGAGCTGGGCAGTGTGTGTAATGGAGTGCAAGGCATTCTGGGAATCATAGTGCTCTAGCCTGGCAGAAGACTTTCACTCCATGTTCTTGCTGCTGAAGCCCATGTCTACAAGGATAAAAAGATGCTGAATCTGGTGACAAAAAATAAGAAGTCAGTTCTCCCCTCAGCAGCAGCAAACACCACTGCTGCTCTAAAACACTACCATTCCCAGAATGCCTTGTGCTCTGTGACACACACCGCCTGCACCAGCAGTTTCCTGGAGTTGGAAAGGGCTAGGACAGTGGTGCAAGGCAGCAGGCAGGCAGCAGGAAGGTGCCACCTGGGACATGTGCCCTGCTCATTCACTCTATATTATACTACTGATTAGGATCATGCTAGCACAGAGGTGTTCAGCCTCTGACCCGTGGGCCAAATCGGCCCGTGGAGCCTTGGAATCTGGCCTGTGGGGCTTTTGAAGGTCAGGAAATTGGTTGGCGGGGGAGCAGTGGCAGTTGAGCCCTTCCCACTGCTAAAATCCCTAGCCCTGTGTGGTGTGTCAATGCAGGCTAAGGCACTGGACCAGAGAACTTTTGTCAGAATCACTGAAAATAAACTGTTGCCCAAAACTGCATTTGTTGGGTTAATCAGGGTATGCACATAGGAAAGAAGTCAGTATCTTTACTGTATTTACTTGAATTGAAGACAACCCTAATTAGATGATCCGCCCCCCCACAATAATTAGTTTCTAGACACAGAAAAATTATAAATGTTATTGTTTTCCAGGTACAGAATCTGCCTTCATGAGCGCCACTTGCCTGCCCATCAACAGGCAGCATGTTTCTGTCTGCCTTGGTCTCTTCCCACGTTTTCTCTCCTTTCAGCTCTGGGTCAAAGGCCACCCCGAGGATCTGTATTCCCTTGCTGGGGACAGAGACCCCCAGGGCAGTAAGGTCACTAAGCTTGAGCTTGGCCTCTGCTGCCACTCTGTATGCCTGGGCATGTTGTCATACTCTTTCCACTGACAGCTTGTACCTGCATAAGATGTTGAGGTACTCCCCTCTCCTACTGATACTACAATGCATCCTGTAGTTGCAGAAGGGCTCTGTGCACTGCGTACAACTGAATCCTCATGGATCATAACACTTATAACAGACTTAAGGCACTCGGCCAAGACTTTGGCCATCGGTTTATAGTTGAAGTTCATGAGCATTATGGGCATTCAGTTCTTCAAGTCCTACCTTGTGCCCTTCTTACATAGAAGGGTTACGAAGTCCTGATCCAACCCGGCCCCCCAGGTAGTCTTCCTGCAGCTGCTGTCTTTACACCTCCAGCAGGTCTGGACCTACGTGGTCCAAGAAGATGACATAGAACTTCTTGGGCAGGCTGTTGGCCTCAGAAGTTTTACTATTCTTGAAGCTGTGGAGAGCCTTGGTGATCTCCTCCAGCATCCACTTCTTCACCAGCTTCCAGTGAGCTCCTGCAGGCAGTCCTGCACGGCCCCCGGGTCCTCTGGGCATGTGTAGAGCTCCCGGTAGAAGGTCATTGCCATCTCCAGCATCCCTTTGTTCAATTGATGCTCCACTTGTCTACCAACGTGGTCAGGGCCTCCGTTTTAGTCTTAACCTATTAAAGTAAACAGATTACTTCTCCTCCTCCTCCACTTAGTGGGCCTGTTCCCTGTACTAAACCCCAATCTGAGCTTTCACCTTCTGCATGGCCTCCCTCATGTCCCAACCCCAAGCCACCTGCTTGTGCAGGCTCTGCAGTTGTCTCCCCTGGATCTAGACTTGCCTCCTGCCAGTCTACTGGAAGAAGTCTCTTGCACTCTCTTTTACATTGGCCCACCACTCTGGGTGGTTCCAGTACCCAGCCTGGAGGGGATCCACCCTGTGTTGCACTGCCTGAACTCCCACTGGGTCTTTTTGTCATCTATGAAGCTCATGTTCAGCTTTCATACGCCTCTGCCTCTTTCAAGCTGACCCCCCATTTTTGCCTTCAGTCAGGAGGCAGCGGTCTGAGAAGCAGACAGGCATGGATTCAGCTTTCACTACTGTCCACCCCCTGGGGAGGAGGATGAAAGCTGTGCATGACTTTGTCTGCACATGCGGTGCACTCAGGTGAAGTTTTCCCTGGGTCCTTGGGCTCCTTTGCTCACATCCACCAAGCTGTAGTCACAGACCAATTGTTTCAGCAGCCTGGAGGATGTCCCAGCCCATCTTTTGGCCTCTGCTTATTCTGTCTCCCTTGTCAATGACACAGGTGAAATCTGCCATTACCACCAGCTGGATACTAGGCATTGCCACAGTCATGTTCTCTAGGAAGGCATACCCAGCTTTTTCTTTGTTGGCTGAGGCATAACCATTTAGGTCAAATATCCCTCCTGCTGTTTTAAAGGTGACTTGTAACAGCCTGCCTGCAATAAACTCCCTGTGCTGTAGAGGTCTCACTTTGTCTCTTTTCAGCAGAACAGTCCCCCCTGCTGATCTATTGTTTGTCCCTGACCACGTGGAAAAGCCATGTGGCCAGCACTTTTCAAACAAAGAGTAATTTTTGGAGCTGAGCAGGCCACATTCCTGGAGACAAATTGTATCTACTTGCAGCTGGTTCTCTTTCTTTAGCAGGTTCCTCACACTTACTGAGGCTGTAAGGATCCCCATGATAAAAGTTCAGGGGAGGGAGAGGGGAGTTGCAGCTTTCCTTTTCTCATGTCTTTATTTTTTAGGGTCTTTGTTCCAGCTCAATTTTTTCACCCGCCTGCAGAAGTCCTTCAGGAAGACCAGCTCCCTTAACTGGATGGTGTGGAGGGACTTCAGGCCTTTCTTGTGCTGTGGGGTTTCCCATTTGTCCTAGTTTAGCTCTGGGCACCCTGGGGATTCCTGCGTCCCCCCTGAATCTCCATGTTTGAGCTATAACTTTCTCCAGCTTCTGGGGTTCTCTCTGAGTTCCCTTTGTGGGGTCCAGCTTTTCCCTTTCCCTCTCATCCTCCTTTCCCATTCTTTTAAGTTCCTCAACCATTTCTCTTAGGGCTTACATGCTTTCCTGGGAGGGGGTCCTTTCCTTTTGTTTCCTTCTCTTTCCCATCCTTCTCTGACCCCTTTTTCTGTTGTTAGCAGTGGGGGATTGGAAGGGGTTGGGCCAGCTGGGATTTCTGTGGTCATTTCTTCTTTGTTTTTCACCTTGCTTCTGTAGGCATTGGGGCAGTCTCGGAAGAGATGCTCCTCATCCCCACACAGACTGCAGCACCAGCTGTGCTCACAGTTCCTGGCTTCATGACTTTTCTCCTTGTACATGGCACAGATTGTATATTGTGCCACCAGGTGCCCCTGCTCCCTGCATTTGTGGCAGCGTTTGGGTTGCCCCGGTAGAAAATAAAGCCTGTATGGGGGCACAGGGAGATTCTTGGGGGGAGGTGCTGCATTACCTTGGCTTTCCAGGCTCCAGTCCATATCCCAAATTTATCTAAGACTTCCTTCACTTTTCCTACTTCCTCACAATGTCTTCTGAGCCAAAAACTCATGTCCTTTTCCTCTATTAGGGATGAATGCATTTGGATTGTAACCAACCTTTCTCTTCTTATGCCTCACCCCAGCAGATCTGAAGTTGGGGATTTCCCCTGGCTGCCTCAAACTGCTGCCAGAAATCTGATCTAGCCTTAGGATCTTTGTAGCCCAGGTCTAAATCTGCCCCACATGGCATGCAAAGATGATAATGCAAATTCTTCATCTTTACCTTGAGCAGGCCTTACATAATGAGGATTATGAAGTCATCTCTCTCCAAAGTCAGCTTTCCTTGGTTCACACATCCATTCTTCACCGGACCCCCCACCAGGTAGCCTCTGCCACCTGTCTCCATATTTGGGGTGTCTCCTATCCTGAGATCTAGTGACTTCAGAGTTTGGGGTCCGCACTCCTCTCCATGCATGAGTGCAGGGACAGCTCAAGGTTCTGCATCTGAAGCTAAGACATCCGGATATTTTATTTTACACTTGATCTGAGCCAAAAGGCTGAGCAGTGATCTTGTACTTACCTACACGTATACAATTTTTTGTCTGTACAATTTTGTACTTACTACTGTAACAGGGTTCTTGGTGTGCCTGTCATTTTAAGAGAAGAGAAGCCAAAGGAGAAGCAGCCTGCAGGTGTGGCAGGAGCTGATTAGAGTCACTTGATCAGAAGGGGGCTGGGCTTGAGCCATATAAGCCACAAGGAGAAGAGCTCCTACAGCAGGACTCCTGAGATGTGGTAAATAGCACTGAGCATGGGAACAAAGCCAGAGGTGTGGAGGTCTCAGCTGGCCAAGAGGAGGGACCAGAAGAATAGAGTGTTTGAGAGGCTGAAGCCCAGGAGGGGCTGAGTAGGTACTGCCAGGAGGCCTGAGGTCAGAGCCCAGGGGGGCAGTGGTTGCAAGCAGGGCCTGGGAGCCCAAAGGTTTCACCGGTGCAGGAACAGGCCTAGAGATGGGCCAAATGCTGAGCAGGGCCACATCTGGAGGCTAGTGGGACCAGAGGAGCCCAGGAGTCTCACCTGGCCTAGGAGTGGGGCCAAGGCCTAAGGAGGGGCCAAAGGCCAGGTCACAGCTGGCACCTGAGAGGACTAAGGAGTCTGTAGCCCAGGAGGGGTGAGGACAGGCTAGGAGTCTGCAGCCCAGGAGGGGCACGTATGCCCTCTCTCTCTCTCTCTCTCTGGAGCATATGATTAATGTGGCTATGTTCCTTATGTGGTGAAGCTGGACCAGGTTGCCCTGTGCCTCACCTGCATATAAACTGTAAACATTTAAGTAAAAATATAAGCACTATAGTAGCTTGCCATTATTTGAAAGAGCTGGTGGGGAGGGGGACTGCACTTAATGGGCTCTACCATATGTCTTATTCAGATGGGTTGTACTAATCTGTTCTTGGAGTAGGTTATCAGGCAGGGGAAGGGAGATACCAGCATGATGGTTTTGGCCCAGGTGGTTTTACTGAGGTGGCAGGGGAGATGCTTCTACACTGTCATTCAAGGTCAAGAAGAAGAGCAAGTAAAAAGCCTGTTATCTGAATGGCAGGCAGGTTGACCCCTGCAAGAGTCTACTAAAGCCTCCCAATGGGCTACACAATTTATGGTGAAGGGGGATTGTGCTTAGGCTTTTCGTCTAGTTTACCCCTTCAGCCGGTTGGTGAAGGGAAAGTAGGACTAGGGGGCATTCAGACTCCAAGGCCTCTGGGCAGGGGCCCACATGTAGGGTGCCTGCCATGGATTTGGGAGTATCTGAGGCACCAGGCCAAAGAATCTGGGAGGTAGGATACTTGCTGGTGGTAGTGACACATAGATTTGAACAACTGATCTCTGCTTGGCTGACAGAATTTGGAATCAATTTGACCCAAGATGTGGAATAATAAAAAAAAATGTGGTAGGTTCCCATCAGCCTGTTTGCCCAATGTGGGCCATGTGTTTTATGGTCATGCTCAGTGTTGGCTACATTTAATCAGCTTCATAATTGGTTTCCATAGCTAAGCACGTTGCTTTTAATGACAGCCAATGTATTTAGCAAGATTTCCTTGTATACAATTGAGACAAGGGGCTCTGTTTCCCCCATGTCATTTTGGGGGAAAGACCTTGGCTTGTATTTGAGCAAATAAGGTACTTCTAGCTCAGAAACTAGCACACACAAGTCAGCAGAATAAAAACCAGGCATGTAATTTCACCATTTATAATCTTTCCCTGTAAAATTAATGTTATTTATTGTAAACAATGGCTTGCAACATATCTGGCAGTAATATGTAGGCAGAAATAAAGTCAACACTTCCTTTTCCCCCCTCTCCCCACTGTTCTCTGATCATGACATCTCTACCATAATAACTCCATTCCAGTTGTGTAAGTTGTCAGAAAAATACACCTTTGAGGATGAAGTTCTCTGAACCTGAGGTTTGGTCAAAGAGTAAATTAGTTCTATAAGCCTGAGCTTGAATTGATTCAGTCTTTGCAGGTTAGTCTAACCTGGCTCGGCTGAACTGGTTTGTAACCACACAGACATTCCCTCTGGACTGAGGAAATTCAGGCACGTGCCTGCAATAGCTCAGGCTAGAAGCCAGGGGATGCTACAGCAGCCCTTCCTTCCCTTCCTCAGTGCTGAGCTGATGAGGGGTGTTGCCGGGCCCTGGCAGAAAGCTCTAATTAGGGAGGGATTTCTCCCCCACTCCCCCTTGAGAGCAGAGCATTTATGAGCTCTGCTATCAGCATTTAGCACTCCACCAGAAAACAAAGCCTCTCTCATGAGTTGCTCTTTTTAAAGAATTTTTTCCAAGGAAGGGAGCATTCCAAGGAGGGACATTACCAGCTACCTGCTGATTAGCTCCAAAAAGCCCTACGCCAACACTGTCCTGTCTGCCTTTGTCCTGCCTTACACAGACACCTCTCAGCATTAGCTAGCATACCATGTGCTAGCTATGGCCCGTGCTGGGGGGACGGGCAAGGGGTGGAAATTCCTGCTTAAGCAGCAAGGAGAGGTTGGAGAGCAGTGCAGGGGAAGCCAGGTAGATGCTGCTCTGCCTGCAAGTCTCTGCCAGAGCTCCAGCAAGAGGCAGAGGGGAGGGGCCAGTCCAGCTCTCTGGAACAGAGTCCAGCCCAGCCCAGAGAGCATGCTGGGGGACAGATTTAACTTAAACCAGAAAGGGGTTTGGGACAGACATTGCATAAACCAGTTTAACCCAAATGAGTTAAGTCCGATACTACATTCAACCAGGCTCATCTCAAACTTGTTTCTGCCATTTTCAAATTGGTGTTTATGCACTGAATTTCTGTTCTGTTACAGGTTTAAACAACTTTTTGATCACTTAAACCTGTGTTTATGTGTAATGTCTGTCCCTAGCCATAAAGTTTGAACAGAATAGTGCAGCTGTTTTGAGGGAGGAGATGCATTTTCCCCATTACAAAAACTCATCTTGGGATTTTATATAATTGGTAAATTGGCTTAGGGGTGACACCCAGAGAGTGGTGGTCGACAGGTCGATACCAGCCTGGAAAGAGGCGGGCAGTGGAGTCCTGCAAGGCTTAATTCTTGGACCAGTCCTATTCAATGGCTTCATCAGTGACTTGGATGAAGGCATGGAGAACATCCTGTTCAAGTTTGCAGACAATATCAAATTATGGGGCAAAGTTAACACACCAGAGGGTAGGGAACTGATTCAGGCAGATCTGAATAGGTTGGAAAAATGGGCAGAACGAAATAGGATGCAGTTCAACAAAGTCAAGTGCAAAGTGCTGCACCTGGGCAAAAAGAACCACCAACACACTTACAAGCTGGGGGATGACATTCTCAGCAGCACAGCAGTGGAAAGGGATCTTGGAGTCATAGCTGACTCCAAGAGGAACATCAGTTGTCAATGTGATGAAGTGATCAACAAGGCTAACCGCATTTTATCATGCATTAGCAGATGCATGACTAACAGGTCCAGGGAAGTGATGCTTCCCCACTGTTCAGGCCGCAGTTGGAGTACTGTGTCCAGTTTCAGGTGCTGCACTTTAAGAAGGATACAGAGAATCTTGAGAGGGCTCAGAGGAGGGCCACTCATATGGTTAGAGGCCTGCAGGCAAGGCCTTACGAGGAGAGACTGAGGGATCTAAATCTCTTCAGTCTTTGCAAGAGAAGGCTGAGAGGTGATCATGTCGCTGCCTATAAATTCACCGGGGAGGGCAGCAGGGAATAGGAGATGCTCTATTTACTAGGGCACCCCCTGGAGTAACTAGGAACAATGGCCACAAATTGATGGAGAGCAGATTTTGGTTGGACATTAGAAAGAACTTCTTCACAGTAAGGGCTGCCAGAATCTGGAATGGGCTTCCAAGGGAGGTGGTACTTTCCCATATCCTGGAGGTCTTCAAGAGACAGGACAAGCACCTAGCTGGGGCTGTCTGATCTCAGAGCTCTTTCCTGCCCAGGGCAGGGGTTCGGACTCAATGACCTACTGAGGTTCCTTCCGACCTAAACATTTATGAATCTGTGAACTGGGGCTGGATGATGGCATACACACATCTTTCTGATTTCTTTTCCCCCCAAGCATCTGGGATCCAGAACATTTTTAAGAATCAGTTATTGTTAGGTAACTTTTCATACTTTCTTCCAGTTTCTCTGTGTGTGGATCCCACTCATGGTTCAGTTCACCAGTTTAATTCTATTCACAGAAGCACAGAAAAGAGCCCTCTAGAGGTCATTCACCTGAATACAGATTGAAGAAATGCTTTCCCTACTTCAGCATCAAATTTCCATTCTAGGATGAGAAATGCATGAAACAAAGGCTGTGTGACCACCCTGTGACAACCCTACAGATGGCAGCTACTAGAACTCTGCTGAAACAAGCTATTAAGACTAGCTGAACAGACACTGATATAATTTAGTGGGTCTAATTTGTTAACATCATATGCCATTTTAATACAATCCACTACCCGCTGACAGAGGATGCAATGAGCAGGGTGACAGCAGCTCAAAACACGGTTGTATGAAGACTAATGTACCAAATTTGAATCCCACAAGGGAGAAATCATTCATGTCAGTGGAAAAACTTGCATTAAATCTTTCATTAATCTGTTAATTCTTAGAGGAAAATAGTGAAGAGCCCTGCACTGGGAAGTGACAGGTTAGGATTGCTCCCAAATAGATGTTGGCAGGTTTTTGTACACACATGAAATGTATGACAACAATGAATGGTCCAGAATGACTGAGTTACATTACAGTTAGTTCCTAGCTGCTGTAGTGAAGGGATTTCTGCACCTGTAAAAAGCTATTCCCTTACATTAACATCACTGGAGTGTTGATAAATATAAAAGGCCAAAGTGAGTTTGTCTCGCGTTTTGTCTTGCCTTCCTTACGACTCCAGACGTTAAGAGAAATGGAAAGAGGTTGACAATGAAATTAGATCCTTTACTATCCTGGAGAAGACTTAGGTAATTTTTGTTGTTAAAAAGACATTTGTAGAAAGCCTCTCGGTTGAAAATGGGTCCTGCAGGGTTGATCACTTTTACAGTCCACTTACGTGATGATGTTTTCCTGCTCGTTTTTTGTCTGTTGCGGAAAAGGGGTAGAGCTACAAGAGTAATGTCACAATGACGCTACACCATGACACAGGTGATTTTACCCTGCTCCTGTCTGTCTATGTAATTAGGGACCTACCTAAATTGTGGTAGGCGTTGTCTCTGATAACCAGGAAATCCAGCACTGGATGAAATCTTCTAGTCTAGTCTCCTCTTGGAAAAAGAGCCCAGAGGCTGCGCCATCCCGGGACTCCCGGAGCCGGGGTCTCAGTGCCCGGTAGCGGAAGCAGCGCCACGAGGACCGCAGCCCGGGCTATACCACCTCGGGGGCGCGGCGCTAAGTGTCCCCGTCAGTGGTGCGTTCCGAGTCACGTGCGGGGCCTCAACTGCCGCTATTTCCTACCCTGTCCTAGCCCCGCCCCCGCGGCGAGCTGCAACCAATCGGAGGCTCCCACATGACGCAGAAGGAAAAGCCTTGCGACGTCGCGGTACACGCCGGGAGCCAAGCCCATTGTCCCTGCGCATGCCGGGAGTTGCAGTCGCAAATCACGCGGAGAGCCGCGGTGGGGGGCGGGGCGGGACCGGGCCGCCCCGCC
>NW_017728918.1:89303439-89312843 GCF_001723895.1 Crocodylus porosus
GGAGGTGGCGGGGCGGGGACGCAGCATCCGCAAGATGGTGCACCTCCGGGGTGCTCTGCGCTGCCTTTCTGGGGCTGGTGAGTGTCGGCCGCACGGGCCCCGCCCCCGTCGGCACCTCGGGGCGCATGGCTGCCCGCGGCGGGGGCGGGGCTGGGGAGGACGGGAGTGGGAACGAGGCTGGGGGGCGGGGCCAGGGTGACACTTGGCTCGGGCTGGGAGCCCCCGTGGCAGTCAGGGCAGTGTGGGGGTGGGTGCCCCCAGCCTGCTCCACCGGTCCCCCAGGGAGCAGCCCTTGCCCGTGGCCTGGGCTGCTTTGGTTGTTCCCAGCGGAGCCCACCTGTGCCTGGGGGGATCCAGGCCCAAAGCGGGGTGCAGGCGTGCCCCTGCACACCCTCGGGATCTGCCGCTGCACAGACCCGTAGCACCTGAACCTGTGCCTGGGTGAAGCAAGCGCGTCCCAAGCCTCTGGAGGTGCTCACCTGTGGCAGGTTGCTTTCACTGGTTCCGGCACTGCGAAAACACCAGCCCGTAGCTTTTGGCAGCACTTATTGGAGGAGACACCTTCCCTGGGGCTTTGTGGGAGAGATTTGCCCACTTTGGGGCATTTGCAGCTGTTTCAAATGAAATGTAGAGCCCGGTTTTCCATTTGTCACTGAGCTTTTTGTGGCTGTTAACTCTCATCGTACTGTTGGCAGGGGCTCATTTGGTGCTTACCAATGTTTTCCAGGGCATGAGCATTGGTGTTGTGGGACCTACCTTTCAAGATCTAGCTAGCAATGTGACTAAAAATGTCAGTGACATCTACTACATCTTTGTGGGGCGTTCGGTGGGCTACCTTGGAGGGTCAGTGGTTGGAGGGATTCTCTTTGACTGCATGAACCCTCATCTTCTCTTGGGTGAGTGGACTTGAAAGGTTTGTATCATTTTTTTTTTACGTGACAATGAATCTTTCAGCAGTGCCATGAGCTTTGTGACACAGAGCTGCAGAAATTAAGAGGGTTACAGGTGTAAATGATGGAAGTGCATGTGTTGGCACCAGCATTATGGGTTTTCTTAAGCTGTTTCATTCTAAACCAGGAAAATACTTTTACTTTCATCAGTTAATTTCTGCCTCCTTTTACATTTGCGCTTGCAACATTTGAGTGCTTTTCCCAGCGATGAGCAAAAGACCGGTAGGCCTGATGAAGTGCTTTAGAATTGACAATGAATATTTTTGCCTGGTCTGATGAAAAGAAGAGACTCGGATTTTGTTTTGTGGGGTGAGTGAGTGGTTCTGGGAACATATATATAAGCAAATCAAATTTTGACTCAAAGATGAACATTGAGTCGACAATGTGACAAAGCAATTAACAGAGCTAACTACACTGTTACGCATTACTAGGTGCATCACGAACAGATCTAAGGAGGTGATAGTTCCCCTCTATATGGCATTGGTGAAGCATCAGCTGGGGTACCACATCCAGTTTTGGGTGCTGCGCTTCAAAAGAGATGTGAATATCCTTGAGAGGGTCCAGAGGAGGGCAACTCGTATGGTTAGGGGCCTACAGGAAAGGTCCTACGAGGAAAGATTAAGGGACCTGGAAGTCTTCAACCTGTGTAAGAGAAGGCTGAGAGGGGATCTGGTGGCCGTCTACAAATTCGGGGGGAGAGCAGGGCAGGGCAGCAAGGGATAGGAGATGCTCTGTTTGCCAGGGTGCCCCTTGGAGTAACTAGAAACAATGGCCACAAACTGACAGAGAGCAGGTTTAGTAGACATTAGGAAAAACTTCTTTACAGTAGGGGTTACCAGAGGCTGGAATGGGCTTCCAAGGGAGGTGGTGCTCTACCCTGTCTTAGAGGAGGCTTGACAAACACCTGGCTGGGGCCATCTGATCCCAGCGCTCTTTCCTGCCCAGGGCAGAGGGTCAGACTTGATGATCTACTAAGGTCCCTTCCAACCCTAAAAATCTATGAAATTGTATCATGGTCATATCTGTAAGTGCATCAAAAGAGACTCATTCTTCAGGGGGGGCATCCAGTTCAGCCCTCAGCTCAAGGCAGTATCATCCATGCCTAAACCATCCTAGACAAGTGTTTTGCATTTTGCCAGCATGCATGTTGCATTGCAGCTTAACCAAGAAAGATGCTGTAGAAGTTGGTTTCTGCACTGCACTCAATAGAACAACTTTCTTTTTCTACCTCTAGTAAAAGCACAACATTTATGGGTGTAGGGCTAGATCTGTAGTAGACTTATGCACTTGAAGTGAGGCTTGGGTACCTAAGTCTGAAGTTGCAGTCCTGAAAACCCTGCCCAACTGCCTAACTCTGAAGGTGCTTACTCTCCACAGAAACTGCAGTTTGTGGCTGTGAAGTTCCCAAGGCACCTGAAAGGTCAACTTTTGTACTCTTGCCTTTTACCTCAGTTTTGTCAGGGTAGGCATTGACAGTGCCTAGGTCGAGTCTAATCACAATCAGGATCTACAGACCCGGCCCGCCCTCCTGGTTACCTGAGGACTTCAATGTGCAGAACATATTTAAGATACAAGAGTATGTGTGTTCCCTGCAAAATTTAATAGTTGCTGTTAACCTCCCCACCGCCCCCATTCTTTATTTGTTAGGACGCTTAACCGGAAAGTGAGACGCATGAGTTTAGTTCCTTTTTCTGCTGAGGGAGGAGAGATGGAGATTCAAATCCACATGATCTAACTTCCCAGGTTATTCTTTGTGAGGCCACTCTCCATGCCTCAAGAACATGAACCTGGAAGGGATCTGCTGGATCACTGAATGGAGTCCTCTACTGCTATAGGACCCCCCCATGAAATCAGCTTCATATATTTATCCAGCTCCACCTCAACCTATTTTGTGGAGGAGGGGGGGTTGCTCATATCATTTCTACTGAAAAACTTTGAGAAAACCCCACTTCTGTTAGGCAGATGCTTCTAATGTTCAAACTAATCTACTCGGGGTCAAGTCACACCCATTTGTTCTCATGTTCAGATTGTGCCTAAATTTTTTTTCACAGATCTCTACAATCCATGCTGAACACTGAAGCTGCATTGTAGATTTCAGCCTATTTTTTACCTTTTATAGGGTTATCTATGCTGGGAACAGCAGTTGGTCTTTATGCCATACCATGGTGTAAGAAGGCATTAATGTTAACAGGCCTGATGTCAGTCATTGGAGTTTCCATGGGAGTTCTGGACACAGGTAAGTGGACAAATTCTCTTTCCTGCTTGGATTGAAGAAGTCCTCTGGAGCCTGTCAACTAGAGCTCATTGGAAATTTTCAGATGAAATAGCTTATTTGGTCATTTCACTGCACTGGAGGGAGGACATGTGGTTATTTCAGTATTTCCAAAACAAAATGTGCCAGGGTTCCCAAAATCAAATTTTTCTATACTGTCTAGGTTGTAAGAAATGTTCAGAAGGTTTGGCTCTGATCCATAATATTGCCAAATGGAAGTATTTTTATTCTGGAGATTACAAGTCAAAACAACATTTCTGATTAAACCCTTTATTGCTAAGCATATATGAGCAGAATTTCTTTCACCGAGATTGCAGTTTTCACATTATAGATTAGTTCATGTCATCTTTGAGCCTGTTTATAAACTGCTGGCTGCTGCTGCTGTATAGTGAGTACTTTGCCAGTCTGACCATGCATATTAACTAAATGTGTGAGGAGATAACTTTCCTGTAATTTGTTTTGCTGTTAAATAAACAATCTCTTTAACCTACAGGTGGCAATGTCCTTGCATTGAATACATGGGGAGCAGACGCTGGACCACACATGCAGGCCTTACACTTCAGTTTTGCACTGGGTGCCTTTGTAGCTCCCCTCTTGGCTAAAATGGCTTTGGGCAGCTCCATATCTCAACTCCATAATGAAGGTGAAAAAACAAATCAGTCTGTTCTGAGTTCTATACCTACAGCACTGACTGCATCAGCATTCAAACTCTATTTCAACATTCACCTTCTGTGGTCCTTCATTGTTATAGGCACCTATATTTTGTTAATTTCTTTGCTATTTTTTATCCTATATTCAAGGAGCAGCCCAATGCGAGATAAAACAAAGGCTTCTGTGCACAGATGCCGGATTGCCAAATACCACTATGTTCTCCTCATTCTTCTTTTCATATTTTTCTTGTGCTGCGTAGGAGCAGAAGTTTCCTATGGCTCTTACATTTTTACTTACGTAAAGGTCTACGCTGATATGAAGGAAAGTGAAGCAGCTGGCTTGAACTCTGTCTTTTGGGGAGCATTTGCAGCTTGCAGAGGCCTTGCAATCTGTTTTGCTGCCTGTTTATACCCTGGTACTATGATTCTGCTTAGTGTCATAGGCAGTACTGTCTCCTCCTTGTTTTTGGTACTGTTTGCTACACATCCTATCTCGCTATGGGCTGGGAGTACAGTGTATGGGGCTTCAATGGCTGCCACCTTTCCCAGTGGCATTTCCTGGATTGAACAGTACACTACTATACAAGGAAAGTCTGCTTCTCTTTTTTTGGGTGGTGCTGCCTTGGGAGAGATGTGTATTCCAGCAGCAGTTTGGTTTTTGCAAAGGAAGTTTTGCCACCTGCCAGTGATAATGTATGCTGCACTGGGAGCTTCAGTAACAACAGCACTGCTCTTTCCTGTGATGTATAAATTGGCCACCTCTTCCAGTGAGAGTGCGTTGGAGGACAGTGGTGAAAGTGAGGACCGGAAAGCTTTGTTGTCCAGCTCTGGACTGGATGAAGATGAAGAGGAGGCGGATGCAGAAGAATGGAATGAAGCAGACTTTGAAGTGATTGAAATGAATGATACAATGAGAAACTCTGTGATTGAGACCTCTCGGAAGATACCAGAATCCCCAGCTAAAATTTCCAACCAACCACTTTCAAGTAACATACCGTTTAATTCTCCAGTGTTGGCTCGGAGCTCCCCAGGGAGGAAGCACTGTAGTACAGACAGGGAGAAGAATGATTAAAGGAAACCTAGGCTGATTACTTAAAATGACTGACTGGCTTGGGTAAGATAAAAACACAGTCAAATTGCAGCTGTTTTTGTAAGGTGAGTGAGAACCTGAGTAGTGGTACAAAGCTAAGCGTTCCCACGTCCACGCTTGCAAAATCCCAATCCATTCTGCTTTTTCATTTTAGCCTGCAGCTGTGTTTCCTGGAGTGGTGAAATACATGGCAAAAAGGTGTAGTGTAAGGAAATTAAAATTTAGCCAAAAGTACACAAATATTTTCTGAAGTAGGAGGCTGAAGTTTTGTAGGAAGGCTGGGGGGATCTGTGTGAATAATGTTGTATTTGGACTGTTTGTGGCACTTGTACCATATTTTTAGAGCACTTCTGTGCTGGCTGGGTTGGAGTCGGGATCTAGGGATCTTAGCAGGTTTCTTTTATCTCTTACTTCAGATTTCTACAAATCTTGAGTTTCCTGAATCTAATCAGAGATGCTTGAACTTTCTGAGCCATGTAGTGTGTAACATAACCCAGGAAAATTAAGTTAAAGGTTAAGTTGTCCTTACCCTTCTTGGAAGAGTTGAGGGCTGGGAGCCTAGCAGTTTTAGTTAAGGCAGGGGCAGGCAATTATTTCAGGTGGAGGGCCACTTACTGAGTTTTGGCAAGCCATCGAGAGCCGCATGACAAGGGCGGATAAATATTAATTTTCTAAATTTTTTAGGGGCCCCGCAGGTGGGACAGATGCGACCCGCCAGGCCATTCTAGCCCCCGGGCTGGATTTTGCCCACCCCTGAGTTAATGGATGTGTTGCTGGCCTTAATGGCAAATTTTCCCGTGAAGTCATTTAAACAGAATTTCTATATATAATTTAGTTTAAATTATAAAAACTTGGCCATCAATCAAATTCTTGTATACTATGACAAGTATTAGGGGAGATGTTTAAATATCAGGTATTGAATTCAGACTGGCTCTAAAGGGCAAAATTGTTTGTCTCCATTTTGACTATTTTTGGAGGGTTAAGGAGAAATACAGGGCAAGACAATTTGAAAAGTAACTGAGCAAGCCTGCTGCATACTGCATAGCATTGTGATCCACTGTTTAGTGTAATGAGCCAAAGTTACAGTCTGGCAGCAAACATGAACCAGACACATAGCAAGATTGTTGGAATTAGTTTGGAGCCTGATCTGCCAGAACTCTCTACTTTGTTTTAAGAGCTGCTATTTGTTTGCATTTTGGAGCTTTTTTGTTGTTGCGCAGCACGGTGTCTTTTTTTCAGATGCTGGGTTTGTCAGGGGTGCTCTATGCTCCCTTTCTCTCTCTGTTTTACCTGGAACAAAAGGGCTTTTGCTTATCCCTGGAGAGGAAGAAATAAGGAGCAAGAATGCAGTCGGGAGCTTTTGTGGCTCATAGTGAGATCCAGTGAAATCTCTCAAATTTTCTCACTCCTAATGTTAGCGTAAATGCCAGTGTATATTTCTGTGTGTTTTTCCCACAAAAAATGGAGACAGAATTAGATAGGGATGAGTATTGGCTGAAGACACTTGGTTGACTAGTTACCATCAGGACTGGATTTTTTTTTCCCCTGGTTGTTGTAGCATATTATGATTGTGTATAATCTGACTATAGTTGTATTTGGAAAATATAGCCACTACTACAGTGTTTGCATCTGCTGTGACAACGCTTGTGAAACTTTTGATTATGCTCTTCCAGTTGCTGCATGAAAACTCCCTTTTCTTAATTAACTATGTAATGCTTTAAAATATTTAAAGATTAAGTTCTATCCTGAGATGCATGTGACTGAACTTAAAGTTACTGGAAGCATTCCAGTCACTAGTATGGCCTCCAGATTTGCATAGTATGTAGCGATCAATGAACTGGAATGCTTTCCTTGACTAAATAAGGATGCCTGAGAACACAGACTGTGAGGTGGCACTTTAAGAGACTCGTGAAATGCCGTAAACCATTTGTTAGAGCAAGGGAACACTGAGAAGAGATTGTACACGGAAGACCAAAAAAGGTTGCGCAAGTGACTCTGAACACAAGGATATTGACAGAAGGAGTGGCCAGTGTTTTTATACTCTTGTTTTCTTTTTCCAAAAGGATGTTGTAATAGAACTATTCTCTTGGCAAAAAAATGACTTTACTGCAGGATCTAGAACAAGGATATGGAAATCATTACAACACTTCCTGACAGAGTTGTGATCCTGGTAGAGCTGTGTTGCACGAAAGACAAAGCTGTGATTACAACTTATAGACATGTACTAAGAACTTAAAATGGGTTTTTGCCACAAATGAGACATAAGCTGTATGTTAAGCTTTGCTAGCTCTGTTCTATATATTAGTGAAAACTCCAGAACCCACATAGTTAAAAAGAAAGGGGCAGAGCAGGGCTGTGGTACATTCCTTTATCTACCCATTTAATCTCTTGTAAGTCAGGGTAGCATGGGAAGATAGAAGTGTTAGCCATCTCAAATCCTCTAGACTTAAGTCTCTGCATTTTTTTAGAGCTGGTGGAGCCATATGTGAACCAAACCAACCCTGCACCTTTCTATCTAGCGAGTGGATTTTCTAACAAACATTGGGAACTTAATGCTGGTTTAAATTTTGCAAGATCAGGGAAACAAAGTACCAGTTTCAGTGCAGATTAATTTGTGTGTGTGATACTAAATAGGCAGCTAATGTAAGGAAATGATTCCCAGAAATACTTGGGTTCAGGCTTATTAATTTGTAGAGAAGATGGGAAAATGAAATGCAAGCTCTTCAGAGAAATTTGCGGTCGTAGTGGCTTTAAACCTAACTTATTCAAACTTGCTTAGTCCATTTTGATAATTGCTGCTTTTTCAACACAAGGCTGCCCTGGATAGAGATGACAGTGAGTAATGAAGAGCTTTTATTTCAATCCTGTGATTCAGGTGAATCATGCTGAAATGGACAGAAAGGCCTGCCTCTGAGACCTCTCTCAAATGAGTAGTTTGGCTAGCATAACTTCAAAATAACCACTGTAAGATTGAATTGTTTTCCTTCACTGGATTCTGGATGGGAAATGTAAATATACAGGGAAAATGCATGATGTGATGCATGGAAATAAGTTTTGCATTTTGTTTTTACCAACTATTGTGACAAGTGCCACATGCGTATAGGAAAGCAAGATTGTCTCTTAAAATAAGGCAATGTCTGTCTACATTTTAAGTGATCCCTGAACCGTTAACTCCTAGATGACATTAATTATTTGCTATTATATCACTCCTGGCATTTTGTAGTATCTTGGTTGACCAAGTTTGAGCACTCCCAGGACCCGCCCAATTTGCCTCCCTGTTGCCTGGCACTATCATTACCCGAATGTACATGGATACTTTTTGTACGTGTCCGAAAAGATATATTTGGTGACTTGTATAGTGAAGATATACTAAAAGTAAACACAAAGATGCACGTTTGGATTGCTTGTGTCAGTATGTCACTCAGTCTGGGATTTCCAGGGTTTGTTCTTGTTGGAAGACAAGTTATAGGGTTTACTTGAATTCAGTTAACTTGAGCTTTAGAGTAGGTGATGTGTCTGTAGTCCCTTTGAATTAAATCAGTCTATGGATAATAAGGATCTCTGCTGATTTTGATTTAAAACTTTCAGAAGCTTTTTTTAATACAACTAGTAAATCATAAGGATGGACCTTGTACTTGTAGAAAGGAGCATCTAATGGAAACTGGTAAGCACCAAGGACAGCGTCCACAATATTCAGATATGATCTGTGTTACACTCAGTGGGAGCTACTTGAATGAACAAGAGCAGCTATGTCTTCTTGTATAAACAATGAATAGATTAGGGGAAGAAGCAAGGTTTACTTTCCTCCCTCCCTCTCTCCATATTTGTTAAAGTGGACCATTTCACCCACACTTGGCATTTAGCCCAATGACTTTGAGCCAGCATGTCAGAAGCCCTAGATCTTGAAGTGTTTTATTCTACAGGAATGGTCCCTGCTTAAACAGAGACATCTGAGAGAGAAAGAGCACAAAGCTGGAACTTTGAAGTAGGAAGCAATCAGGTGCCTTGGTGACTTTTTTTTAAAATTTTGATCCTGGTTTTTGCTTAATAGTTTTCACTTTTTCCATACATTTTCTTCTATGGTTTTTCCTTTGTTAGTGTTTGTGTGGGTGACTTTTTTTTTAATATAATTAGGTTGAAAACTACTTGTTTACATGACTGTGCAATGTGAAATTTACTTGAGAAACAGATTATTCCTTGAATATAATAAATTGCTTTTATTTACAAACTGGACTTACGATGATCTTTTTAGTGGGTGTTTTAACATCATAAATTTAAGACATTGAATTTTGTTCTGCATGAATATGAGTTTAAAAAAAATAGAACCATTCAACAGTATTGCAACCCTTTTTCATAGATTCATAGATGCTAGGGTCGGAAGGGACCTCAATAGATCATCGAGTCCGACCCCCTGCATAAGCAGGAAAGAGTGCTGGGCCTAC
>NW_017728918.1:89312854-89340677 GCF_001723895.1 Crocodylus porosus
ACCTCAGGGTCCACGCATGGAAGTCTGGTGCCTTGCTGCTGCCTCCCTACACTCCCAGTGAGAGACTTGTCATGCCTCTCGCTTAGGAACACTGAGGCGAAGAACTCGTTGAGGAGTTCAGCCTTGTCCCCTCTGTCCGTCACCAATTGTTTCTGCCCATTTTTAGACACAATAGGATGTTAACTCCTTATGTACAAAAGTATTCAGTGCAGTAGGTCCTCAGAGGAATATGAACAATAATTATTTTTGAACAGTCTCCTTCAGTTGCCTGGAATAAACAGCTCAAAAGTTTGCAGATGACCCAAAAATGGTTGGGCTTGGTCAGTCATGAAGGCTGGATTGCTTGGGAAGGGAATAATTTGAAGGTTAATTTAGCGATGGTAAAAAGACAAGGATCAGATGAGGCAGGCTGTGCTTATAATGTGAGAGTTTTCCAGAATGCATTGACACTGGAGAGGATGTGCGTGTGTAGCATTAGATAACTAGTTGAGCCTGCCCTGCTGTTACTAAAGGGTGAACATGATCCTTGAATGTACAGAGGACTATCAAACTGAAACAGACATTAAGGTCCCTGGCGCACATTCATTTCATGGGAAGGGGGAGCAGATCAGACTTTTTTTTTTTTTGAGCTAGCAAACAGAGTAAATATATTGTCACCAGGTTGTAAGGATGGTTGCCAGAGCCTTGAGTGCTGGTGGGGCGAGGAGAGTACAGAACCCTGGAATTCTGAAGGACCTATGGATCCCCTGGCCCTGGGAATACATAACAGGATGTGAAGTCTTCAGATTAATACCTCACTTCAGAACATCCCTTTTAGGAGCACTTTTGTCCACTTTTGGAATGCTTTAAAAGATGCGCATCTTGGCTCAGCTGGTGCCTTGAAACGCTTCAAAATCATTTGAAACCACTTCAAGTAAGATCTCCCCTGAGAATTTCACCAGGTTCTGCTTTGTAGAAGCTTTCCATCTGCAATGCTTGTGGAGAGTGAAGTCTAACAGCGGATTTTGCTAACAGTCTTTTTCCCCACCCTCAAGTTTTCAGCTGAAGTGGCTAAATTAATAAAATGGAGGGCACTGTTCTGTGGGACGGTTAGAGTGATATGTGGGAATGTTTACCGTATGAAATGGTGGTATAACTTCTGAACCTATCAATGCCTATTTGGCTAGTTAACTTGACTTTCTGAAGGGAGCACATACTCTTAAAACAAAGTAATGACTTGGACTACAACCTTAAGTTTAAAACTGCATATAGATTTACCATATCTCATATTTTATTCAATTTAATATGGTTTCCATTATTAACTTCTAAAACAAAATGATTTCCAGTTTAGAAAACAATGCACTGACCACATAATTCCTTTTTTGTTTTATACAGTTATACAAATATTCTAAATACACATTTTGTCAAGATGATGGCAAATAAGATTTAACTGTACAGTACGTAAGGAAAGAAAATATTTTAAGCATATTTAGAAGCAATAGAAATGTCTATACAAAACAAGCAAAAATGGAATAAATTTTTTTATATTTAAAGTATTGCAACAGTCCCACAGGTTTGTAACAAAAATGTCTTTGCACAGTTCCTCACAATGCCCCATTAATAGCTAAAGCAAGACAGCAATTTATAGAAAATAATGTTTCAAAATGCTACACATGATACTACTGTTTGCACAGTCTGATCAAAATAACAAATCTACTTGGAATCAAGCAAAACCGAGGAGGAAATATACCAACCAACTTTAAAATTATCTGTATAAAATTCATTGCACATTATTTTACTCAGTTGTTTGAAAAGTAAAAAAGTGTATTTACAAAATATTTCGCAGACAAAATTATAAAGTGAATGGATAATATCTCTATAACACGTCTTGATACTGACAGTTCAAGAACACACACTAATGGTTTTATCGTTTCAAGAGGTTTTCAGTGCTTCTTCCACAGCAGCCTACTGGGAAGTAAACTTGACTTCTACTTTGAAATGGATTTACAAGATGTTACACACAGCGATTTCAACATCCGCATTATAAAACAGTATGTTAAAAAGGTGAAAGGAAGAAGAAATTTGTACATCTTAAAAAGTGAGCTATTCATAGATCAACAAGTGGATTTTTAAATGTTCGTCATTTTTCAGATAGGAAACCAACAGTTACAATGAAAATTGAAAAAGCACCATGCATGATAGTCTTAGTGTGGTAAACACTGAAAAAAAATAGCACCTGAAATCTTGTAACACAGATCATTTAAAACTGGTCAAGTAGTTGGCGGAGATACGGTGCCTTTGATAGCTCTCGGCTTACTCTGGATAACTTGAAAAGTACTGGACAGTTCAGAGAAACACACTGGATCTGTCGGTCAAAGCAACCGGTACAGTTCTTGCATATCTAGATATTGAAAAACACAAACAGTTTCAGTAAAATTAATGGAAGACTAAAGTCGAGCACAAATAAGACTCATTTGAGCCACACACAGCTTTCCTTTAATTGAACTTGGTTCTGCTTAGAGCTGAGAATCCTATTAGTAGTACTTCAGGAGTGGCAGACCTGAGCGTCCCCACAGTGCCCTCCAACCCTGACACAGAGGTGAAGAGCAATTCAGTCTCTGAGCTGCAATGGCCTGTGTCACCTTGTGAGAGGTCTGAGATATGATCATCATCCGTGGTGACCTGGACTGAAACCAACATCTTACACAGTTCACCCTCAGTCTCATTTCTTAAATTCTACTGCCATCTGGTGGCAGTTAGGAGAAGTCAGCCAACCCATTATAGATTAATTTAAATAGCAATATTGAAAATCAAAGTTGTTTCAGACTATTATCTTATGGTCTATTCTTTCTAATGATTTGGTGCTAGAATTACCAATGTTACTGGGAGAGGAGCAAATTTTTTTGTGGGTAATACTTCTACACAAATCCTTGTCTCCTAGTTCTGAACCATGACAACTACATCAATATGCCAGTGTTACTGGGGATGTTTAATTGTACAAAACTATAGCAAAAGGGACAAGTAGCTTAGATGCAGCCTTGTGATTTATTGCTTTCATCACAATTCTTAAAATTTCAGTCATTTTCTTTCACTTGCTCCTTCAAGATATCTTCAAGAGGCCCCAAACTTTGTAAAAGGGAAACTCCACAACCCTCCTTTTACATGTTAGTTTGATCTTCCATGCTGCATTTTTATTTCCACGTTTTCCTGACATTTTTTCATTCAGCACCATTTATATTCTGCAGCTCCTTCCCTTTCTGAAAATCTACCTCTGTTCTTGATCTGCAGCATTGTCAAGACCCAGCATTAAAAAAAACCCATGAGCCATACATCCCACAAAAGTCACTGGATGTTAAAAGACAAAACAAAACACTGGGTTATTTGACTTTTGAGCCTCTAAGGATTCATGATTTCAAACTTTTCTCCACAAACATCGTAGTAACTCTTCTTGTGTAATCAGGGGATTTGAGGAACTGGGGCTTAAAAACACCACCACATTTTATAGGACTTGCAATAACTGCAAGAGTTGGCAAAACTGGGTCCTGTGTAAATGATATGTTTCTTGGTTCCAAATTCTCATAAGAATCAGTGAGGACTGTTGCTTACAGGAAATAGTGAAAGCTTTATTTTCACTCAATCCTGTTAGAATTATTTAAGCAGAAAGCAAGCAACAGCCCAGTGTGTGCAGGTGCTTACTTGAGGAACTGAAGCTGAAGAACTAGCAAAGAACTCAGTATGTGCAGGTAAAGGCACACTGGCTGTAATGTGTGATTCACACAACTGCATCTCCTGCTCTGCCACACGTGCATGGCAGAAGGTGTGGGATAGCACATTACAGGTAATCATGTCTTACTGCCCGCGTATGGATAGCCTGATCCTGGGCTCCCACTGAATTGGCAAGAAGCAGGCACCCATGGCTGGGAACCCCCTTTCTGAGGGGGTCTCTCAGCTGCGGGGGTCATGGGCAGCTGGCACCCAGAGACCCTGCAGCTGACAGGACTCTGGGTTCTGGCTGAACTTCATGGGCAGCTGAGATCCAGAATCCCTTCAGGTGCAGGACACTCAGTCCTGGCTACATGTGAGGTGCAGCCAGGACCAAGAGCTCTGTGTGGGTCCCCACGTTCATATACATTCAAGCTTTAGGGATGCAGCAGCTGTGATCCTTGGGGCTTGCATGCCTCTGGTCAGGAACCCTGTTAACCAACAGGTCTTCCAGCCACAACCCTGTTATATGTGCAAATTAAAGCTCAATAGCAGCCAACTATAAAGTTAATACACATTTTTGAGGTCTAACTTTACAACTGGTTGGAGCTTTTTTTCATGTGATAGCTACTTTTTGTGTGTAGCTGGTCCCAAGTTAATTGTGCAATTAACAAGTTAATTGAGTGATACTTGTAATGTATGGGGGGGGGGCATAAATTAGAGAGAAGTAGGGGTGGAAAGGACCTCCAGAAGTCATCCAGTCCAGGCCTTAGATATGTGATTGCAACAAAACCAGAGTTAAAAAACAGAAAATCAGGGCATAAATTATTACTGGCCTGGCTGAGCTGCATGCAAGGATGACCCTCTTAATAACACTGAAGACACTGGTACAGAGAATGCCCACAGTTCATGTTCTGTTGCATCATGGAACTTCATAGTTCAAGAAAGCCCTTTTAGCAGCAGATGAAAAAAGCAAAAGCAGAATAAAAGTGGGTGGGGACAGGGATCCCTGCAAGTCCTCTTGCATTTTCAAGTGGTGGGAGAGAAGCGCATGTACATATCCAGGCAGAATGCTTACACTGGTCTGGAGCAACAGGTACATTTTTGCATAAGTAAAACCTTTAAGCTCTGGGGCTCAGCCACCAAGGAAATGCAGCATATGCCCCTTTGCTTCTTTTGTCCCAGAACCAGAACAAACAGCAGCAGGCAGGGAAAGAGGAAAGGAATTTCCACATCTTGGTTGCACAACATGTAAGAAAAGCACTTGAAAACATTTTTCAAATGGCAGCAAGGGGGCACAGACAAAACCTCAAGAACCACAGCCAATGAGACGTCACATAACAGGAATGTTCCTAACCCTTCCATTTGGTTTTGAAGGTGACTCACCCAATCAATTCTCCATCTCCTGACAAGTGCGGATTGCACATGGCAATTTTAATATAAAGATTATATGTTATAAAATACCACCATTTGAGAGTGCGCACATTTCCCTTAAGAGAGCCATATTTATCATTCAGCTAGTTCTATCCTGCTCAGCGTATACAGTTTAAATCTAAATTGCTCATCCCCTCTATCAAGCAGCAATAGGTTAATTGTAATGGTTATACATTTAGCACACGTTAATGAATAAGTTTTGCAGGTTTGGAATCCTTTCAGCTCAGGGGACTTAGCTGTTAACACAAGAAACGAGGTTCCCACTTCCACCAGATTTACAATACAATTGTTTCCAGGGCACACTAAGGGAAAGCTACTGCTGGCTCAAAAGACAATCAATACGTTGTAACCAGGTGGTCAGAATGGTCCAGAATTTGACCTATCATTTAACAATGGATCAAAATGCTGTGACAAATGATGCCTCCAAGGCTTCTATAGTAACTGCTCACAGGCCGATTGTTACAGAACTGGAAATGTGCGAGTGGGCATGAGTGCATACGAGTCAAATGCAGTATTTAGCACTTGGTGGTTAGCTTAGACAGAGGCTGCTGCTCTGAATGACCATTTAAGAGATTGGGGCTCTCTTTCTAGCCCCATGGGTTAAGAGCACAAGTGGAACATGCAAGCAAGTAAGTTTTGTGCTTCCCAGGCTCCTGGGGCAGCATTAACAAGGCTATGAGAGCAATGGCAACTGCAATTAAAGGAAACTACAGCCGCAGAAACAACCAGCTCTGAAACGCATGGAACAAATTTACACTGCATTTTCTTGAACTAATATATTAATTTTAATAGATTTGACTCCTCGCGCAGGCAAGTTCTACAATGCCTCCCAAAATTAAAGGTGAGCTCAATGCTATCCCTCCCCCTCTTTCCTCCATATTTTAATCAGGGTTTTACGTATCAACTCTCCTGGGGTTATCAGGAAAAGTCTGACAGAAGAAGAAGGTTTTACATTTCATTCTAAGGCTCAGATTTGTGATCACTTCTGGCTCTTCTTGGAGTGCAAGTTCTACTTTGTTGGACTTGGCATTGAGCATGCTCTACCCCTGTACACCTGGGTCATGATTACAATACCCACAGTAGCTGCACTACTTTAAATCAACAAAGCTAGAACAGTCTTGATGGGGGGAGCTTGTGCCACAGGCTAAAACAGCAATCAGCTGCCGCCTGGGGTGAGGACAGTGAACAATGGTTTAAAAGCTTCTGCAAAGCTCTGGCACACTCAAGAAGCTATAAACACAATATGTATATGCATTTTATTTGTAATCGTTTTACGTCTGAAACAAACTTTGGATGTGAAGGAAAAATGCAGAGTTTGACAGGCTGTACTGGCCACCTTTCTTCATTTATAGCAGGGCAGTCCCACTGGCAGCCTGTAGGACAAATGCAGTCCCTGGCAAATTGAACCATGGTTCCTGGTCTGGGTGCTGTTCACCTCTTTGCTCTCTTGCTGCTGCCACCGGAGTGTCCAGCCTCTCTCCCAAGCCCCCTCCAGCTTCTGCTGCCTACTGCTGCCTCTGGGGGCAGGGCAGGGTGGGACTGAGCAGCCTGTAGTGCTGAGGGAGTCTGTGGCTGGAGGTAATGGATGGGACATGGAAATCTTGCATGGCATCTGCGCCAGTGCAAATCATCAGGAATTGCCCATGGTGTGGTGGCACTGCCCAATGTGTGCAAGCTTGCATGGGGCTGCTTGGCATGGCACATCTACATTGTGGGCGGGTGAATGTGTGTAGTGGGGGAGGGAACCTTGTAGGGCGCATACGGCACATGGTGCACGTTTGGGAGGCCTGCAGCCCCTGACCACTCAAAAGCCGAACAGCCCTAATTCCTGTATTCAGAATTGCCTAGTTATATGTTTAATATAGTCTCTGCTCTTTCTTTAGGTGCATATTGTTTTTCTAGCACATGAACACTTCCTGTTACTACCTGAATCAAAACTGGAACATCATCAGTTATTCTGGCATAAAATGCTGTTGTCTTTTGGGATGAGTTTCTAGAACTTTTGCCATTTTCACAACAAATGAATTCCACAGTAGCATTCATGCTCCTGTGGTAGGAGACGGGGAGAACAGAGAAAAAAAGTCTTTTTGTTCTGTGCTGAGTGCTTTAGGTGTTTGGATACCATGGTAAGAGATGTGATACAAAACCTTAGATAAAGATACAGGAAGACATCACAAAGTCTGACACAGCTGGATTACTCTTTCTATTCCATTCAGCTTTAGAAGCAAGAATTTTTAAATATAAAACTACCCTCACTAATATACTGTCCTGTGGTCTTTTATACCATTGGGAGAAGGTTCAGCCACCTTACAAATGATATGTCCTTGCACTGCAGACAGCTGACTAAATAAATCAAACAGACAGAAGGTCGTGTCAGTTTTAGTCTTACCGTGACCAGTTGTTCCTGTTTACGTTCCAGCTCTCGGATTTCTTGGTTGAGAATCACTGCCACATGTTGTGGTTGGCTTCTGCATTTACTACAGATCCCATGCTGGGTAAGCTCATCACACACAGGGCAGTGCAAGGTAGTGAAATACTGGGAGATTGTGCTTTTTCGGACTTCCAGCTCATTACGGGCAGTAGAGGTTGCTTTCTGGATCTATAAAAAAAAAAAAAAAGAGGAAGTCAAGGGGCCAGCTTTATTTATGCATATACACCATTTGTCATATATATTTTTAACTAATATAAATAGAATCAGGCCTGCAGAAGTTGCACTCATATACATTCACTGACAAGAATTCCAAGCAAGTCTCTCACTAAGTGTATGACTTTCCCTTAAGTGATTCAGTATGTGTTAAACTGTATACACAGAGACCACCCACATGCTGTTAGCAGTTTCACAGCCATGCTCAGCATGAGGAAGGGACCAAACAGCAGAAGAAAGAAGCAATAACAGAGTCATATACTAGGTATATTCCTGGATAAGAGCAGCTCATTTTGTAAACTGGGCTCCCTGAAACTTTTTCCTTAGCTGCTGGTCTGCCTTGTGTCCGTGTATACCTATGGCTGCAGATCCAATTGTCTTTGCCATTTCACATATTAGAGGCAGATTTTAATACCCATATTCAACACATTAACCACCCCCCCAAATCTGTGAGCAGTTACTCCCAATTCCTGCCTCTCGCTCACCAAAAACTATTTCCAATTATTTACACAATTTCTATCCCTGCATGTTTCTTTTGTATTCACTGCTGGTTGTAGCCTTCCCGGGGTGGGGGGCGGGGGAGGCGGGGCACCGAAATCAGCTTGGGCCTCAACAAAGATGTCAGGTTGATTCAAACATCAAGACTGTCACCTAACCCTGGCAGAATTTGCTTCCTACTACTCTAGCCCCTCTACCTGGCTGCTACTACAAATCACATCCCTTGTGCTATTACTTACTATGAAACTGGGAGGCTCTCAAGAACTGGCTATCTAGTACTGACAGTGGTGGGTTGGGAAGAGTGTGTATGAATGAGCCTTCTAGTTCCCTCAGCAATATACTGAAAAAATGTCACAGTTTTGAAGTTGGTAGTCATGGCGATATCTGGTGTACACAACAAGGGCTGGAGGCACCAAGCCTCAGAGAAGAGTGAAGAGCAGCCCGTTGTTGCAGCCTTTTCAGGACCTCCCAGTATTGTGGAACCACGAGTTCTACTGCAGCTATCTGCTGTAGGCATCAGCTTGCAGATTTCACAATGAATTGGTCAGCATGTGGGAAAAACAGAACTGAAAGTAATCAGGGATAAGGTAAAGGCCTTGGATGGAAAGAAAGTGAGAGGTAACTGGCAAGTACAGTTGGTACAGATGTTATTAGCAAAAACAGCCATCACTGCTTTATTAAATTATTAAAACGATTAAATAATTTTAATTATTAAATGATGATTAAACTATCAATAAAACATTAATGAGATCTGATGCTGTTTTCATAAGTAAGGATAACCTAACTTCTTGTTATAAGCCTGATGTTTTATCCTGCCTTTCAGCAAAACCAAAAGCAATCCACCTGACCATTAATCTATTACATTAAATTTATTCCTCTAAAATTTGGAATGCAAGTCACTTTGTAGACGTTAACATTAAAATTTTCCCTGGCATTCATTTTTTCAAAAACTGTCCTGCAGCATTTGTATGTCATTTCTTCTACAGACATTGACATAGAAGTTTGATGTAGAATTATCAAACTTTATTTTTCCCAAGTGTCCCTAACGAGTTCCAGGGCCTTTTAAAGGCTTTGAGTTGATGCAAAATGGGAGTTAGAGTTTGTAAAAGTGCTATAAACAAAAATGTATAATCATATTTGTGTGTGTGCGCGCGCACATGCACACACACGTGTTTAATTGAAAACAAACACTGAAGTATAGTGACCAGGGAAACATAACTGGTGATCAGTACTGATTTCGCAGAGAACCTGTTGTTACAAAATGAAAAATCTTGTAGAGAAGGCTGGGTAATTTAGTTTATACCTTCAGACAATGAATATTGTCTTGTAAAATGACTAGCACTTGTTACTTCACGTAAACATTACTGTTTTTAAGATAGAATAATCTAAGTGAGTACCATGCAGATACGCTGCAAGTATCATTTGACATGCTTACCCTTGGCAGTTCATGATACCAGCTGAACACATCTATGCCAATCAGCGAGAAGATTCTAGCTAAAGGTGGAAGAATTTGTTTGGTGATATAGTAAGTAGCATTCAGCCTCAGGTTGGGATCTTGTAGGACTTCAATGGGCCGTCTCACCAGTTGTATAAGTGGCAATCCAGGCATGCCATACACAATGACATAAGGTACTCTTTCCCCAGCTCGTGGCTCAGAGCGTCGGTCATAAGCAAGCATCCTCCTGTTTAAAAATACTGTCTTAAAACATACTCTAAAATGAATTATTAGCAAGTGAAATGACTATAAACTAACTGCTCCCACCTGAAGGTCCTATTAATGATTTTAAAGCCTGAAATCCGTATCTAACATGCACACGTCCACACACAACCTTCATCTTGAAGACAGAAGTGTGCCCTACACAGAATGCAGACTATGCTCCATCTTTCCTATATGGCCACCTGTAGTCACCTTTTTGCTACTTTTTGTTTAAAAGGAACACTTTAAAAAAGAGCAGCCCCACTATAATAGAATGAAGACACATGTCCAGAGTGCAAAGGACTTTACATTCTTCAACTAAAAACAAGGTTCGATCATTGTCAGTCATTTAAATCTTTGAGAAAAGATATGGCACTTATTTTAAGACAGTGATTTTCAACTGTTATGGCATACAATATTAAACACTCTTAGGTATACACTCACATAAACATGCTTCACAAGATAAACCTAGAGATTTCAAACAGGAATCCATAGCATCAAAAACATTCCGATTTGCTACGACCTGAGTTCTTTGCAACAGAAGAACTGCTCTATTATTTTTCCATAGTTAAAAGAAACCAGTGAAGGCTAAGGGCTGGCATTTTCTGAAGGGTGCTTTGGGTCTAAAATTCAGCTTTAAGAAATTCTGTATTGTGCAAGGACACAAATTAGGTGACTGGCAAAATCTGTTGAATCAATTTGCATATACACTATAACAGACAAAAAAACCCCAGCATGAAACATGCACTACTGGTAAACAGATTCATTCTTTAATATCACACACTGTGGCTGAAGTACTGTTTAACAGCATTAAAATGCAAGAATCTGCTAGTAATATTTATCTATAAAATGATACTTAGTGCAAGTGAGAGGCCAGATAGTCTTAGAGATTGAAGTCCTTTATATAAAGTGCAGGAAAAGTATAAGCAGTAACAGCAGAGGGTTCATTACATTGTCATGACACTAGGCCTTGTTTTTGACCTCCAGGAAAGTCTCTCTTTCCAGGAATAAAGAAGCATTTGGAATTCCATAACCCATCTGCCCTCTGGGGAGGTGAGGAGATCCTCAACCCGTGTTAATGGAATAGTTGCCTGGTAAGTAAATTCATAAATCAGAGCTTTAGATACTTCACATTACCTTGTGATTTCTAGGGCTGGCACACAGGCTCCTGGTCTGTAAGCAAAACTCCCTCTGTATTCTTTTGCAAAGATAAAGTCTTGTATACTGGCTTTCCCTTCTAGTAACTTCAGGCATTGATTCTGAACATATTGTTTGATTTGACTTATGTCACGAGTTTCAAATAGCAGCTTGATAGAACGCTCAAGTATCTTAAAAAAAAAAAAAAGAACTTATAAAAATCTCATTCAAAATTGGAAAAGGAGTTTAAATTCTAGTAGGATATAGTCTGCATTTAAATATATATAAATTAATGTTTTTGAAGTTATTCTGTAAATGTAAGCATGTATGAGATGTGTTGCTCTCAGTAGAGACTTTCGAATCATTCTTTTCTTACTGTTTCTATTTTGCAAAATAAAGAAAAACTTTAAACACTGTGTATGAAAGATGTACAAAAAACTGACTGCAACTACTGCTTAACAAAGGGGGTTTTTTAAAAAATCTAAAATAGACTATTACCTAACATCCTTCACTAACCTCCTCTCCACAAAGATGTTCACATGAAGACATTACGAAAAAAGCTAATCAGCTTGAAAGAACTACAGCAGCACTCTAGGTGGAAGAGTCATTGGGTGTTTTGTAATGGTAACACTGGCTACTAGCTACTTGGGGCATCTTTACACGCGCATTGGGGTGGAGAGGGGGTACTTTAATTAGAGCAGCTCTGATACCATTATCCTTCTTTGACAAAGAACTTGTCCTACTGGATACGGGGGAAACAAGCAGATATGATAGATCTTGAGTTTAGTGCAAGGCTTCTAATAGTCTCATAAACAAGTTAGAGTTATGATCTATGTACAACCATCATCAGGTGGGCATACAACATCTCTCAAAGAGAAGCATCAATGAACGGCTCCTTGTCAAGCTGAGAGGGTACCTCCACTAGTGTTTTGTACAGGTCCATCTCGGCCTCAAGCTATATTCAATATTTTCATTACCATTGTAGAGGACACTTACAGAATTTGTGCTTGGCACCAAGAGTTTTGGAGTGCTGGATCAGAATTCAAAATGACTGTGACAAATTGGAGAGCAGGTCTTAAAAACCAACAACATTAGGTATATAATGTGTAAAGTCACTATACTTTGGAAGGAGAAATTGATTGTACAAATTACAAAACAGGGACTATCTGGTGGGGCAGCTGTATGGCAGGAAAGGATCTGAGGATTATAAACTGAGCCAACACTTTGATGCTCTTGTAAGAGCAAATCTCATTTTGAGATGCATTTACAGGAGTGCTGAATATACGACAAACATGTAAGTATTCTGCTCAACTTAGTACTGGTGAGGTCTCAGCTGGAGTACTATGCTTAGTTTTGGCACTACACTTTAAAGAAAGGTATAGACAAACTGGAAAGAGGTCAGGGAAGAGCCATTTGAATGGCAGGAGGCTTTTAAAACATGATCTATCAAGACAAGTTGAAGGGATTGGGTTTATTGTCTTCCAATATGTAAAAGGCTGTGAAACACTGATCAATTCTCCACAGCCATTCAGGGAAGGACAAGAAGAGTATGGCCATATGATCAATTTGCCATGCTATAAGTTGGTAGTTACTGTGTCCCTGCTTTGTGTCAGTGGCTCCACAGTACCCATCCACATGCATGCATTTCTCTCACTTTCTGCAGGGTAAGGGCAAGCACATGGGCTGTAATTGCAAAGCAGATGGCGTGGAAAAGCTGTGTCCCTAATATCCTATTGAAAAAAAAAATAGCTTAATTTGCAACAGTAAAGTTTTTAACTGGATATTAAGGAAAATGTTCTAGTTGTAAGAGTGGGAAAACACTGGAGCAAGCTACTTAGGAAGCTTGTAAAACACCCCTCCTTGGAAACTTTGAGGAACAAGCGAGACATGTTTCTTAGGGATGCGCTAGGTAAAACTGGATCCTGCCTCTGTGCAGGGGTAGAAAGGATGATCTCTTGAGGTCCTGTCCAGCCCTGTATTTCTATAGCAGTGGCTTCAAAGGGGGACAGGTAGTGTAAGGGAATTGTTATGCTGCAGCAGTAACAAGTGATACAAGTGAGTGAAACTGCCCCAACTTTGACTCCTGATGAAGCAGGGTTTAAAGTCAGAGCAGTTTTGCTATACTTGTATCACTACAGGCTCATGCAGCCTGTTCTTAAGTAGTAGCTCCAGCACCTGAGGGTGCTCCACATCTTCTTTTGCCCATACCTATGCTTCTATGCTAGGCAAATACATTATACCAACAACTGCTTCAGTTTATCTGAGATGAACAATTTTTCCAGATGTATTGGGAGAAAGTAAAAAGCCATCTTCTGCAAAGAAGAGAATTAACTATCACTTAGGCCAGGGGTACTCAATCCCAGGCCCCTGGGACAGATTAAGCTGCTGGCACATGAAACTCCCCAAGGCTCTGAAAATTTGGTGGCAGGGGAATGGTGGCACTACTTCCCAGCTGCCAAACTGCTGGATCTGTAGGCAGCCCTGGGCTTTATGTGCTCCTTCAGGCACCTAACCCCAGTGTGCACAGCCAGTGTCAGGCCTAAGGGCCTAAGCCTGGCACACTAAGGTAGTGTCGCACCTCAGGACCAATCCCAGCCATGTGCGAATGAGAGGGGGTGGTGTGGGGCCTCAGGGCCTGATCCATATGCAATTCACAGCGCCTTGGCTGGCCCCTGTGCACGGGGCTTGATCTGGCCCTGTGCTGCTCATCTGGCCCATGGGACCCAAAGCTTGAGCACCACTGACTTAGTATGCTATTGCCATGGAACAGAAAATAACTCCCAAACTAACAAATGCAAAAAGACAGTTTGGATTTAATCAAAAGTAGCTTAACAGAAGACTAACAAAGAAGCTCATGGGGTACTGGGCCATGTTAGAGAGATTCTAGTGGCAGCTGCTACGTATCATTGCTCTATCAACCTTGTATCATTTTTACCTCTTGTGTTTATACTCTCTCCTCTGCCTGACATTTTTCAACTATTGAAGAGATTTTTTTTTGGAATGAGACAGAACATTCTTTTGCCAACTTGTCTGAATCACTACAGATGAAACAAGTCAGAGGTAAAAACAAAACAAAAAAAGAACATGTAGCTGGGACAACTGACTGAGGCAAACACTTCAGCTTTTTAGGAAGAATTTGTTCTTGATTTGACTAGGCACAAAAGATTTTTTTAAGTCAAGTTCAAAATGCACAATTAAGGAAGCATAGATTCTACATGAATTATTGGGCATAGGGAAAACTGTAGTTGACAGGGATACCTTTAGGTAGTGGAATTCCCTGAGAAGTACCAAGTACTTGAAGAAAATGGACGGAGACCCAGGGTGGGCATTCTGTAGAGTTTGTATAGCGTTGAAGGAAGGGTCCTGTGTTCTCCAAAGAGTAAATGCACTGAATAAATTAGGGGGTGGAATGACTGCCAGATGGTAGACTGGGAATTGGCAGGACCCTGTCGTACCATGCGATACCCTCAGTGAAAAAAGCCTGATCTCAAATTACTAATGCTGGGGGAAAAGGTAGGAAAAACCTCAAACAGAGGGGCTCTCTCTAGACTTAAATATTATTTGGAGGCAGCACTGTATAAAAATGTAAAAGAACTAGTTAAGCATATTTCATTAACTTAAAAGATTATGCATGTTGTCTTACCTTGGAAACAGCAGGACAGGAATCTCTTCGGACTGTTTCTATACCTTTTGCATCAAATACTGGGTCCTTTTGGTCCAGTGTTTCATACATATAACCCACATACCTCTTCTTGGTTTGCAAGACACATGGCAAATAGACCTGTTGAATTAAGAAAAAAACTAGCACCTTTAATGTGAATTTACTAGCAATGTAAGATTGAATTCTTAGAGAATTTGCAAAGAGTTATTTATTTTTATTCCTTTTTCACCCTTTGTCTTGTCACAAAAATAAACAAAAATAAATTAAAGGTCTGCAAAGAAAGCGGATTAGGAGAGCGTCATTGCTTAACTGTAGTCACCCTGTTAGACCTAGGAAGATACTGCAACATGTGATATGCCTTCTGAGAACCCTGCAATATTCAGGGAGATAGTAACACACTGTAACAGAGGTATTCTTCATTATTAATTGCCTTACTTTTCTGGACTGTAACCAGACCCTCTTTTGATATAATTGTACATTTAATTTAACAAAGTTAGCTTTAAACATCAAATGGAAGAAAAATCTTTCAGCAACAGCGAAGATCTTTAGTTGGTGTAACTTTTAAAATGTGAATGCACGAGAATAAGGCACTTCCACAATAACTAAACTTTCACTAGCTGTTCCTCTGGGATGCAGTATATTATTTGGAGTCACGCTTTTTCCAGGAACCCATTCTCTGTGGGTGGCTTTGGGTTGTTATTCTGTATGCTTATTTTTTGTATTCAATAGAGGTAAGTTTTCAAAAGGTCTTTAAACACTTGTTAAATAACGATCACTGCACTGATAGCCATTCCTCCCTTTAAAAAAAGAAAAAAAAGAATCCAACTTGCTGCAAAGAGAATTTCAGAGACTGAGGGTGAAGTAAGAACTGAACCTTTTGCAAATGTCCCCAGTCACTGGTTTACAACTTGTCGCAGGTCAGAGGTGTCCACGTGTACAGTGCCCTAGTGTTCCAGGTAGAGCAGTAGAGCACTTTTTAGGCAATGAAGTGCTGTAGCTCCAACACCAGGGAATGGGAGTGAGCACCCATCCTAGTAAGTAGAGGGGAAGAGGAGTGCTTGCACCTGTGCTTTGGAGGTCCCAGGGGACAGGTGACCTGTGGCAGGGTATTTTTCACTTTTCTTCTCTCCCCTTTCTCCTCAACATGAGTCCAATAAAATTCAGTAGCCTGCAGTTAACTGAGGTCTGCAGTGTGCTTGCCTGGCTTGGGGTGGCTGGAAGGGGGTGGGAGGTGGGAGTGTCTTTTGGGTTTCCAGGGGCTGGGGATGGGGCATGATGAGGGGTTACAGTCAAGTAGGGAGCAAGTTGTTAGAGGTAAGCCTTTATTGAATAAGCAGTGTAAAGGAAGAGTTAAAAAGTGCCAAAAAGAGGTGGGGAGGGAGGAGGAAGGGGCAGTGACTATGTACCCAAGTATCCAGTTGCAGAACTGGGGATGAAGAACAATGCAGTGTGGGATGCCTGGAGGACCAGATCTGTGTCACTTAATGCTTGGAGTTCACATACAACACTGAACCAGCGCACTTTAAACCAGTTCAAAAGAGTACCAGATTTTCCAGTTAGACTTGTGAACCATTTCAAGTGACTTCAAACCAGTTTTAAGATTTTGCATATCTATCCATTTCAGTTTTAAAACCCACTTAAGCTAGTCTCTTAAGTATTAATGTGTGTCTATGCCCTGACTGTTGCATCTAGGAAGAAAGACCATCTGTTGTCCTAATGTAAAAGTGGGAAATGCTCTTGTTTCCTTTGCAAACTTCCTCTGACAAGTCTAAGGAAACCAAGGTCATAAGTTTTAAGCAACATATGGTTCAGATAAATCATCAACAGACCAATGCGTTTGAAGGAACAACATGTTCTAGCCATATATTTAGAATAAAACGTTTTTCCTTTACCTTTTCAAACTTCAGTTTTACTGGTTTGGGGTTTGTAGCTGTTACAGCTTCAGCAATTTCTTGACCAATCTTAAAAGACTGTTCCTTAGTGGCTCCTTTCAACAGTACAAACATGCTAGAATATAAGAAGTAGAAACAGGAAATAAGGATACTGATACTTCAAAATCTCTCTTGGAATGGGACATCTACAGTAAATCTGTCAATATCTTTTTGCATGGAAAACAGGATTACCAAATTTCTAGATTGCTGGTTGTTCTACTCACTGAAATATAGTGCCCCAGCCACTTTTTCAGTTGCCTCTACCAATTCAATTTGCATTCTGGGTCTCTCTCTGAAGTTACTTCTGTATTTCTGGTTTGCTTACAAGTAGCCCAAACCCTGGTACTTGTGGTGATGCTATCAACAGCCTTAGTATTGGAATGCTTGGTGTAGGGAAAGACCCTCTCAGTACTGGAGAGCAGCACAGTCTTTGCTATTGGAATAGATCCTCAGTGCTTACTCTGCTTTCAGTATCATGGGATTGGTAAGGAATCCTCAGGAAGAGAGATTCTTGGCAGGGGCTAGCTGGTTGGGATTTCAAGGACTACCACTGCTCACTATTGCTGCAGAAGCAGTCCTCTTTGTTGTCCCTGCCTGAGTTCTGTGGCTGTTAAGTGGTGCTATGCAATGCAACCTGGGAGTGTGGTGTGGTTTTCTGACTAAATGGGGTTCACCACATGAGAAAGGAGATGTGTTTCTCCATTGTGTTCAGCATCACTTGCATGGTTCTAGCATCTGTTGTCACAGCAACAGTACTGTGATTAAGAGTTCCTAGGGAATGAAAATTTCACAAATCTTAAGGATAAAAGTGGGACATGCATGCAGTTTTCCAGAAACAACAAATTAATCACACTTACATCTGCTCAAATGCCTTTGCAGAAACCAAAGAGAGCTAAAGACTCTGCTGTAAATTTTGCATAGAAGACTATCCAACTGGTGGCCTTCAGACTGCATGTGGCCCCCAAGAGGTTAATTTGCAGCCCTCAGGCCCTGTCCCCCTCCCCCCACCACAACTGCTTTCTTGCTGTTGCCACCAAAGTCCATGGGGGGACAGGGTGGCATGGTGCATCCTTGCAGGAGCTTGTGGTTGGGGGCTGGGGAGACCCAGGGACTTTGCACAGTGTGGGGGTGCTGGTATGGCACAGTGTGGTGTGGAAGTGCCAACACAGTTCAGTGGGAGGAGGAAAGGGAAGCAGGGGACTCGCATACAGTGTGGTGTACAGCTCACGCAGCACTTAGCTTGGGAGCCATGTGGTCCTTATGCTATGGGGCCAGGGGACTTGTGGTCCCCAGCTGCTCCAAAGTTGGAGAGCCCTGCCTTAATGGTTACTATTGCTGAGCTGATCATCAGCACCACAGAGGAGGAGTGGCAATTAAATACTTTTTGGTAGACCAGGGTCCACAAATGTTGAAAGCATTATCACTTTTAACACGAACAAAGTTCAGGACCAAAAATATGTCACAATTTTATGAAAGGGAAGCTCTCCGGTTCCCTCTCTATAAAACGATCATGATACTTGGGCGTTTTGGGAGATTTAATAATGACTGGTTCTTTACCGAAAGTTAATCAGAAGGATTGCTTAACCATAGCTATCTGCATAATTTACTGTAGAATAGTTATGACATGCAAGCTATTTCCATTGTAGTTAAGTGTGGAAGTGTTCCATGCAGGACCAATATTACATTAAAAGTCAAAGAAGCACTCACCTACAGATCCTAGTCATTTTTTTACTCACTAGGAGCCTCATCCATAGATGAATACTAATTGCAGTGGCTGGGTGCTGTAAACTACACCAGCATAACAGCTCCTAAATTAACTTTTGCAGGGCTTGCAGATAGAAGCAAGCCTCTGTCCCCACCAAGACCAGTTTGGGAACTGTCCTTCCCTCCAGCTGGACCATGAAGCAAGGTGGAGTTGGGGGTGTGTGTGGGAAAAGTGGAAGCAGGTGTGGAGAAAGTCTAGTCACAGCCCGGACTCTATAATATAATTCTATTACCAATACTTGACTGTGTATTCAATATACCAGGGAAAAATGTTTATTAAAAAAAACAACAAAAAAAAAAATACAGAGAGCTGCCATAAGCGTAATATTTGAATCAGGATGATAGCCTCCTTTGCAAGTTTAGTTGCATATGAGTAACTGTTTCTTATATCATTGGAAGCAGCAGCTATTAATTACCTGTCAGTATCACCATATACAACACGAGCTCCCCATTTTTTTGTATCATTCACCAGCTTTATTGCTCGCTCCAATGTCTCTCTGGCTTTGTGGACAATACTATCCCCAATCTGCGAAAAAAAATAAACTGAAACTTTTTTGTTTTTATTTTACCACAACAACTGCTATGTAACACTGGCTTTGTTCTGAACTGATCTTTTAATAAGCAGGACCATTGTAAAACAAACTGATACATTTGCTGGTTTAAAAAAAAACGTAGCAAATGGAAAGAGAATTCTGGAAACGGGTTACTGAAAGCTGCATGGTTCAGGGAATAGCGAAAGAAATGCTTAAAGAGATAGAGGGATTAATTTAGGAGGAAAGATTAAAAATGGCTTAGCTTGCCCAAACAAATGATGAAGAGTTGCAGCCTTCTACAGATATCTGAAAAGTCAAAGTAACCACTAAAAAATGATTAAACTGACCCAAAAGGTAACAGGTAGAGGTAGTGAAATTTAGTTGGAGTAAAGAGAAGAGTTGGTATGGGGCATGACTCTCACAGAAATGCTAGGCCATGAGTTATTCACCTCCTGAAGAAAATGATTGAAATCCCATCATCTGTGTAATTTAAAACTAAACCAGGCACATGAGAATATACTGCAGGAAAAAATGTCGATTAGCATAGAGGTGGACATGTGACCCAAAGAATTTCCTGTGTAATTTCGATTATTCTGTTGAAGCAGAGATGTCTTGAATCCATACAAACTTATCAGTTGCCAGTTTATAAAGAAACCAGTTCAATTAGGGTTCAGAGAGAGCAGAAGTTAGCTGCATTAGCCTGGAGTCAGGCAGAAGACAGAATAGATTTGCACCTTATAGGCTACATCAGAGACGTGTACCATAAAGCCTTGTAAGCTGCAGCTTACTTCATCAGATGGTGTGAAGGAACTGCAGGAAGCAAAGCTTCTAAACAGAAAGCAGTGATTGTATCACAGAGCTTACAAAGCTTATGTTATATTTCTCAGTTTTAATTAACCTGTTTGCCATACACTGAAAAAATTCTTATTTTGTTCAAAGAATCATAGAAAATTAGGGTTGGAAGGGACTTCAAGAGGTCATCTAGTCCAACCCCCTAAAGCAGAACAATTCCCTAACTAGATCATCCCAGCTAAGGCTTTGTCTACCCAGGGGGTCTTAAAAACCTCTAACAATGGAAATTCCAAAACCTCTCTGGGTGACCTATTCCACTGCTTTACTACTCCCCCCAGTGAGAAAGTTTTTCCTAATATCTAACCTAAACTTCTCTTGCTGCAACTTGAAATCACTGCTCCTCGTTCATGAAATGATCAGACTTGAGAGGTTGTCTGTTCATTTTTTCTTTATTCGTTCTAGCTATTAAATTAAGCTAACAAGTATATTTTCCCATTAAAATTGTACAACTCTCAGCCGAAAAGAAAGCACTGAAAATACACGCTGGGGAACCAGCACACTTACAAGATTCTAATCCCTACACAGGTGAAACTCATGATTTAAGGAACTGAAATAGTTTTTCTTGAGCATGGACATTCAGGATAGTGTTCCAACTATTTAATTATATCTACTCAAACACAAATGGGACGTTTGTAATTCTACGCTATATTGTACCATATACGAACCAACAGAAATAATTTAAATACAGTATGAAATAAAATTAAAATGGAATGCACATAATTTGTTCCATTACTACTATGTTATAATGAAACAAACTAATGTTTAACACTAGTGTTTAGTCTGTAATGTTTCTGTTCATTAAACAAAAGGCAAGCACTGAAATAAAAAAGTACAAAAACAACTATAATATCTTGCTTTACTGTTGATGAGCAGAACTTCAATCCAATCCATATTCACAAAACTATTCTTTACACATGGACTAATTCTAAATATTCTATTACAGTGAAAAAACAGGTTTCAATTATAGTAAGTTCAGCACTGAAGCCAAGGATTTATTTTTTCAGTACTTTAAGAAAAAAACAAACCGCTTCTATGGTCACATAGAAATGATTAAATGTATTTTTCAAGGAATGATATTACGTTAAGTCATAATGTCTGTTTTATTAAGTCTCTTTCCCAAATCCCCTTCATACTATATCAGCAGACCGTACCTCAACACATGGCATTCTTCCAGAAAAGTTAGCAGCAGTATAACCAAAGGTGACATTGGCTATAAGTTTAAGACCCAACTGACGTGCCTCAAGCATTCGTACTATAGCTCTGTCATGCTTGTGAGTCTTTACAGATTGCTTCACCATTATCCTAGTCTTCAAAATTTCTTCTAGCATTCTTGGCAGCACGCCCTTCCTTACTGAAGGCTGCCACAAAAGAAACAAAGAAAAAACAATATTAAAACATCCAACCGAAACAAAGAGAAAGGACAACCAGAAAAGCAAGAATGAGTATCTAACCCTTGATAAGAATACACAATAATGATGAGGTGCCTGAGACACCAATGATCTAGTGGTTAAAGATACTCAAAGCCCAAGACTTAATTTTCTTCTTTTTGATTGGTCAATGAAGAATGTAATATTATGTACTTTTATATTTATATAAGGATCTGTTAACTGTAATAGGATAGGAATATTTATATTCACATGTTCAGAATTGTTTTTTAAAATTAATACTCTTCATAGTATTTACTTTTAAGAGTACAGTGTTTATTTTACATTAAAAAAGTTGGTGATGGGGTAACAGCTTGTAACAGTTTGGATCCACATTCATTCATTAAACTAGTCAGCCAGCTGTACGCATGACAAAAATAGGCCCAAAATGGAACTCAAGGAGCTTAATCTCCAAAAACACAGACTTTTCCCTGAGAAAGTGCTTTACCAACTGAGTTTCAGAAAAACTGTTACATGTGGGCAATTACGTTTGATCCTAGCATGTGGTACAAGCATAGGCATAATTGTACTGTACAATCAGAAACATATTTTTAAATGCAGAATAAATAAGCTTTCACTGAAACTAAAAAGATTACAATCAACATTTTTATTTTTGAACTATCAGAAGTCCAACTGTGCGATGTGTTGGCAAGTGCTAGAAGATAAACAGACTGACATACAGAAAAATATTCTTTTTGCTTTTAAAGCTGCAACATATAAACTGCAATGTATCAATCCAAAAGGATTTTTATCTTATGTTAATCAATGAACTAACTTGTGAAAAATGTCCATCACACAGGAGCATAATAATTACCTTGACAAAAGCCACTCCACTGGGTGATACTGTAATATCATGCCGGATTTGGTAAAGTAAATCAGGAGGTACTCTGAGAGAGGTGCAGCCAAATTTAAACTCATCATATCTAGTAAAGAATAATATTAAATAAGCAAACAGAAAACTATCAGTTCCTTTATATTCAAATAAACTGGAAATACTAGTCTGTACTAAAATACTTACAAGTATTAACACAGATAATCTCAAAATTAGTTACATTTTGCTGTAAACAAGCAAAATATTGCTGTGCCAGTGCCAGCAGTGAAGGAGTTAATGCCACCACTGCTCCACCCTGTCACTGTAGCTGCCAAAGCCACATCATCAGTGTGGGCAGTAGGTGATTTTTTTGTCACCAGTGGCCATCAAATACACTAAATTCTGCTGCAGCCTCACCCCCTACGTATTGGACCACACTGATGCTGCAGGTCCAGTTGCCATGACAAAGAGGTTGAATTGTGGCAGCATTAATTTCTTGTCTGCTGGGAGCTGTGGCAGGTTGCCAACTGTCTAAATTTACAGACAGTCCATAAAAGAAACCAAAAAAGGGGCTAAAAACACTCATCCACGAAGTCCATAAAAAAGGATAGCACTATCTGTAAAACAAAACAAAACAAAAAAACCTTTTAAAAACCCTAAGAACCAGTGAGCTTGAATGAAGATCTGTCATTGGAATGGTGCTGGACTCAACACAGCAGCGCCACCTCATGGCTGAGCAGGAGTGCAAACCCTGCACACTGTTGCAGCCCATGTGAGGATCCAGAGACCCCTCCCCAACCTAAACATGTACTGCCACTGCATCTCATCAGCTGTCTCCTGCCTGTAATGGCTGCTTACTTAGCACCTAGGTACAGCTACATGGTCTCAGGGGCTAAGTACAGACAGTCAAAAAGCCCAAGGCTGAATCGATTCAACCTTCACAAGTTAGTTTAAGCTCTGCAGTTTCAACCAATAAGCAAGTGAACAGACATTCACTTTTCATTTCTGAAATGCAGCCACATGCTTGCAGTGGCCCAGGCCAAAAGCTGGGGGGCCCTAGAGCATTCTTCCCTGCTTGACTGGAGCAAACAGCTTGGGCCAAGACTAGCCTGCCCACCCTGCGTGGGGGGACGGGGGAGGTGCAAATCATCTTGGGATGCTGGGGGACAGAGTTAACTTGAATCTGTAGGTGATCTGGGACAGAAGTTCAATAAACCAACTGAACCTAAATCAGTGAAGTCTGATGCTACATCCATCCAGGTTTATCTTAAACTTGTTTCAGCCATTTTGAAAGCAGTTTATATGCACTGAACTTCTGTTGCGTTACAGATTTGCATTACAGTTTCTGATTACTTATACCAGTTTGTGTGTAATTTCTGTCCCTAGCCAGGCAGGTCTGAAGCACTGGATGGGACAGGGAGTGGTGGGGTGTGTGTGGTCTGGACAGACCTTCAGGGCTGTGTGGGGGGAGGCCTGTGTCAGTGAAGGTCAGATTTGGGGGGAGGGATGACAGGCTTGGTGGGAGCAGCAAGACGTAAAGCCATTGCTACAGTCAAGTAAAACTTTCTTAAAAACTGGTGTTAAACACCTAAATCTGAACCCTGCCCTTGTTATTGCTGTCCAGAGCCTGGCACAAGGGTTACATTTATATTATGTAAAACATGTCAGTAAAAACAATGTCAGTAAAAAAGTTTGATCATCAATAAATACTTTGCAGAATGTTTGGAAAAAATAATTTCTTGAGTTGGCAACCATGAGCTGCAACAAAAAGCCTCAGATGATTCACCACATAGGCTCACTGACACTCCTGCTTTAAGCCATTTAAAAATTTCAAATCATAACACTTAAGAAACTTTATACTAATGCCCAGTCACCACTTAAAATATCTTCCAACTCTTCCAAATATTGTTCCATAAAAAGTAACTTCAACTAAAATAAGCAGCAGGTTTTGCTTCTTTAAAATTAAAAAAAATCATCATTATACTTTAGGTCAATCTGCTCTTTCAGTTTAGCATAATTAAAGGAACAGGAAACAATAGTTCTTAAATTAAAAATCTATATATAGGCATATAAAGGAGGAGTATTACTTCAGATTGGAAGAGTCCCAATTGGTTTATATATCACATTTTTAAAAATAGAAACCTTAATGTAAACAGAACTGATTAGGGTCAGAGGCATGCATAAACATGTTATGACAAAACATGGAGAAAATATTAGCTAGAATGTGTCTTGACCTCTGATTTAGTCACAGTTGACATCCAAATTTCTAAGAATACTAGTTATAGCACAGAACTCGTAATTACAAATTGTTTAAAATTACTGCTGAAGCTTAGCAATGTTCCTTATTGCAACCCTTTGAGATGCTGCTATCTGCTCTCATTGGTAGTTGAGGGTTCTAAACATCTTACAAAAGAGTCTTGTAGGATCAAGGTTTATCTAAGAAAGAAACATTACTTACTTTCCTAAGTTCTCAACATGTCCCAGGCAGGTTGAAAAGCAGTAATTGTATGCTATCACTATAGACGGATACAATGACTGGAAATCTAGAACAAGAACAGCATTGCTGTAGAAACGGGATTCTGGCTCCATTATTAGGGGAACACATTGTGGGGGTCTCATCTGAGCTCGCTGCTGGATACTGGGTGTCACAGCAATGTAATTCATCGGTTTAGCAATACGCAGCATCATTGACTCCACACGATACTGCAAAACAATGTTTAATATACCAATGTTTGTTAATATTTCTAAAGTACAATATAGATCCTAACTATATATCCATATACATGTGTATTTGGGATGCTCTACCTTTAAAACGGATAGCAAATTTTCCAACAGAATACAGCAAATATTTAAGATACACTTATCCTTCATAAAGTAGAAGAATTGTTGCTTGTGTTTTAGCTTTAACTACTGAGAACCTTGCATTTTGATTGTTCAGCTATTAACAGTGAAATGAGCATTTCAATCAAGATATAAATTTGCAGCAATATATATGTGGCCATAGAGCTTTCAGCAAACAGATATCAACAAAGCTATATCTGTGCTAGACTTACAATGTTGCACAAACAAAACATAATGGCATATGATTCTTAACGTAGCATTTTAATAGAGAACCAAGTAAAAAAAACCCACTGTAATCAATAGAATTTAGATGTATTGATGTGAGCTGCCTACATTAAGAACTACACTCCACAATATGGTTTTACTAGCGTGAATAATAAATGCAGACTAATTTAGTACTTATGTAGTCCATTATCACTTCTCCAGGTTTCCACACTCAGAACCAGAGAAGACACCAAGAGATGAAACAGTGCTGAAATCCACTTAAAAGGATCAATGGTAGAGCTGGAAATACAACCCAGGTCAGCTGCCTATCTTGTAGGCTTGTTCCTATTCAGTGCATCACACAGCTTAATCCCTCTGCTGTGAAAAGGACAGGCAAGAAAAAGCAAGGCAAAGTACTTTTATCTTGCTCAAACCAACACAGTGACATCACCAGCTATTGAATGTCATAGACTGAAACAGGTAATAATACTATAAACCCTTAAGGGGTTTTTTAATTATTATTTCTATAGATGTAGATATACATCTCGTAAAAATACTGTATTTTCCTGCATATAAACACACAGCTTTTCCCCCTAAAAGTCAGCCCCCTCAAAATTGGGACATGTCTGTTAAGCAGAGAAACTGACCAGGATAGAAGCACCCTGCTTTGATTTTTGTCCCATGGTGCAGTAGCTGTTGCATTACTACTCAGGTAGCTGAGAGAGACAATAGACTTAAATAGCTCATTGTTGTCACTTCAAAACTATTTAAAACAAAACAAAAAAAAACCTCTCTGATGTTCCACTAACCAAAATAATTTTTATTTGGGCAATTTTGCTGTCTGCCAGCTGCTCCTGGTTTCTGCCCTCTTATATCACAGCCCTGGAAACTTTTTACCTCTTTTCAAAATCATGAATGTATCTATGGAAGCCAGTCTTTAGCAACAGCTAGGGTTTCAACTAAGCAGGAAAGGGAGAGCAGAGTTATTTGAAGATTAGGTTGTGTCCCTGCTCTATGCAGCCATAACTTGAGAATTTTTTTCTCTTCTTCTTTCTGACTTTCAAAAATAAGGTGCATATTATATTATGGGCTGTGATATAAGCAAGACAAATACTGTACTACTACTTTAATATCCTTTTTCAAAATAAAAAAATCCTACAACTCTGCATTCTTATATCCCCTTCCAAAAGATCTCAAGAGTATTTTAAAAAACAAACAAACAAAGAATTAACATATAGTATCTATAAAAGACAGAAATAATATCCCTGGAAAGGAAACACTGGAACAGGCAAGGAATGTATAAGGAAGCAGGAATAGTACTTAAATCTTCTGAACTCTTATTTCCTGCTGTTTAAACCATGATTACCCTAAAAAGTGTCCCTCTCCCAGAACAAAGATCTCCATATCAGTTTCATTAACTGAGGTTACATTCATTCCATTTGTGATTAGAATACTTAGCCTATGAAACAAATAATTGGAAAAATAATTGTAGAAGTTTGCCTTGTTATAGCAGCTTTTTATGCTAGTGTTTTTAAGGTTGCAAGCACTTTTAGCTCAAGCACTTGTATACCAGGGGTGGGCAGAATCCGGCCCACCCAGGCCATTCTGTCTGGTCCATGGGGCCCCTAGACATTTTTTAAAAATTAATATTTATTTGCCTCTGGCTCCTGTCAAAAGTGACAGGAGCCAGGGGCAGTAGGACCCAGCAGAAGCCACAGCAGGCTCCTGGAAAAGCAGGGCCCACCTTGCCCCATCTCCACCAGCTGGAAGGACCATGAGGCTGTTCCTGCCTGTGGAGTGAGAACTTCAAGTAACTAGAGCAAGGGCGGGGCGACGTGCTGCTGGGGCTGGGGTATGGGGGGTGTGCAAGCTGGTCCCTGTCTGGCCACAGGACTGGGAGCAAGGGGGCGCAGAGGCAGCAGAGCCAGTGGGGCCCAGAGCAGGGTGGCTTGCCTCTCTCCATGCTGGGGCAGCTTGGCCTTGCTCCACAGAACCCAGCCAGCTGCGCCCCGGGCTCCTGCCACCCTGCTCTGGGCCCTGCTGGCACTGTCCCCAGGGCACTGCCTGGCTGTCGCTGGCTTCCAACTCCTCTGTCCAGCCCTGGGGGCAGCACAGGGGCCGCCTGGAGTGGTATGACCCAGTAGGGACGTGGCCTGGGACATGGGGAGGCAGTGTGGAACTTCCATCCCGCACCCAAGGCTTGGGGCGGCAACGGCCTGGCTGCCCACCCCATGCGAGGCTACAGTGGGTGCTGCTGCCCCGGGGGGGAAGGCCCGGGCTCTCCTGTCCCACAGGGGCCCAGTGGCAGCTTGCTCCTTGGCCCCAGGACAGGCAGGGAGGCTGCAACAGGAGCAGGAGTGGATCCGTGACTGCTTTTCTGCTCCAGAAGCTGTGAGGAGCCCAGCTTCCCTGAGGAAGCTCCTGGCCAGCCCTGGGGGCAGCACGGGTCACCTCCTGAGGCTGCTGGGGGTGGCACGACATGGCAGGGTCCTGGGTCAGGGCATGGGAAGCTTGGGGAGGCTGCAGGAGATTTCAGAGGAAAAAAACAGCGGTGGCTCTGCGCCGGCTCCTGGCGCAGCCTCCCACCTGTCCTGGGGCTGGCGGTATGAGCTGCTGCCAGGCCACTGGGCCCGAGGGGTGGTGGGGGGGAGGAAGGCTGGGCCTTCCACCCAGGGTGGTGGCACCCACCGGGGCCACCCATGTGTGTGTGTG
>NW_017728918.1:89341627-89343168 GCF_001723895.1 Crocodylus porosus
CTTCCAGTCCCAAGATGGTGACCAGGGGGTGGGGCACCTGTCAAGGGGCAGGGTTACCCATGCAGCCCTCAACAGCTTGCCAAAGCTTGTTAAGCAGCCCCCCACCCAAAATAATTGCCCACCCCTGTTATATAATCAGAAAACCCTTGTTTTCACATTTTAGCCTGAGAGCTAATATATGCTTGGGCAGAACAAAAAAGTGCTATTTTCCTTGAGAGGTTAAAGAAAATCTCTTTGGCTTCATATAATTATGTAAGATGGGGAAAAATACGTTTTAAAGAAACATTCAGGTTTTCTTTGCATACAAGTTACTCAGAATTGTCTGCATCTTTAAGTTAAAAGTCAGAGAAAGGTATTCCACAAAGGCATTATTTGAATAACAACTCCAACCAGAGTAGTGTAATGTTACAATAGTATAGCACTATAAAATTAGATTCATAGAATGTAAGCTGGAAGGGACCTTGGAAGCTCATTGGGTCCAGCCTCCCTGCACCAAGCAGGAAAGACAACTGGGGTGACCCCAGCAAGGTGACTGTCCAGTCTTCTCTTGAAGTAGACATAGAAGAGGAGGAAGAGCAGAAAGTTTTGAGATTAGAACATTACTCATGTGGTGCTTTGTTACCTTTTGTATCGGTTAATATATACATTCCATACAAAACCTAAATTTAAAAAACAGTAGGGCTGCAAAGCTGAGTATTTAATAATACCAAAGCAAAAATTTTTCTGTGTAATCTTGATTCTGACCCAAACATACAGATAACAGGAGGTAAAGAACCTCTAGGGATAAAAATTCAAGTTGGTAGACAAGTTGAAAGGTGAACAGTGAATATTTCTCTCCTCACTGTTATATGCGGCCCTCTGCTTCAAGCACTGGACATTCAACCACTGCACTACAATGTGGATTACTGTTGATTACAATGGAAAAGATAGGCCCAGGGAGTCAAAGGTGTTAACATGTTTTCTTGGCACTGTACACCATTAAACAGTTAATCAAGGTGTGGGGTTGCACACATAAGCCTTGGACTGTTTAGTTCCAGTGCAAAAAAGTCAATAAAATTTTGTTTAGCTTTTCAGTAAAGATTTGTAAAAAGAAGGAAAAAATCAGTTAAAATACCTGACATGTAAAGCATTAAAATAAGTCTTAATATTAATAACACCTCTAATTCCACCTAATTCCCTTTATCTTCAGAAGGAAAGTGTTCTTACAAGAGATACCCTTGCTTGATAGTCTTTTAGATGGTATTATAGATTAATTGCTGTTTTATAGGTCAAACCTGCTTCCTAGAAGCACGTGAGGGGAGAAAGGAATGGCAAAGATAGAAAATGCAGCTTCTGCTTCTGGTGCTCCTATTTGTAAGCACTGCTCCAGAACAACAGTTCAGTACTTCATCTTATCAACCACTTTGAGGTCTGGCCAAACATGTACCCACTTCAGGACTGCTTTTAGTTGCATTTTAGGCCAGAAACTCCCCATGTGCCCTGGGTGGGGTGCTCTGGGGGCCCAGTCCTGTGCATCTCAGGAACGGCTGTCCAGGATCAGG
>NW_017728918.1:89343708-89347481 GCF_001723895.1 Crocodylus porosus
CCCCCCCCCCTTGCCGCCTTAGGAGCTTCCTGGTATAAGTGTGCTGGGGTGCCTTCTGTATATGGTATGTCAGTCACCTCCATGTTACCTGGTGGGGCAACAGTGGCAAACCAGAGCAGACACAGGGCAGCACTATGTGGGCTCTCGGCAGCTACACAAGTAAGTGCCTGGGGTGGTGGTGGTGGTGGGCATGCTTTTACCCCATGCTAAGGATCAGTTTCTCTCCTGTACCACTACTGCTGAGCCTGGGCCCCAGCACCTGCTCCATGCTCACTCATCTGGGCTGAGCAGTGGCAGCAGCTAGGCAGAAACTGTTGCTTGGTGCAGGTGAAAAGCGCCCTCTTTCTTTTGCTGATGCCGGGCAGTTCTTGGTGCAGCCGCCTGGAGCCCACAACACACCAGGCTGCCCTGCACCTCTGTCACCACTGCCTCTGGGATGCCCAGCGTGGCATTGGTGACACTGCAGAGCAGCCGCAGGGCAGACCAGAGGTGGTGGTGATGGAGACATAGAGCAGTGCTGCACGGGCTCTGGGAGACCACACCAAGAACTGCCTGGAAGTGGTGAGGGAGAGGGGCTGCATTTCCCCTGCATTGCTCAGCTGCTGCTGCTCAGCCCAGATGGGCAAGCCCGGAGCAGTGGGGTGCACATGGAGTCAGGCTCTGTGTGTGCTGGTCTCTGTTGCTAACACGGGGCTGGGGCCAGAAGCAGCAGCAGCTGCAAGGAGCCACCCCAGCTCCGCTGCATGGCCAGGGCTGGCAGAATGTGCCAGGGCTGGGCAGTGTGAAGTGAGCACAGGGTGTGCTGGGGCTGTGCGCTAGTGGCACTGGCAGGGAGGCACCACAGGGCACGTGGGCTCTGCCTTGTTGCAAGGTGGGGGCAGGTGCTGACTGGCTCAGAGGGGTGCGCACAGGGGGCTCCCATGCATATCCCACCATACCCTCAAACCCTCCCCTGCAAACTCCACAACCAAATTTTCCCTTGCATACCCACAAACCCCATACCCAACCACACCCCCCTCAATATACAAGAGTAAGACTACATTTTGAGCTATTATGGAGTCACTTTTTTTATTTATTTACACCCCCCCCCCGATGAAAACATTTTTTTAAAATAAAATTAAAATACGTTATTACAGATGTTTGATTTTTAGTACATCATTTGATTTTTTTTTTTGGTTCCAAGATGGCAAACCCCTTTCACAAAAGGAGTACTTCCAGAGCAAGGGGAGGGACTTCCAGTGGCAAAGGTCAGAGATTAAGTGGTGGGACTTCTGGTCTTAAAATGGTGACCAGGGGGCAGGGTGCTTGTCAAGAGGCAGAGCCACCCTGCAGCCTTCAACAGCTCACCAAACTTGTTAAGCAGCACCCCTAGCCAAAAAAATTGCCCGCCCCTGCTCTAGCAAATCCCTGGCCTCTGGTTGCACATCTTTCTTTAGTGCTCTACCTCATGAGAATGTGTAATGTAAAATATATTCGACAAATCTCCGCACAAGATTACCCTCTCAAATCTTCTTGAGTATGCTTAACCATCCTTCCGAAAAACTTTCATTTCCATTTTCAGGCAAAGACAAAACAGGAAAATTTCAGCCCATAGAAGTGCCATCCATGCAGCTGGTTCATTAAAATCCTTACCTGAGCTTATACAGCAAAATTCATTACGTCACTGAAGGCATTCTGTGAAAAGGATACACTTTGGACAACTTTTACTATAGGCACTGCTAAGTTACATGCTTATTACACAGACTGTTCAATAGATTCATTCTGGCATTTGAATTCCTTTATTATTTTTTACTTAATATTTTAAATCTTCTGTTGTATAATATGATCCTTTGCACACAACAAGAAAAAAAAGTAAATATATACCACTAAAGGAGTAAAACAAACTTCACACAACGTTTCTGAGAAGCATAAAGGAAGTTTTTAATCTTACCTGGGAACCTCTCGTTAATACATGCAAAAATTGGATTCCAAAAAGCCTGGCCATTTCACTGGTTCTGCCAATCAAATCCAGCTGTTCTAACAACTGGAGATTCCCACGGACCCGGCTAATGTAATGATCAACCATCTTCCATCTGTTAAAGAAAGCATATAGGTTATGAAGAGTCCAGCTAGGAAGTCTAATCACATGTATAAGCACTGCCACCATCTACTCAAATTGCATACATTTATGGATGAAGTTTGCAGACTGGAAAACAGAGTTTCCTACAAGATATGCTTATAAAATTACGTTATAATATATGAAAGTTTGTGGTTCTGCAAGTTGAGGACATAGAAAGACCATTTAAAATCTCTTTCTAAGTTGTGTGTGTACACCCACATGGATCTTTAAAAGGATTATATATTCATTATATATTTCCTAAAAAGTCCTGAAAGAAGGGATGCATGAACAGAATTTGAGGCCCGTTTCCAACTGGCTAATTTAAAATTTTAACTCAATAGTGGACTTTTAGAAACCTTAAGTCCAAAGAATCTTTTGTTCTTGTTTGCTTTAATTGTTCTTATTGCTATGAAGTTTGCGAATCAGTGGGAGGATGAAGTCTTTTTTCCAAGTCTCCTTTTCCTTCTCACCAAGGGCAAGAAAATCTGTGTAGAGGGGACAGGACAGGAATTATTACCCTGGCTAATTATTACTATATTTGTTTCATCCACTTGTAAAAGCTAACTGTGGTTTGGCTATAAAGTGATGTCTACAGTCTCCATGAAGTACAGAGGTAGCCTTGTATGTTTACAGTATGGCATGTTTGTTTATAAATTTAAAAATAATATTTATTGCAGTCACCTTCAAAAAGTAGTCGCGTTATAAAAAAAGAACAAAATAGAAATATCATGGAATAGTATCAAGTCAGTACTTTAGTATTATTGTGGTCTGTACTATATATAGATCATATATAACACATACCTTTTGACCCTATATAAAACACACATATCACAAGTCAAAAATACTAGTGAATGCATCTAGTCCAATGAGGCCTCAAACATCTAATCAGACTTAATATTTAAAGTACACAAGTTTATATTATAAAAGAATGCATTTTATAGTTCAGAGGTTTATTTTTTTTTAATCAAATGCCTGACTTGGTGGATAGGCTGTGTCAAATATTAGTCAACTAAAGTAGACAGTGAAAGCTTGAATAGTAGGGATACTTTGTTAAAAGCCTTCGGTAAATGCCACTTACTACATTAAATGTGAAGGATTAAAAAAAGAGCAGTCTATACTTCTTCAACATGAATAAAATACAATAAATAAATAAATGCATGCTGTATCTCACGGTTACTTTTTCATAAGGAAAGCAACACTACAGTGGGGGCAGATCCACACTTCTGGTTGCAGTGCAGTTGAAAAAACAGGGCAAATCAGTCTGTGCAGAGCTCCATGTGCCAGTGGCTAGCTTTGTTATTTTTTCACTGTACTCCTGTCTGAGGGTGGATTCACCTTAAGTTGAAAAATGTACTTAAAAATGTACATTAAAAATGTACATTAAAAATGATGATGAATTCCTCATCAATCAGATCAATTACCTGTAGATGTCCGTCTTGTTGTCAAACCAATCAGACAAAACTCGAGAGGTAAACAGAGGAAAACGCTGGTGAAGAACATGAAAACCCACATTTTCAAAAGCATAATTGGTTAGATTCACCTACAAAAACAAGATATTTGTGATAATGATTCAGTAATTATAGTGTTTCAGTTCAGAAGAATCCTAAACCTTTTTACAAATTTATTCAGATTTAAACTACAAATAGGAATTTATTACTGAAGTGCAGTTATCTAC
>NW_017728918.1:89347581-89360148 GCF_001723895.1 Crocodylus porosus
ACGTTTCTGAGAAGCATAAAGGAAGTTTTTAATCTTACCTGGGAACCTCTCGTTAATACATGCAAAAATTGGATTCCAAAAAGCCTGGCCATTTCACTGGTTCTGCCAATCAAATCCAGCTGTTCTAACAACTGGAGATTCCCACGGACCCGGCTAATGTAATGATCAACCATCTTCCATCTGTTAAAGAAAGCATATAGGTTATGAAGAGTCCAGCTAGGAAGTCTAATCACATGTATAAGCACTGCCACCATCTACTCAAATTGCATACATTTATGGATGAAGTTTGCAGACTGGAAAACAGAGTTTCCTACAAGATATGCTTATAAAATTACGTTATAATATATGAAAGTTTGTGGTTCTGCAAGTTGAGGACATAGAAAGACCATTTAAAATCTCTTTCTAAGTTGTGTGTGTACACCCACATGGATCTTTAAAAGGATTATATATTCATTATATATTTCCTAAAAAGTCCTGAAAGAAGGGATGCATGAACAGAATTTGAGGCCCGTTTCCAACTGGCTAATTTAAAATTTTAACTCAATAGTGGACTTTTAGAAACCTTAAGTCCAAAGAATCTTTTGTTCTTGTTTGCTTTAATTGTTCTTATTGCTATGAAGTTTGCGAATCAGTGGGAGGATGAAGTCTTTTTTCCAAGTCTCCTTTTCCTTCTCACCAAGGGCAAGAAAATCTGTGTAGAGGGGACAGGACAGGAATTATTACCCTGGCTAATTATTACTATATTTGTTTCATCCACTTGTAAAAGCTAACTGTGGTTTGGCTATAAAGTGATGTCTACAGTCTCCATGAAGTACAGAGGTAGCCTTGTATGTTTACAGTATGGCATGTTTGTTTATAAATTTAAAAATAATATTTATTGCAGTCACCTTCAAAAAGTAGTCGCGTTATAAAAAAAGAACAAAATAGAAATATCATGGAATAGTATCAAGTCAGTACTTTAGTATTATTGTGGTCTGTACTATATATAGATCATATATAACACATACCTTTTGACCCTATATAAAACACACATATCACAAGTCAAAAATACTAGTGAATGCATCTAGTCCAATGAGGCCTCAAACATCTAATCAGACTTAATATTTAAAGTACACAAGTTTATATTATAAAAGAATGCATTTTATAGTTCAGAGGTTTATTTTTTTTTAATCAAATGCCTGACTTGGTGGATAGGCTGTGTCAAATATTAGTCAACTAAAGTAGACAGTGAAAGCTTGAATAGTAGGGATACTTTGTTAAAAGCCTTCGGTAAATGCCACTTACTACATTAAATGTGAAGGATTAAAAAAAGAGCAGTCTATACTTCTTCAACATGAATAAAATACAATAAATAAATAAATGCATGCTGTATCTCACGGTTACTTTTTCATAAGGAAAGCAACACTACAGTGGGGGCAGATCCACACTTCTGGTTGCAGTGCAGTTGAAAAAACAGGGCAAATCAGTCTGTGCAGAGCTCCATGTGCCAGTGGCTAGCTTTGTTATTTTTTCACTGTACTCCTGTCTGAGGGTGGATTCACCTTAAGTTGAAAAATGTACTTAAAAATGTACATTAAAAATGTACATTAAAAATGATGATGAATTCCTCATCAATCAGATCAATTACCTGTAGATGTCCGTCTTGTTGTCAAACCAATCAGACAAAACTCGAGAGGTAAACAGAGGAAAACGCTGGTGAAGAACATGAAAACCCACATTTTCAAAAGCATAATTGGTTAGATTCACCTACAAAAACAAGATATTTGTGATAATGATTCAGTAATTATAGTGTTTCAGTTCAGAAGAATCCTAAACCTTTTTACAAATTTATTCAGATTTAAACTACAAATAGGAATTTATTACTGAAGTGCAGTTATCTACGAGAAAATCATTACAAATTTCATAGTCCACAGGAACTAAACAACTACTTAGGACAGAAAGGGAGATTTTTTCTCTACAAAAGAAAAATATAGTTAATATTAAGTTGATTACAGTTACCAAACTGGAATTTGATTAGGGCATAAGTTAAAGTGATTTTCCAAGAAGTCTAACCTGTAACATATGGAACAGCAAAACAGTGAGCAGATTTGACAGTGCAAAACAAATTCAAATATTTCAGTCAGTGAAAGAACTGTACTAGCAATCTCTAAAATTCACTTGGACATAATGAAATTACAAGAAATAACTAAGAAACATTGCTGAAAAGGAAAAGACCAGGATTTCAGTATTTTATGTTTCAGTTTGAAATGGAATCCCTGGAATGTCTTAAACAACAAACAGTTGTGTGTGCAAACATCATAAAACTCTACAAGTTGTGAGTAAAACAACATGCATTACAGCACTAATGTACCATAAACTTTGCCAAAGGCTTTCTTGATCGAATGGGATGTAAATCCATATAGCAGCAGCATGAGATAATCAAATGCAATTAAAAACAAAAACCATCTTTACCTCTTAATACACTTTTTTAAAGACCTATTTTTATTTCATCTTACCTCATGTCTCATCATTCGCCAAATATTTAGGATGATTCGTCCAACAATATTGATTTCGCTCATTGCCTCTGACCCATATTCATCTAGCTCAGGTGCAAATCTGTTCTGTTTCTTGTCATCTAAGAACATGAAAAAAGTATACACTGAGAAAAGTTAAAATACAAGCTATATAAAAATATTCTCTTGGGAAATTCTATGACCTTCCTAGAAATATAGGTTTTAGGATATTTTCCATATTACTGATTAAAACACATTATTTACCAAAAACCTCAAAATTCTTGAAACCAAATCATCTCCCCTTATTCCCACCCCCCGCCCATTATGCATGTCTGTTTCAGCCTGTAATTTTGGTTTCATTGAAACGGCTCCATTTCAATATACCTTAACGGGAATACACTGGTTCAATGGCACAGTACTGAAATGGTGTCAAACATGCTCCTGCTGCACAATACAAAGAAGTGGCCTCTGTCCCAAGGGTTTGAAGGGATGCCATGCCACATAGGAAAAGAGTACCTTCTTTGTGTGCCTTTCCCAAAATTTTTTTTGTTATATTATCAGAGGGTATACAGTTGGGATTTCTCCTTAATAGGGATAATTTAAAAATGCATTATATTAATTTCACAGTTCAGCATGAAACAGTGAAACAGTTTAATACATTCATCAATTCACTTTTATATCCTCCTTCCTCCCCAACTTTCTCCTCTCCAAGCTCATTCCATTTAATTAGAATTACAGAGCAGAAGCTGTTCTAGAACATCTTTTCACAATTCAAGTGGTGTGCCTATCATTTAGTTGCTTGCTGCACTCCCCTGTCTGACCTAATTGTTCAGTTATGTTCCTATACAGTATCCTAATACACGGGTAGGCAAAATACAGCCCGTGGGACAGATCCAGCCTGCAGCTGCCCTTGCAGTGCTTGGCATAGGACTGAGCCCTGCCCATTCCAACCTGGGGCAGTCCATGCATACAGCTTTCCAATGGGGCTGCTCCTGATGCAGCTGCAGCCACCTGGATACTACTCAGCCCCGCCCCCCCGCTTCCCCACCCCCAGCAGCTCCTTCTCCTACCCTGCTGTGCTGCTCTGGGCAGCAACTGATATGGGGAAGCCATGGGGACATGTGCCAGGTACTATGCACCCAGCCAGGCAGGGGAGAAGCTGCAGCCAGGCGGCTTCTGCCCCACTGTGCGAAGCTCCAGCTCTAGCTCCAGTTCCAGGCCACCTTCCCCCCACTCTGCCTGCCCAGCGTGATGAGCACACACAATATAAGAGTAAGACTTTATTTTGAAATATTATACAATCACCTCTATATCCACTACTCAAACACATAAATCAGGACAAAAATTATTTTTGGAAATAAAATTTTATAGTAAATGTTTGATTTTAGAATATTATTTTTTAATCTATAATTTGTTTAAAAGATTGTGTATACAGACCTTGATAGTTCACCAAAACTAATTAAGTGACCTTCCAGCCAAAATAACTGCCTACCATGTACTAACACTAAAGAGAAAACATTTTTGCAGGGTATATAAGAAATTAGGTATAAAGCTTGTGTTATCAGAAAGCATTATGTAAATTTACTTTTGAATGCCTCTCAGGAGGCAACTTATTCGCTATCTTTCACTTCTGAGCATCCATAAAAGATTGTAGAAAATACACAAGGGAGAATTCTGTACAATCCTACCAGAGCTTCATAAAACAGAACATAAAACTTTTTTTTATGCAGTTGCTCAAACTTGCATCTTGATGAACAATATTTCAACACTCATTTGCCAATAACACATCTTAACAATAAAACCACAGACCAGGGGTCAACAACCTTTTACTGCCACAGGCTCTTGTACTGTGAATTGCAAATCTGTCTTCTCCCCCAGAGTTCGTCACTGATCTCCGTCCCCAGTGGCAACAAAGAGAAGCAAATTCTGCCATGAAGGTAAGTGCGGGAACAAGAGAATAACAGGGAGGGTGCTATAGAGGGCATGAGTGGCATAGTGTGGTTGCATGCTGAAGATCCCCGGTGCCAGAATGGATCTTCACAGGCTAGATCCAGCTATAGGCTGCTGACCCCAGGCATTGACTACAGATAAAAGTTAGCAGCTTGTCATGCACATTGTCAAAATCGAAAAGACAGTTTGTATTTTGCTTACTGTTCCATACTTTTAGAGAGCAAAAATAAGGATTTTCCTCTGAATGGTCAGTTGCACAAGTAAATCAAGGTGATAGCTGCTGCTATTTTCTGTACCTCCTGCAATGTTTAAATATATCTAGTCTTTTTTCTTTTTCTATAGCCATTATAACCCCCATAATTTATGCAAACATTCTCCTGAAAGTCAGCCTACTTAACAGTTTTCCCTCACTGCCTTTATCAAATATTCTCCTCTTTCAACTTTTCTACCAGTCTTTACATTTCTTTCAGGTGCCTCACACTGTATTAACAACACAGATAAGTATTCTGCATTTACAACAGAAATATTCAGTGTCCCATTTCACCTGTAGGGAGAGAGGCCACAAAATAACAGAGTTTACCCATACACAGAATCATAATCTCTCACACATATATGTGCACACTTACTGCATGCAGCTTTTCAGGAGAGGCATACCCATACAGCAATCCATTCCTTTCTTTCCAACTTCTGGGTCAAAAAAGAAGTTACTTATCATGCAACAACTGTGGGTCTTAAAGCTGTCCTGCCTACCTAAATTATATTTTGGAGGGTGCATGTTTCCCCTATGTACAAGACTGGAATAATTTCTAAACTCCAGTACCTGTGTCACTGACAACGGCATAAAAAGCAGTCTCTCCAAAAATCCCATTCCTTCATTAAAATGAACCCAGACTGCCAAAGGTTCCACAACTTCAGGAAAGGCAGACAGATGCTGGAATACATATGGACAACACCTCTAACACAGGCCACATGCAGACATTCAGTTTCTCCTAGGAGAGTTGGTGCTGTTCCAGCTGAAAATCATGAGTGTAAAGATTATCAGGATCTTTCTCCTGGAGCAAAAATGACCAGTCCAGGAAAAAAATACCATGCGTAACCTAAGATAGTGAATGTCTGTACATGCTGTGCTTCCTTCAGCATCCACCCCCTCTCTTGTCCAGGAAAACAGTGTCACTTCTCATATTCTACTGTTTCAGCAGGGAACAGAACATGTCCCCTTCGCAATTCCCACACTGTGTTGCAAGGAAACACAGACTGACCAAAGGCAATCTGGGGCAGCCAGTCAGGGCTGCCCTGTGCACTGCTGTCAGGGAGACTAAGGTAGCTTACAGATATGTGCGCATAGGGCTACCCCCTTGCAGCACAGTATCAGCACTGAAAGCTCTTTATTTTAAGAGTTAGATTGGGCCAGGTGCTGCCTCTAAGCTGGGACAGCACCCAGTCAGGTAGCCTGGTGGGTACTGCCATGGAGGAAAGGACTGGGCCCCCTGCAGCTCAGGGTCTAATCACAAAAATGATCGGGCCCCTTGCCATAACATGATGGAAAAATTGAAATGGTTTAGTTTTCAGGGTTTTCATCTATTCTCCACCATTTCAGTTTAGGGAGCACAGAATAAAATAAAAATAAAACCACTGCCACATGCACCAGCACCAATGGTTAAGTGACGCTTAATGCTTTAGCCTATTTTAATGTGCATTAACTAACTATCACTTTTTAAAAACTGATTCTGCTGAGAATGTATGTTGTACACAGTGACCATGCGGCAATCAGACATCAGAAGGATCAGATCAGAGTCCCAGGCACCTCCTGTATTCGAAAATTTCCTCTAACCTTACCATTTTTCTATCTTTTTTGCCAGCAGGAATAAGGCTGAAATTAATTACATTAGAAAATACCATGATATATTGTGCAGAGATGTGAACTTTGCAGTGTTCCATCTTGTAGCCAAGGGCAGTAAGAAAGAACTTGGCTGATCCCAATGAATACTGCTATTCCAGGAGATTCCATTTTCACAAATAGAGTGAAAGTGTACCCAGAAGTAGAATTTAATACAGAGAGAATTGCTAGAACCACCTCAAAATAAAAAAAAAAAAATGCAAAAAGATCTATACTTCATTTCTTTTCTCTTCTTAACTTTTGTTGCTATAGCTATATATCCAAATAGTGGATTTACTTGATTAGAAGATGAGTGCCCCTTTAACAAGGGGGAAAAAAAGTCCCTTGCCTTACAATCAAGCATGAGGTAGTGGAGGGCAGAGCCACCGCTGCTGCATGCCCCGCCACTCCTCCCCCACAGTCCCCAATCTTACCCTGCACTGCTTCGCCCCCTCTTCCCCTCTGCTGCACTCTTCCTTACCTTTGCTCTATGCCAGCAGGCTCTGTCCTCACAGTCAGGAGCATGTGCTCCAGCCTGGCCCTGTTGCAGTAGTGCTGGCTCCATGCAGCTGCTACAGGGCTGGGCTGGAGCCATGCTCTGTACCCTAGGTTATAGCAGGGATGGAGTCTGCCAGTGCAAAGAAAGGGGGGTGGCAGGGGCAGCAGGGGGTGGGTGAAGCTTTGGTGGGGTAGACAAGAACGGGAGGCAGGGACCCAAGCCTGGAGTGGGGGTGGGGAGCAGAAGCAGTGTGGAGGGGCAAGAGGGAGGTGGGGACAGGGGAAGTGGAAGGAACTGGGGCAGCCTAAGGCTGCAGCAGGGGTAGGCATGATGGGGGTATGTGGGGAGAATACAGGCAGCAAGGGGAAGGCTGCCTGCCTCTCTGCCTCCCCCATTACTACCCTCCACCGCCTGCTCTACCATGTGCTCCCCTACGGACTTCTCCATTGTCTGTCCCCACCACAGCCTGCCCATTACTGGACCCTTCATCTCCCCCTGCCAACTGCCTTAAGATGATCCTCCAATTCACGATGATCCTCCAATAAATTAGATTCCATACATGGAATATTATAATACATTTATAATACATATTATGTATTATAATGTATTTATATATATATTTAAATGTATTATAATACATTTAATAATACATTATAATACTTTTATAATACATTTAAAAGACAGAAATCCAATCTTCTTCCCTGACAATATTACTTGAAGAACAAGCTCCCCAGCCACAAAACAACCAGAGGAACAACACCAACCACTTACAACATTCCAACCTCAGACTTGAAACTGAAAACAGCAACCAACCCTCAAACAGCAAATCTCCCCACACACACGCTTACCAAAACTGAAAAATCTGTCCATTCTAAAGGCCTAAATTTCTGCCCAGAAAAATACCCTAACAAAATCAATGTGGAGAACTAGAAGAATTCTTCTGATGCCTCTGCCTCAAGGAATACTTCCACAACCAAACTGAAACCACTTCCAACAACAACTCATCCTCTGACAACACTCAGGAAAAGATCAACCCCAAAAAACCATCAGATTGGACACCTCACAGTGGAAGAAACCCTAATCTTGACCACTACAATGACTGCTTCAGGGAAAGAATGAACAATGAAATAATCAACAAACACACACCACTGTAACAGCCTCTCTCTACCAGAGAAAAAGGCCATAGAATCACTAAGATCTAACCACCAAATAGAAATAAAACCAGCAGATAAAGGAGGAGCCATAGTCATCTTAAACCATGAAGACTATACACAGAAACCAACACATAACTCTGACACCACCTACTACAAAGAACTACAAGAAGATCCTACTCGCCTTTTCACCAAGAAACTCAACAGTACCATCCAATCATTTCCAACAGGACTACAAGAAAAACTACAGACCTTGATCCCCCCCTGCCTAACCCAGGGACTTTTTACATGCTCCCTAAAATCCACAAACAAGGCAACCCTGGCAGTTCCATCATACCCAACTATGGGACCCTAACTGAAGAAATATCAAGTTTCGTTGAATCAATCCTAAAACCGCTTGTCACCCACAGAGCAAGTTTTGTCCAAGACACTACAGACTTTCTACGGAAACTTAAAAACATAGACCACTTTCCCAGCAACACCCTCCTAGCCACCATGGATGTTACCAGCCCATATATCAACATCCCACACCAGGATGGCATCCAAGTCTGCCTTGCATATCTACAGGAACAAGATTACAACTCAGAATACAGACCCAAAGATATTACTGACCTTATAACACTTCACCTTCACACACAACAATTTCACTTTTAATAACCAACACTTCCTCCAGAAGATGGGAACAGCTATGGGCACAAAAAAAGCCCCACAGTATGCCAACCTTTTTATGAGCCACCTGGAAGAAGACTTCCTCAAGAACCGGACCATCAAACCCTTGCTATACTTAAAATATATTGATGACTTCTTCATCATTTGGACTGAACACCTGTAATCTCTGATTGAGTTCCATCAGAAATTCAACAATCACCATCCATCCAACTATCTCTCGAATACTCCAGCACCAACATGTCCTTTTTAGACACAATGATCAGTATCCAGAATGATAAATTACAGTTGTTATACAAGCAACTCATAGACCAACATACATAGGTGTATATGTACACATGTGGGGATGCGGTCAGGAAGGTTAATAGCACCTTGTCATGCATCCACAGATTTATCACGAGCAGGTCCGAGGAGGTGATCCTCTCCCTCTACGCAACATTGGTCAGGCCACAGCTGGAGTACTACGTCCAGTTCTGGGCACCGCACTGCAAGAGGGATGTCCATTGAGAGGGTCTGAAGGAGGGCCACTCGCATGATTAGGGGGCAGCAGGGCAGGCCCTACGAGAAGAGGCTACAGGACCTGAACCTGTTCAGCCTCCACAAAAGAGGGCTGAGAGGGGATCTGGTGGCCACCTATAAACTTGCCAAGGGGGACCAGCAGGCAATGGGAGAGTCCCTGTTCCCCTGAGCACTACTGGGGGTAACAAGGAATGATGGCCATAAGTTGACTGAGTAGATTCAGGCTAGATATCAGGAGGCACAACTTCACTGTCAGGGTGGCTAGGAGCTAGAACCAACTTCCAAGGGAAGTGGGTGCTTGCCCCTACCCTGGGAGTCTTCAAAAGAAGGCTAGATAGCAACCTAGCTGGGGTCATTTGACCCCAGCATCCTTTCCTACCCACGGCAGGGGGTCAGACTAGATGATCTGCTTAGGTCCCTTCCAACCCTACCAACTATGAAACTATATCTGCGCAGAACCAGCAATCACCCTAAACACACCAAAAAAGCTGTGATATACAGCCAAGCCCTCAGATACCACCGAATTTGCACTGAAGAGAACACCCGGGATTGCCACCTCACCAATATTAAAACAGCTTTCACTCAACAAGGACACTCATCCAGAGAGATAGATCACACGTTTGATACAGCCACCCAGATACCACGTGAAGAACCGCTGCAGTACAGAAGAAAACCCGCCACAAATCGTACACCACTGGTTATGACATATCACCACTCCCTCAAACCCCTACATAAAATCCTCAAACACCTGCAACCCATACTAGAAAGAGACCTGTTCTTAAAGGGATCTTCCCAGAGCCACCCATCCTAGCTTTCAAACAAGCACCGAACCTTGCCAACCTCATCACCAGAAGCAAACTTCCTCAGACTGAGAACACACCAAATGGATCCAGACCATGGCATGACAAGACATGCAAAACCTGCCAACATCTCCACCACTCCCACAATCACTACATCCCACAACAGAACCATCAGAATTCCTGGATCTAACAGCTGCACCTCCAGAAATGCAATACATCTCATCCAGTGCACCAAATATCCTGATGGAAAATACATAGGAGACACCAAACAACCACGCGCCAGAATGAACGCACACAGGAAATCTATCAAAGACGGCAATACCCAATTACCTGTGGGGGCACCTTCTCACAAGAAAACCACTTTCTCTTCAGTCTCTCAGTCCTGATCCTCAAAGGAAACTTACAAAACACTTCCCAGAGATGAGCCTATGAACTCCACTTCATCAACTTCCTGGATACTAAAAATCACGGACTAAATATAGACAGTGAATTTATGACACATTATAACCTGCATGACATCTGACTTCCCAGGTACTTCTCCACTATTCATCCCCCTTCTCTCCCCCACACCCAGCCTGTCTCTCACCTACTGACTCATCAATCTACATCTTCACTGACTGCCTGTCTTGTGTGCATACCGGCACTGCCTCTGGCGTTTTTACTTTTCATCCCATCCAGTAAGAGCACACATCAACTGCTGAAACTTCCATAGCCTGAAGAAGGTTTTTTGAACCCTAAAGCTTAAGTAAAAATTGTTCTCCAACTATTTAGTTGGTTTAATAAAAGATATGAGATTCACCCAAAGAACCTTGTCTGCCCATGTCCTTAGACAAACATAGCTACAGCCTACACCTCTACAATACATTTTTAATTTTTTTTGTGTATAGAATCCAAGTATTATGGTCTATAAAGTAACTCACCTGGTACCCGAGAAATCATATGGCATAAATCAACACTTAATGCAGCAGCCCTCTGTAAGAGGTAACCCCAGGAATGCATCTGGACCTCATATCCTAACAAAATATCTGGGTCATAGCTGAAGGAAAAAAGAGAAATATTATAATAATATAAACACATTATTTTTGGGATTGTTCGCCAACTATGAGTTTGATTTTTCTCATGGTAAGTGCAACAAGAACACCACCAAAAATTCCCTGAAACCTGGATCTGGTCCTTTGTTAGAACAGGATCTCTCATTTACCAGCACATACAAAAATCTTGTAAATTTTATAACCTTAAATTAAAATCTATTTCATTATATATTTAAAAAGATAAGGAACAGCATATGGATCTCATCAGGTTTTTGGAATGCAGCATTTTATTGCCTATAAGTGAAATACTGTTATCGCATCTTGTTAAACTAGTTAGGAGTTGCAGTCCAGTAGCTTCAACAAACTCATTTCTAGTAATCTGGTTTATAATACAAACAGGTTATTATTGTAAACAGCTTCATTCCTGCCAATTTGAAGGGAAATTAATCTTAGGATTATCTGTGCTCATCCATTTTGTATTGTCCTTATAGAGTAGCATAAAAGAAGAAAAGGATAGTTTTATAGCCAAAAATAGAAAACTGGAACCCAGAAGATCATGGTCCTATTCCCAGGTGCTGATACAGATTTCCTATGTAACCCTTAACTATTCTGTACCACTTTCCCTATTTTCAAGTGGGGAGCAATTCAGTAGAATAATTCTTCCTGTGCTGAAAGCCAGTATTTGTAAAGTGCTTAGAAATCCATTAAAAGGAAATTACTTTAGAAGTACAAAAAATATTTAACAAAGCATGCAAGTATGCTAACAGTTCTATAGGTTTGTAATGAGCAGGGATCCTGGTTTTCTCTGTTTAAAAATCTCAAATTCTCTAATTAAAATGCCTCCAAATCCACATTTTTCCATGATTAAAATTAAACCCTACTATATTTAAATCAGCTGGTCTGGACAATCTCCACCCCAGAGTGCTGAGGGAATTAGCTGAGGTCATTGCGGGACCCCTGGCACGGCTTTACGAGCACTCGTGGTACTCCAGTGTGGTGCCAGAGGACTGGAAGAGGGCCAATGTGGTTCCCATCTTCAAAAAAAGGGAGGAAGGAGGACCCGGGGAACTATAGGCCAGTTAGTCTTACCTCGATCCTGGGTAAGCCTTTTGAGAGAATCATTCTGGCACATGTCCACGAGGGGCCAGCAGGGGAGATTATGCTTGGGGCAACAAACACGGGTTCATTAGAGGCAGGTCCCGTCAGACCAACCTGGTGGCGTTCTACGACCAGGTCACCAAATCTTAAATGCAGGGGTAGCAGTGGACATAGTCTTTCTGGACTTTTGGAAGGTCTTTGACACTGTCTCTCACCCCATTCTCATTAAGAAACTGGGGAACTGTGGTGTCAACACCTACACAGTCAATTGGGTCGCCAACTGGCTGGAGGGCTGCACCCAGAGAGTGGTGGTGGACGGTCATTTTCGACCTGGAGGGATGTGGGCAGTGGGGTTCTGCAGGGCTCGGTCCTCAGGCCCACACTGTTCAACGACGTCATCAGGGCACCGCACTTCAAGAGCGATGTGGATAACATGGAGAGGGTCCAAAGGAGGGCCACTCGCATGATCGGGGGCAGCAGGGCAG
>NW_017728918.1:89360248-89386615 GCF_001723895.1 Crocodylus porosus
CAGCAGGCATTGGGGGAGTCCCTGTTTCCCTGAGCACTACCAGGAGTGACTAGAAATAACGGTCACAAGCTGGCAGAAGGTAAATTCAGACTAGACATCAGGAGGCGCTACTTCACTGTCAGGGCAGCTAGGATCTGGAATCAACTTCTAAGTGAAGAGGTGCTGGCTCCTACCCTAGGGGTCTTTAAGACAAGGCTTGACAACCACCTTGTTGGGGTCGTTTTAACCCCAGTACTCTTTCCTGCCATGGCAGGAGGTCAGACTTGATGATCTGCTCAGGTCCCTTCCGACCCTACTAATTATGAAACTATATATACAGGTATCAGTTGAACATATTTTACTGCTATATTTACAATTTTAAGGTAATTTGGAAGCCTACCAGTGCCTCCTTTTCTCCTGTAAAAGAAAAGCTGTGTTTGTCTCCATTAAATGAGAAAATCTGTATTTTTCCTCTGTGAACAGAAAACCCAGATCCCTGGAAATGAGACAGTTCCCACTCTGATTGATTCACCATCTCAAGTCTTGTCAACATAATTTATGAGCACATGCAGAATTGTTTTGATTTCACTGGGACTTTGTTTAAGGATATGGCCCACACTGGCAAGGTTGGAAGCTTGATTGGGACCTAAACTTTTTCCTGAGTAGAGACATGCATGCAATAGTGTCTACCAACTTATTCTGTAAGTGGTAGATGTTAGTCTTTGCCCTTCTATCTGCATATTTGTATTATAGTACTTCCCTGCCAACATTTAGTAAGATTAACAATAGTTATTTAATAGTTTTTAAGCTCTACCTTTATGTTCTCTTTGCTACCTCTAAACACCCCTGGCAACACAGATTCTGGGCAGCTGTTTAAGTTTGTGATGTCATTTGACAGAAGTATAGCTATTAGGGGTGTGTGAAGTGGGCCCTAGTCAATTTGGATTTGGCCCAAATCAGGGACAGTGATTCAGTTAGTTGATTTGGATCACCGTCCCCGATTAGATTTGGCTGAATCCGATTCTGAAGATTTGATACTGATTCGCAGAATCAGCGATTCATACATAGACACAGCTTTAAATGTTTTTTCTACATACCTTGAGGTACCAGAGTGGCTTGTGAATGCTGTGATGCTGGGGTGCATGGAGCATCCCACAGGAGCGCGGGGGGTCCCTCCACGTGCTCAGTGGCGAACCCGGAAGTGGACCGGAAGTACTTCATAGTAGTACATAGAGGTATGTAGAAAATATCAATTCGGAAGGCTCCGAATTGATTCAGAGAGATTAAAGGGTCTCCCAATTCGATTTGGAGATTTGGCCACCAAAAATCAGGCCAAATCAAATCAGGGACTGAAGCTGCACACAGCCCTACTAGTCATGCATTGAGGAAGTCCTTCCTAGAAACACTGCCACGGCTGCCTTTAGCTTCTCCCCATAACTTCTGGTTCCATAGGAGAATAAGTACAGTGTGTTTTCTGTATCTTCTATTAGGGCTCTTACATGATTTGTAAAAAGTACAATCGTTCCCTTGCATGTTATTATAATCAAAGCTCACTTTTGATGATAAATCTTTATAATACTTGATAGGAACTAAAACTTGGGGAAAATTCTGTTACCTATCAAAAATGAAGGCTGGAAACCAGACATGCAGACCCACTAACTCCATTTTCCTCTCAACTTTTAAAAATAGAAATCTTCTTTTTTCTACTTGTTAACATACCTCACATTTTTACTTTCACTGAGAAGAGGTACAACAGAAACAGAGTAAATCCTTTTGAGGAAAAAAACTACTTTGAGATAACTTTGCTTTGAAAAAAAATTCTCTAGTCTACTGCTACAGGTTTCACATTTTAGTACCTTCGTTTTTAATTTTACTAATAGCCAAGTCTAAATTAAACAAATTTTACTGCAGTAATCTGTATATATTGCAGAATATGGGTTATCTTGTGCTACCATATATTGTTTTGATTTTGAGAATAAGTATTTTTCCTTCCTACTTTCAATTTTCTGACACCTTGGAGATGTTAAAAGGTTTCAGCTAAGATTTTAAATATTGAAATGTTTTGACGGTGAACCTTCTCTTAGCATAGCAAGTTAAGAAGTCTGGAATTTGTCTTTAGATGTCAAAAAACCCTTTGCTGCTAGATACAAAATAGTATCAAGACAAAAAGAAAACAAAAATTACTGAATTCTGATCCCTAATCAGCTTGTAGTAGAGTAAAAAAAAAACCTAGTTATTCAGAATTTGTCAGGGGCAAAGAAAGGAAGCTAGCCTCACTGCTTGCTAGCAAGAGAATCGCAATTAAAAAATTAACATTTGCTACTTCAGAGAAAGCACAGTGATTCTCAATCAAGGTTTTGAAAGAGTACAGATTTTCCAACCTGAGCTCTGGAGAGGGAAAAAAAATCTTTTTAACCATCTTTAACAACAATATACTAAACATCACAGACTGATTAATTTTCCTATTAATTTTAGCAGACTAACTTGGTAGTGGCATTTCTCAATCTGTGAATTAAATACTATAATGGGTATTCTTGGAAGGGTGTGTTAGAGAATTTCATATCTCACCATTTTCATATCTGAAGATTGTTTCACATTGTCCAAAGGGGGAAAAACAACTTTCACTAATACCAACATATGGTGCAATAAAACGTGAAAACTGCCTTTCTTATTTGAGAGACTTGAAAGTGTCTAGTGTTACATGATGAATGTTCACTATTGCTTGGGATCCCCTCCTCTCCGAGTTAGCAATGAACAGATACTTTGTTAAAAGGCACTGAGCTGGAGAAGAGGCTGTCATCTTCTCTTTGAGACCCATAACTGATTTCCTTATCATGAATGATAAATGAAGATGTTATACAGCTTTTTCCTGCAAGAGCTGGAGTATCAATCAGCCTTGCCCAGTTGCCTGACCAAATTCCAATGGATTACTATTTAGATCTGCAAATATTCCCCTTTTTGTTAGAACTGGATACAGAATTTTCATCTAAGTTGTGCACTAAACAATTAACTAGAAGAGGTGCTGTGTACACAGTGATCCTCATGTGTTGTTTTCCAAATGAGATTAAAACATTTCCTACTTCAGGATGGAAGTTGGTATATAAATATAGATAAGACTTCTTGACTTCCTTATGAAACCTTCAGGTATATCTGACTAATTTTAAAAGAAAACCAATGTAAGTATTTAAAATGTTATATATATTTAAGTAATGTGAAATGATTTAATTAGGTCATAATGTCAAGCACTGTCAAGTTAAAAGTTAGTGTGCTGATTGGGCAAGCCACTAAGGGCTTGTCTACATAGAGAAATCAATGCACAGTAAGAGGCCGCAAATTTATGGCACACCACCTATTCAGTACTACTTTCCTACATGGACATGTTTAGCATTCAGTAAACTTAATGAGCTAGTCTAGTGCATTTACTGAGCACAGAACTGCCCTATATAGAAAGGTCCTTTGTCTCTATACAATTCAGTTTATAAAACTACAGCGATGGTACCCTGCAAAGGTGTTGAGAGAATAAACACATTTAAAAAGATTTGTGAGTTGCCCGTGTACTGCAGGCTGGATCATAATGCATATACACTAAAGGGCAGAATTAATATTGTCCAGATATCCATAAGCTAAATTTGCTACTGAAATAATTCTTTTTTAAATATAAGTCTTTGCATGTGTTTATCTCATATTTTAAAGAAAAAAATATTTTTAAAAAGTAATTATTGCAATAGGAACAACTCCCATTAAATATCACCCAGAGAGCATTCTTGTTCCATATGGAGCAAAGGCACAAAGCTCATCAGCTCTTTTCTTTTCCTCCCCCTCTCAGCTGCACTCAGCTTCCAGGAGTACACGTACATGCCACTTCTGAGGGTCAGCCCTGTCTTTAAATGCTTGTATTATTTTGCAGACTGCCAAATGTTCCTGAAGAATGCAAACAAGACAAGGCAAAATGGCTACTTGACTGTTTCACTTAGCAAAAGTAACTGGGAGCATTTATTTATGTAGCCTGAGAGCTTTTCTCTGCTGGATAAGGATTTGCTAAATATGATGGAAGCATGAAAAGGTCAAAGATCCTTTATAGCGGAAAGTACAAAATAGCTTAATTGTTCATATTATAAACCATCTTTCTTAATTCCCTATAAAAACCCCTTTTACTGTAGAATATGATCGAATGAAACTGTATTTTATCTGTCAAATCAAAATTTTGTTTTGGCTTACACAGGTCTAATTGTAGGAATAATCTTTATGTCATATCACCTTCATAGTCAAAACGTGTATCAAATCCTGAACTCTTCCTTACTTCCTCTGATACAATACTCAAAGAGTTTAGATTCTGTTTATTGTAGATGGTTAGTTAACCTTTCAACCTTAGTGCCAATACCATAGTTTTAGGACTGGTGGATTATGTACGAAAGATCTAGTTTTTTGCTTAGAGTTGATATTTTAGTAGTTGGACATAATAAACATCTGCAATTCTGTCAAGAAAATTCTTTCTTCAACATAAGACCCAAAGCCTACTATATAGGATGACCCCATTTGTTATGGCTAAGGACCTACTAAATTTGGAGCAGCTACCTGCTGATATGGGGGGTGGCTACACCTCTCGCCACTGAGTGGCTGCCAGGGCTTCCTCTCATGTGGCCCCACCCCTGCTGCTGATTGGTAGAGAGAAGCAGGGCCACATCACAGGCAGCCCTTGCAGCCAATCAGCAGCGAGATGCAGGGATAATAGCCATCTTGCCAGCAGCACTTCAAGGGGGCACATCACTCTCTCCCCTTGCCTGCCCCACCAGGCTGCCGCAGCACCCTGAAGACTGCTGGGGTGCTAGCATTTTATTTTCAGTAAGTTTTTTTTCCTCTGTGGATTTTGTGGGCATTGCCCACTTGCCAGATTTCACGAAATCCATGAAACTGCAATTTCAGTATGTCCCTAGTTATGGCTAATGTCCCTAATTCAAGGCCCAAGCCCCAGGTGGCCTGTCCGACCTGAGACAGAAGTAAAAGTGACAATTGCCATGAATCCCTTTTCAGTCAGAGCGCTAACTTCATGGTTGTTATAAGATGACGCACAATTTATCTGACTGATGCTGGCAGTGGTAACTGAGGAAAAACTGCAAGGAGATATTAGGGAAATGGCTTATCCATACTTGCATTGTGATATTGCAGTTGCTTTTTATACTTTCTTTATCTGCACTCCTCCTCACCACTTTCTATGAAATCATGTGTTGTAGTTTTAGGTTTCAGGAAGCCCATATTGCTCCAGGAAAGCTACCTTATTAAGAGGCATAGCATTCAGGTCAGTTTTAAGAACTGACAAGCCTTAATAGTGGTAGTTGAGAACTGTTGGCTGGGAAAAATGTGATTGGGGTGGGAAGCATGTCTGTCAGCACAGAGTGCCCTTTGGTTGGCACCACCTGCTGCAATAAAAGCGTGGGCACTGAAACTATTTTGCATACTGTTGCCAACCTCTCTGCAGAGATGAAAAGCAGAATTTGTACTACTAGGATTTAAATGCAGTGTTAGTTACAAACAAATCGTCCACTCTGTAAAGAGAAAAAAAAAATGCTTATTTTCCTTTCTAGTCAGAAAGGGTCACACAGCACTAGTGTTTCTTTTCTGTCATTTCCTCTTCCCTCCCATTCTATGGTAAATATTTCCTTTTATTCCAATGAATAGTAAGTTCACACTGTCTTCCTTCCCTTTCCTAGTGCTTGTTTTTCCTGACTACACATCCTTCTTCAGCTGAACTTGGGGGAACTCAAGAAAAGAATTTAGACTAGACCTACAATACAGGCAGTATTTAGAGCCTAAGGATTTTTTTTTCCAGTTCACTTTAGTCCAGTGGTGCTCAACCCTTCTGCCTCCCTGGCTAGATGGGCAGTGCCTGGCCTGTCTACAAGCTGGAACTGACCAGTGGGCCTGATCCAGCAAGAGGCAGGCACAGCAATACGCAATTCAGCCATGCAGAGGGGTGCAGGTGCAGCCTGGCCTCATTCCAGCTGTGTGGAGGGAGGAGACATGGCCCAGCCTCAACCTGGCTATGCGCATGGCGGGGGGAGGAGAGCTTAGCTCTGGTCTGGCCACAAGGTTGAGGGGACAAAGTGCATTGCCTGGCCCCAACCCAGCTGCATGAGACTTGGGAATTCTGGAACGGGGGAGAGGTGGCAATATTAGTTGCCAAGTGCATGCTATAGCTGTGTAGGCCAGGGATTGAGTACCCCAGCTTTAAGGGCAAATAAACCCACAGAGCTGGCAATGTAGAGTCAGAACACATTCCCAGAGGTAACCTCTACAGAGAAGGAAGACACTGCTGTCCTGGGAAAAGTTATTTTGTAAACCTCCTTTAAAACATCTTCATTTTAAAATCTGTATATTTTTCTGTACAATTTTTCTCCACTGTACCACCTAATGGTGAAATTTTGGCCATTTTTTCTTATTACATATGCCATATACATACTGTAAAGTATCTAATATGGAAATTTAGCTAATTTTCATATCCATGTGATATTTTACATGGAAAAGCACTCAACGAGATTTAAGTGTTAAAGAACTGTTGTTTAATATAGCAAAACAGGCTTGTTTTTAAAAAATGACTAGTTTTTAAACACAATCTTTGAAGATATTGAGCTCTTGTACCCCAATATATATATTTCTATATCCTCTCTCAGAAGATACCCCTTGCTTCCTTACTTTGGAGGATGGTGGTGAACCATGCAGCAGTGAATCCACTGACTCTCTCCATGTCACATCTGTTCCCGATTCCCCTACCTCTATGGCATGCAGAGAAGTGTGCATTTGTTTAAAATACTGCACAGTAGAACAATACCTTTTCTACTGCATTTGTGGACCTCTGAACAGTTTGGAGAGGCAGAATTTACCCTAAAAGTGAAGAGGCCCATAACATTTTAATTTCTCTTTCATTGGAATCCGCTGCTCCATCAGGCTTTAGTTTTCCCACCTTTGACGTTTCCAAGAAAAAAATTCTTGAAAAGTTCCTTTGGCCATGCTCTCAGGAAGCCCATTTACCAGTGTCGTCTAGTGGTTTGCTTAAGGAACTACAGGCACATCTTTCTCCAGCATACCGCCTTTGGGTTCACACAAACAGGTTTTACAGGACTTTTTTTTTTTTTTTTTTAAAATACCAGATCAGACTTTCTTGATTTCTTCTGACTTGCTTCAGACTGGCCTCCTTTCAACACTAAGAAATTCTACTCCAGTAGAACAAGGGATTAATTTATTTAAGCAGCAGAGAGCCGTTCTCCATATGAGTAGATGTTGAGCTGTCCCAAGAACAACCTTAAGAGCCCAGAACCCCTGCACTTTTTTATGTTGGCTGTCAAACACATTTGTGGGCCCTGCAGCTTCACCCCCACACTGCTGCAGTCAACAGAGCTCAAGTCAGGCTGCAGGAGACTTCTGGGCTGTGGGGACCTACTCACCATGGAGTGACTTAGTAATCATGCTTTTCTTTATACCACTGCCACTGAAATTTGTTCTCCAATTCTTCTGCAGTTAATCTCTTGCCATGGTGTTTCTAATTTGAGTTCTTTACTGCCCTCCCTAGGTCTTGCACCTCAGGTAATTTAATTTTGCTAAAACCTCTGGCTCTTTTTCCTCTTAATTGCCTCCTATCAGCTGTCTCTACATGAGAAGCCACCCAGTTACTCCAAGTTGTGAGTGCTTCCAGTCATCTAAAAGAATGGATGTCCCTTTTCAGCAATCATCTCTTAGCAATACAGTTGAGAGTCTCTGTCTTCCTTTCCAATGTCCCATCAGTAAGGACAAAACTGACATCAAAACCAGTCTGCTCCTTTAAAGATTCCTCCAGGGCAATGGATTATCATCAGGCTTTTTGGTCAAAAGCTGGAATACCCAACTCCAGATGATCAGTCAGTTGACTCGGGTTGTTTCATCTCAAATGGGCTTTCACAGGTTTTAGAAGACAGACTCACTCCACCTTCAGTTTTGAGAACAGGCTTCATCTTCGCTTCCAGGACCTTTCCTGTATCTCATCCTCAGAGGATAGCTTAATCTTTTAAATCTTTGAAAAAAGACTGAATTATGGACAGTCTAACCCTGACACGTAAAAATTCCAAGCAACTCAACTTCTCCAAAGACACTAGTCCAATGCAAAGTCCACATCTTCCATGTGCTTTTTTTCAGAAATGTAGAAGAATAGCCTATCCTTTCACACCAGGTCTGCTTGAACCAAGAGGGCTGGGATCTGCAAATTTTCCTTCCCCCCAAAAATCAGCATTTTTTTTTTAAGCATGCTTGAAGGAAGAAACAACTGGCTGAAACACAAACCACAAACACTACTTTTTGGACCACCCTTTAAGGTGGTGTAACTGAGTTTCTAGAAAAAGGCTCTGAAAAACATCTTACCAAATCTTGACCACTGTGCCTAAGCCCAGCCTAATCTAGCCAAGCTATACCTAGTTGAGCCTTGCTAGAACAAGCAAGCTTCAGGACATTTTACCAAGCTCATAACTTTCAACAGTGCAAGGAGTGACTAACAAGCCTTTCATCTGCTCCACTTTTATCAAGTCCAGGAACTGTTCAGTTTATGCTGCCTTGAAAGTATCCTTTTTCAAGACAACAAACCCCTACCAGCTCAGGTATACCTTTACTTTGCAGGGAAGTTCCAGAATATCTCTACAGCTTTGGACTGATTTCATTTTTGAAAGACATGCCCTCATAATAAATTATGAAAGACATCTGTGATGATTTTTCTATCATCTCTGCTACATGATCTAGGTGGCATCTTGAAACCTCTTTCCTTTGTTCTCCACACAGTTACCCTGAGTATTTGTGCTCCCATTTTCCATGAGTGTTCCTATTTTCTTTGAGCAATTGACACTTCTGCTACTGAACCTCTCCCAGCAGGGAAAGTCAGGCTATTTCTCATCTCCTCCAATATCTCCTTTAACATAATCTTCCCAATTCTATCACAAGAAACACTTTGATTTATACTGCAAACTTGTTATATTCAAAGAGTCGAGAGGACTTCAACAGAAAACACTTGTGACTGATTTGAGAGAAACTCTGGATTCATTTCAGAGGCCTGTTTTTATGTGCTATGTGCCACCTTTTGTTGATCAGATAGACTCTATTAATTCCAAGTAGTGACTTTCAGTTTGTCATCTGCTTTATGGGCACCTATATTTATCTTGGTGGTCAATATGAGATAACAGGGTATCCAGATTTAGTACTCACTGAATGATCTCTTGGTAAAATTAAAACTACATGAGATTTCAACTCATCATTTCAACTGGGCTTTCTGAAGCAGCAGATATCCTTATTACCTAGTCCTCTAGAGGATACTCCTCCTTCATTCCATAACTTTCCGATTAGGTAATGGAACTGACACCACCTCCAACTAGCCAATGCTGTGCACCCTGTAACTGATGCAGAGCCCTTGGGTCATTTGTTCAAGGGAAAAATCACTGGCAGACTCAGGACAACTCCAAATGACAAGACTTTTTTTTTTTAAATCAGGAACCTCAGATGGCCATCCATATGAAATAGGAATAAATGATCCTCTCTAAAGAGCTCAGCTTGGAACTAATTTCCTCCAGAACTACCAAAAATTGAGATTGCAAGTCTGCCTCCCTTGATCCATTCTTCCAGAATTTGCAACTACTCACACAGAAAGTAATCAGAGTTCTGCCTCAAAACAGAACAAAAAATGGATAAGAAGAAAAGGTCTAAAAAAAAGATTCTGTTGTACTTGGAATGTCAGGACCCATGCTTTACTACTACATATATCTTGAAACTGCCTGGAGATGGCTCTTTCCACAAGTAGATGTGTTTGCTGTCCAGTCCACCACCAAGTTAATAAATGTTGTTGTGGAATTAGCAATCCACAAGTATTCTGAACAGATAGGTTGTTATTCCCTTTGACAAGTCTCAGAAGTTACATTCTTTCACCCTTCTCTTTGATATCCAAGGTGGTCACCAAGATCACCTAGAAGCAAGGTGCAGTCATATGCTGATCACTTCACGATGCTCCAGAATCTATCGCTCCCAAGATTGATGTCAACATGCCAGCCAAAGACCTTTTTAGTCTTTTACAAATTAATACACAGAAGGTCTTCTAATTTCTCTCGATCTTCGATCTTTGAGTTTTGCTCCATAGACCTTAAGTGGTAACATCTCCTGAATATGATCTGGTTGATTTCTTCCTCCAATTCAGTATACCCTGTATCAAGTTGATTTATTAGTATAAATAGAGAACCTGGCCCTTGCAGTGGACAAAGCAGAAAAACCTGCTAGGACTGACAACACAAAACATTTTGGAACCTTCTTCTCCCCATACTAAGTATTCTCACTAAAACTCATTTTGAACCTGAGGGAAATACCTGTTTCTTAATTTTAGTTCACTTTCCATTTGAGCACTTCAGTAAGGAGAATATATAAAGTCCACAACTGCCAATTAAGCATCTTTACCTTAATTTTTTCCCCCCCAGGTAAAACTGTTCTGAGGCTAGTCCCTGTTTTATGGTATAGAAAAATGCAGGCTTCCATTTAATCCTTTCAGCTTTCTTTCCTCCTTTATGCCCTAAGATTATACATGTTCAATGAGAAAACAACTGTATGCTGCAAACGTAGTCCAACGGTAAAAGTGTTATTTGCAGCAAACTAAAAAGGAATAATTTTGTACTCTACTGGTGTTATAGTGGGGGGAAGCAAACTGAGAAAACAAAGTCCCTTCTCCGCTCCTCTTTCTTTTATACATATGTATATATAGACTAAAATTGTCATCTTCCCATGGTACAAGCTTCCTAAACACAATCTCTGAAGATAAAGTTGCTGACTCCTATTCCAGCTACCTGGCTGTTAACACAATCCATCTTGAAGTGCAGGATCAGCATGCTTTCTTCATCCAATGATGCTTTCTTATGTACAGGCAGAGAGTCCTCCTTTGATGCTCTTCAGGGATAAATAAAAATTCTAATACCTTATCTTTGACATGTTGTTATAGACTGCCATCTGATATCCTTTTTCAACTTTTCCCATGTTGGAGAACCTTTTCTTTTTTTCCTTTTTTTTTTTTTTTTTAAGTTGCTTGCTACTTCTAGCAGTTTTCCAAAGCCAGATGGAGCACCAGATTTCCAAGAAAGAAAAATAAAATTTGTTTCCTTACCTGTACTTTTATCTTCTCTGAACATGGATCTGCTGCTCTGTCGGGACCCACCCTGAGCTGGTTGCTCTCAGCAACTTTTGTTATTCTGGCTTCACGGGGTTGGTCCATGTCATTCATCAGAGGTTTTCTGGTTGGAGAGAGAGAGAATTGCAAATGTACTCTGCCTAGTACACACCTTTTTCTTGAAACTGTATTCCAGCCGGTTGAGTCAGGGTTTAGTGTTTATTTTTCCTTTTAACTTTAGGACTTCACACTTTTGGCAGTTAGGCCTGTGGAGATGTGCCTGCAGTTCCAAAGGAGCACCACCAGAGGGTGCTGTAAAATAGGCCTTCAAGACTTGGAAGAAATAAGGGGGAGAACAGGGGTGTGAAAAAACACCCCAGAAGTTTCCAAGCCAGATAGACCCCCATTCAGAGAAGACAAACTTGTAAGTAAAGAAACTAGTTATCTACTAATTTACTCAATTCTCCTACGAGGTTGTATGTTAAGTTTTTTTGACATAGAACAGCTACAAAAATTCTTTCCCATCTGCGGGCTTTTCTATAGTTTTCATCACTGCAAGAGATTAAGACTAAGAAATGTGAACTAGACATTGGGATGATTAGGAAAGTTTATAAAATTACAAGATTATTGATGCACGTTAGTTTGGATGCTTTAATTTAACTAAGAGGATCTTAAAATGCCTGCTTTCAGTGGAAAGAAAAGCAGAGATGTTTTTATTCAAAAGACCACCATTCTTGTCCATTCTAGAAATGAGCCTTTGAGGGAAAACAACAGCAATCAATATTTAAGAGATGTAAGAGGATGAAGGAACTAAAATCTGCCGTACCATGCCTGAAAAATAAAAGCACAACAGACAGATAAGCTACCTTTTTACAATATTCACTACTTCCTGGAAAAGAGTTCTCTCATCAGTAGTGTAAGTGACTTCTAGTCCTGTAACTCCAGATCTTGCGAGCAAGGGGGCCTGGACTCTGCTACCTAGAAAGCAAGTGAAATACCATTAAATTTTAGAATAAATTCCACACCTCCAGTCGAACCTATCCTTTAAAATAAAATGCAATACAAATTCCATTAAATGAGAAAAGCATTTACATATTTTTGTCCTCAAAAAGTACCTCTATAGGCACAAGATTTCTTGGATTTGCCTTCCAAGTCTTTCAACCACAAAGGAAGAATTTTCTAGAAATTCTCAAAGATTAACAAATGTCAACAATTTGTGCCCACAAATCTCAGGCTAAGAGATCTATATTTGAAGAAAAATGTTAAAAATGCTATGCGAGAGCTTAGCATTTAATATTTTCATGCAAAATGTTTATTTTAATGGGATTCATTCAACTAGTTGAAAGCAATTCTTTCCAATGTGTTTTGAAGACTAAAAGCACTATATAACCGTTTTGGAAAAAAAAAAATCTCACTGATCGATAAGAAATAAAATAGCCAATTATAATGGCCTTTTCTACATAAAAAGATTAGTGTGCAGCAACCTCGTGCAAATTTACAATGCATCAGCTATGCCACATTAACTCTCCACATAGACACACTTATGTGCGTCTGCATAGGGAATTAAAACAGAATAGCTAGTATGCTGTAAACTCAGATGCAAGCTTACTGAGCACTAACTTCTCTATAGGAAAAAGTCCTAGGAGAAGAAATGTAAGAGACAACTAGTACTCCATATACAGTCCTTTATAAAATAGATTGCAACAGCTCTGATCAAGACAACGATACCAAGTTTTCAGTGGATCTGGATCTAAGATGAATGTGTCAGACTAGAATATACGCATGCAAATCATTTAGATAAAGAGGTACGATTTTACTACATACCAGCTGCTCTGTGCTAACTCCCTGTGGACGTACTCTTTCCCTATGGAAAGTGGAAGCTAAACAGTGATAATATTCCCCCCTTTCACTGAGGGCTAATTAACTGTGGTTTAACTTCCACTTACTCTGGAGCAAGAGCGCACACAAGCAGTTACAATGGAGCACATGACTGATAGTAAAACCCTGCTTCCTTTTACTCTTAAGTAAATTGCCATGTGATGATACCTTTAGACTGCTTCAACTCAAGGTAGTATAATTATCAAAATTACTTTAAAAAAATGCAAAAAACTTTAAAATGCAATAGTATAATAAAGGAGATGGCCCATAATCTAAAATATTGAGTATACACCAATAAGAGGAATAAATGCTATTACAACATTTACATAAAATATTTCACTTTACTGGTAAAATCTTCTGCAGATCAGGACCTCTGTTTTGTTTTTTTAAACATACTACCAGATTTACTTAAAGTGTTTTCTTCATAATTTATCACAGCAGCTTCTGAGGAGCCATAAGACTCCAATACCGTGGCAAATCTCATTTAGCAACATAATGACTGTAATTACAGTATTCAGAAAAATGTTAACATAGAAACAAATACCAAAATAAACTACATTAAAAGTAATATTAAGGACTTAGGCTAACCCCATAAAATTCCTACAAGTTGACAAAGAAACAGCTGTAGGATGGAACTTTTGCCTTAAAATGAATCTTTTTGGAAGGTTTTTGGCAGCATTTTTAATTTTAGACAGTATTTTGTGGTTTAGTATACTTATATAATGCTACTTTTTAATTCTGTGGAACAAACCTAAAAGAAGCCTTTTTTTAAATAGCCTAAACCAGTGGTACTCAACCTTTAACAGCTGGAGAGCCACTTCCTTTATTTAGACGATATCGTAGTGCACCTAAATTCAAGTACCAACATTGTGATCAACATGATGTTACCTCAATGTGTAATGATGCTGCATCATCAACCATCATCACATATTGACACATCATGATATGACATCATCAACCCCTCTCCCAACAGCACTCTCTCTCTTCATCCCCTCCTAGCTGCTGGGAAGAAGGGGTTGGGGGAGGGGATGTCTTTTCCCATTCTGCCCCCCAGCTGCTGGGTGGGAGGTGATCTCTACTCTTACCTGTGGGGGGGTCCCAGCAGCTCCTTTTCTTCCCCCCTATGGAAGGGGGGGAACTTCAGCGACTCCCACACTGCTGGTCCATTTGCTCAGTGCTCCCCGCGCTGCCTGATAGAGTGGAGCGCCGATCAGACGCCTACATTGCGAGAGCCGCCTGTAGGGCCATGAAGAGCCACATCCGGCTCTAGAGCCACAGGTTGAGTATCACTGGTCTAAACAAAGCCAAAAAGGTACAATACAATAAGGGCCCCCGTTTAGATCCTAAAAGGATCAGATAAAACCACAAAAATAACCCTTAAGCAAAATATTAAAAACATACTGTCTTGATTTAACATTTTCTATTTGCAGCTACCAGCAATTTGAATAGGAGACTATTGTAAGTTTTCCTCTTTACACTTTTAGAACATGCAGGGGCTTGTCCTGAATGTGCACAAACATAGGTAACTGCATACCTTCATCGTATCTGTGGTTTATAGCCCCTGCAATGGTTCACATGAAGATATAAGTAGGAAAACTATCTAGGCTTAATAAGGCCAATCACCAACAGTCACAAGAGGAATTAAATGAGCTAACATAATATTATGTTTGACCATACTGCTTATTAATCACTGATTATTAGCGAATAAATATTTTCATAAAATGCTCTAAAGAAAAAAAAAGAAAAAAGATATAAGAACCTTGGCTTGAGATTGTTCTGTCTTTATCAATCACTATAGCTCCAGTGATTTCTTTTTTATCAGTATTTGGCAGTGCTGTGTCAGATGAGATGCAGTAGAATAAAGCACAGATAGGATCAAATTCAGGATCTGGCTCCAAGTCCCGTCTAGGTCGAGCATGTAACTCCATACTGATGAGTGTAAGGTTTTGGACCTACATAAAAAAAACAGGTAAAAATATGGTTTGGGTATCTCCTCAAATAACTTTTAACAAGCTATTTATTATTAACTACCTTGTATTAACAACAAGGGCCTCATAAGTATATAAACTGCTGACATATCACAGGTAAATATCAACAAAACTTACTAATACTGTCTTTTTGGATGTCACACGTTTGCAAAAATATTAGTTTTATTGGGCAAGGTTATCAGAGACCTACTATATTTTTTACCGCACTCATCTGAAATGATTAATACTGAATGTTTATTCTCTGTTCAGGTATTACCCCTTGCTCTAGGACAGGGATAGGCAACGTTTTTTGGCCAGAGTGCCGAAAAAACCACAATGTCTATCTTGGAAGGTGCCGGAGTGCCGACATGCCAGAGCCTGGAGCAGCTGTTTGCAGCCTCCCAGCTGCAGCCAGCCCATGGAGCCCCATCTGCTTGCAGTAGGGTTTGCAGCCTCCCAGCTGCCTGCTGAGAGCAGCCTGGGCTCTGTGGCTGGCAGTGGTGTGCTGACCAAAATGGCCTTGTGTGCCATGCTCGGCACACGTGCCAGGGACTGCTGACCCCTGACTTAGAAGTTGAAAACAGGGGAAAAGTCTACTTGTCCTTTTCTAGAGTGTAAAATAGGAAAGACCTAGAATATTTTAAAGACCCCTGCACTTTCCTTAGTACATAGGAAAGCATGGGAAAAAGGCAGACATTTCAAGTAGTTCAAACTGAGTTTGCTTGTTTAAAGTTTAAGGCTTGGTTTCTCAACCTTTTTAGACTCAAGGTACCACTCAGAAAATACTAGCTCTTTGTTTTTGCTCATTTTTTGACTACAGAAAAATAATAAAGCAATTTTTTCTGTTGCAAGCATCACAAATATAAAAGGTCAGGACATATTTAACACTATGGATTCCTACTTGAAGAAATGTTTTGGTTTATGCTGTGAAACACGTTCATATACCTAACAGTACTAACAGAGTGGCACCCTGCAGTGCCCTTGCTCTCAGGGCACCATGGTTGAAAAATACTGGTTTAAGGGTAGAAACTGGGCCTGAAAGAATCAGAAGACTGGAAGTGAACCCAAGCATGCATGAATAGATAAAGATGAATAAGAGCAATGGATATACCAAGCTTTTTCATTAAAAAGGTATAAAACACTGAATCATAAAGATGCATTAATAATATTTTTGGAAATATTCTGAATCCTCAGTATTTTACTGGGATCTAAATATGTAATAAATTATCATTCTGAAAAGCAAACCTGTTTTAAATACAATTTTTAACCTGATTAAATCATTTTAGTAGTGACATCTGTCAGGGGTACTCGTTTTTCCCCGTACAGAATCATAGGGTTGGAAAGGACCTCATGAAGTCATCGAATCCAACAACACAGCTCAAGGGAGGATTACCCCCAACTAAAATCACCTTGGTAAAAAGTGTCCGTCTAACCTGCTCTTAAAAACATGGATATTCCACAACCTCTCTGGGTAGCCCTAACCAGCCTCATAGTGAGAAAGATTTTCCTTATATGAAGAAAAAAAAAAAAATGTCTGTTGTTTCAGTTTAAGACCATTGCTCCTTTCCATGTCTCCTGTGGCCACAGAGAAGTCCGTCTTACCTGGCCCTTGGAGCAGTCTCATTTGGTCCATACTGTTGCCCATGGGTCTGGAAATGCTGCATCAGTGGAATAAGGGGCAGCATTAACTGCAGCCTTGTGCACTGATTTGGGCCCTCAAACTGGCCCTGTGCAACTCATCATGGCCTGTGGGGCTAAACAAGTTGGGCACCACTGGTCTATCTCTGCCCCTCCATATAACCACCCTTCAATATTTTGACTTATCAACCCTCTCCCACACTGACTCTTCTCTTTTCCAGACTAAATAATCCTAGTTCTTTCAGCCTTTCATCTTAAGTCATGTTTCTCCAGCCTCTAATAGTTTGTCACTCTCCCCTGGACTCTTTTCAATCTGTCCACATACATCTCGAAATGCCGGGCTCAAAACTGGAAACAGTACTTCAGCTGAGGTCTAACCAATGTCAGAGAGAGGGGAAAAAATTACTTCCCTCGATTTGCAAACAACACATGTTAACACAACCCAGTAAGTTGGCTTTTTGTTTTGTTTTTTTGTTTTTACAACAAGAGTACCCTGTTGGCTCATATTGATCTTATGGTCCATTGCAACTGTCCTAGGTCCTTTCCTGCAGCCTTGCTAGTCATTCCACAGTCTGATTTGTGCATGCAGGACTTTGCACTCATCCCTGTTTAATTTAATGTGATTTTTGTCATGAGGTAACCTTCCCCCCACACAAAAAAACTCCGCTTAAGGTAAAAATTCCAAAATGTCTTTTTTTAAAATTTTATTTACCACTGTCACAGGAACATCTAATTATTAAGATTGAAAGATAACATCGTTTTTGCTCACTTTTCAGTTTGTTCGGGTCACTGCATTTGCCAGCCTTTGAAGTTAATCAGTTTCCCCTTGTTTTTGTCTTTCATAATATAATAAAAAGCAAACAAAGCAAACTACTCAAATCAGTAAGGATGGTATTAGCTCTACTTCAAATTTACTAATTCATTTCTGAACTAGCTGGATTTTAAAGTTAGGAATTCTTTAAACTTCATGCTTTAGTTCCATCTTCTGTAAAAGGGGGATAAATACTTACTTTTCCAATAAAGTGAAATATTCAATTTCCCAATTAAGGAGTTCATGCTAATACAGTAAATAAACCAGAAAGTTATTCCAAAAAAAGGTGCTGTGAAATGTATTTCAGTATATTACTGAAAGAAGGAGCTTTGAGAGCCTCAGATATAAGCAATATAGCCATTTCCTTAGAAGTCAGACATACCAAACCCTGATGAATAAGAATAGATTTCAGCATCTTTTTCTTTACAAACTCAGCCCATTTCATAAAATTATAAAAGTAGTCCAGTTAAAGATAAACAGAATAAATTAAACTAATGCATTGTTGCAGCAAGTTACCTCATGTAATGTTTTTGCTTCCTGCAGATTTTGCACACTGACTTTAAAACCGTAAGAGTTGTTTAAAGATGGCCCTTCAATCTGAGAAGTTTCTTTCTTTGGGGCACTGAGGAGAGCAAATTGATTCTGTCCAAAGAAATGCATACAACAAAAAGATGAAAATGGCTGTAGTTTTCATTTTTCAAAACATTGCTTACATATTTGGCAAACAAAAGTAAAAAGGTACTGTTTTTCAATTATAAACAAGCTTCCATTTACAATATTTTCTTGTGTTCATTTCCTGTGGGAGAGCTACTTCTGTATCAAACTCCTTTTCAGTTCTAATTTCAATGAAATCACAGTAACTTAGCAAACTGTAAAGAAATGGCAGATGCCTCTCACAGAATCAGGCACAAGTTAAACATGCTGAACTCCAGGACCAAAGTCTAGAGCAACAGGATTACGTAACTGCCTTTAAATAAGGGGTATATACATTTAACATACATTCACCTTGGCTTTCTTACAAACTTGATGGTAAAAGAACAAAATCCAAATCTGTATGTACTTTTGCACCTTATCAGGACAGCACTGAGGGCCCCTAGTGGATATTCCATTTCTCAGGTGATTTGCCAAGTTTCATACATTAAGTAGCAATATGCCAGATAGTCAAGCAATTGATTGTATGATGAAAACGACAAACCCACCTCAAATAAATCACTCATTTATTGTGAAACTTCTGTGGCAGGAATGCATTGTATGTTAATTTGAACAGTTAGCATGTTACTTAGACCTTACAGTATCCCACAGCTCTGCTCTTCCTACCTCCCCTCCCACCAAGGGCAGTAAATAGGCCACAGAGTTATTCCACACTGTAGCAAGTGCTCGTCCCATGGGTGGTCACGATGCACCCTGGTGGCTGCTCAGCCCTTGCTAACCTGGCTTCCTTTGGGCACTCTCTCCTTACTCACTCACCATGCTGTGATGTTATTAACTTCTGAGGAAAAGGGAAACTAACCCAGGGCTTCCCAAGCCTGCTCTTACTCTTACAACTATAGGTACCTACAGTCATTGCCTTAAGGGCTAATTACGTGGGCTCCATCCTGTGCCCCAGTAGCCAGTCCCATGCCTCACAGATAATATGCTAACACGTGCCCGGTCTGGGCTACAGGCCTTGCCCCTCCTGTGCTATGGGCTCTTTGGCCCACCCAGTCCCTGGCAGTGGCCCCTGACTTTTGGTTTCCTTAGACCAGGGGCTGGCAATTATTTTGGCTGGAGTGCTGCTTAATGAGTTTGGGCAAGCAGCTGATAACCACAAGCATAGCCTCAGCCCTTGAAAGGTGCCCTGTGCCCTAGTTGCCATCTTGGGACCAGAATTCCCCCCTGAACCCCTGACCTTTGCCACTGGAAGTCCCACCCTCCCTCCCCTCCCCAGGTCCCCCTGAAATACTCCTTTTGGGAGGGAAGGGTTGTCAACCTGGAATCAGAAAAAAAACAAATCATGCACTAAAAGTCAAATGCCTACTATAATGTTTTAATTTTATTACAAAAAATACAGTACACAAATCCTGACAAAAGTATATAGAAGTGACTGCATAATAATTAAAAAAATAAAGTCTTACTCCTGTATATTATGTGTGTGTGTGGGGGGGTTGGGATGTGGTTAGGGGTGGTGGGTGTGTGTATGGTAGAGTGTGTGGGGGGCAATAGAGTATATTGTCAGAGTGTGTGTACATGTGAGGAGGTTGTAGGGGCAGGGTGTGGGTATGAGGCCCCCCCCACACACACACACACTCACTTCCTCCCTCCACAGTGCACAGCTCCTGCTGCTGGTGGTGGCAGCAGCAGTGGGCAGGAGTGACTAGGGTGCTTGTGGCCCGTGTAGGTGTTGCCGTTCGGCTCTGGCCAGAGCTGCATGTGGGTGTGAGGAGTGCAATCCAGCATGCCCACCCCTAATGTGTGGGGCTCTGCATGGCACACGTGCAGCTCCCGCACTCGTGTGCCACCAAAGGAGCTGGCTGCTGTGGCTGCTCTCTGCAGTGCAGGTCCTGGGACTCCATTGGTAATGGAGGGGAGCCCTGGCTCCTGCTTCCCGATAGAGTCCTGGGACCTGCGCAGTAGGGAGTGATGAAGGCAGCCAGCTCCCACATGCAGGGACTTTACCTGGTGATGAGCAAGTGCAGGAGCTGTGCATATGCCACGTGCTCCTGTGCTCCTTGCTGGCTGGAGCCATGTGCTGCCAGTGGCAGCGCCTGCACCGGACACAAGCATCCCTGCCTGCTGCTGATGGCGGGGGCTGTGAGCCACAAAGGAGTGTGTAGGGGTCCCCACACCTCCCCGCCCTCTCTCACACTCACATCCTGCTCACCCAAGCTCTACGCTCCTGCCACTCTCCTGCATTTGGGCTTTGCGCTGCTGTCAGCAATAGCCCCACGCTCCCATCCAGCTGCATCTTCGCCCCACTCCTGCCACTTGCTTACCTGTGCCTGGAGTGAACGGGATGCCAGGGAAGTCAAGCAGGTACCCTGGCATCTGCAAATGGAAGTTGTATGGTGGCTAGGTCAGGCCCTTCCTCACACAAGGATGGGAGTGACACGCGCAGGCTGGGTGGGATACAGTTAGTTTCTGTGTGCCCATGGGTTGAAGGAAAGTGCCTGGCAGGTCAGATCTGACCTGTGGGCCGTATTTTGCCCACCCCTGCCCTAGACCCTGGCCCCACTCCTAGGCCAGTTAGACCTTTGGGCTCCCAGGCCCTGCTGACGCTCCCCTTCCCCTCCAGCTACTGACTTCCAAGCCCCATGGCCCAGCTGACACCTGCCCTTCCTGGGCTCCAGCCTCAGGTCTTACCTACTCAGCCCCTCCTGGGTTCCCATCTCTTAGGCCTTCCTCATACTCACCCTTTTTGGGGCACTTGCACCTCTATCTGTATTAGGCTTCAGGCCTCAGGCTGCATCTACTCAGCCCCTCCTGGTCTCAGGCTCTCTCTCCATCTGGGCCCCAGATCCTTTATTCTTTTGGCCCCTCTCTCTTTCTCTGGGCCAGCTGAGGTTAGGCCAGCCTAACCTCCCCTTAGTCCATTCCACAACCACCAGCTGTTAATCATTACCAGCCCTCTTGGACCATGGCCTCAGCCCCTCTCAGGCTCTGCTCTATTCCCTTGCTGAGCTTTGGGCACCCTAGCCCTCTGCTGTCTGCCAGTCCTCTCCAGGCCATGTGCTCACCTGCTTCTGCTCCTAGGCCTATCTGTTCCAAGGCCTGTATTTTTCCCCAGGCTTTGGCCTTGCTTATCCCAGCTCAGACATTCTACCAGGAGCCCTGCTGCCAGAAGCTCATTTTGCTTGGAAACTCTCTCACATTCCTTTACTGTAAGCTTGCTGAGAGGAAAGAGGTTGCAGGGGAAAAGGGAACCCTTCAGATCAAGGAACAGCAACCAGGCCAGCTACAGAGGAGTTTTCTAGGAAAGCTCTGCTTGGAAAGAGACACAAAGGGAAAGGCAGCAGATTAGAAGACCCAGGGAGATAGCTGGTGGACGTCATAATACCAGAACCACTGCCACTTCCAGCTTTTCCTCTGCTTTCACCTGTAAGGTGCATGTCCAGGCAGGACCACACACTGTTGAGGCTTCCACACAGGTCCTGGTTTGGTTCTGTACAGACTGCGGCTTGCAGGTTCCTTCCAGTGTCAGTCAGCTGAGGGAGTGCCTGCAATGTGAGCAGTGCCTTCTGGTGGTGTCCCTCCGGAGAAGGCAAGGGAGCTACAAGAGGTAGCAAGGCTCCAAACCATTCTCTGCCATGAGGACTTCGACTCCACGCTGGAGGAAACCTCTAAGACTGTGGAGGAAGGACTGCCAGAGGTGGTGCGAGAAAAGGAAGAGGGTATTGACTCCCAGGAATGTGGAAGTTTGTATCTTCTGGCAGCAAGTAGTTGTCGTGATCCCCACATGCAGTGGTTTGCTTAGAGAACAGATATGGAGCACTAGCAACAGAGGAGAGCATTACATTGGTGGAAGAGGCCAGGCCAGGAACCCCCAAGGCGGGGAGGATTGAGACCACTGCTACAAAGAAGAGGTAAGGGGTGGTGGCAGTTGGACACTCTTTTCTGTGGGGGATATAGGCATCCATCTTCTGGTCTGACCTGTTGTCCTAGGACATCTGCTGCTTGCCCGGAGCCCAGATCCAAGATGTCACAGAATGATTACTGAGACTTCTGACCCTCCGACTACTACCCCATGCTGCTCATCCATGTGGGCACCAATGATGCTGCCAGGGGTGAACCTGAGCAGATTAAGAGCACCTACTGGGCTCTGGATGCAAGGGTGAAGGGGACAGGGGCACAGGTCATGTTCTCCTCAATCCTTCTAGTCAAGGGGAAGGGCCCTGGCAGGAGTGGACACATCTTGCAGATCAATTCACGGCTGCACAGGTGGCTTCTGCAGCAGAGATTCGACTTCTCTGATCATGGGATATTGTTCCAAGAAGGATCGCTAGGAAGGGATGGGATCCACCTGACAAGGAGACTGAAGAGCATCTTCACAGACAGGTTCACTAACCTAGTGAGGAGGGCTTTAAACTAGGTTCGCTGAGGGATGGAGAACAAGGCCCTAAGGTAAGTGGGGAAGCAGGCGACCTGGAGGAAGCATAAGCAGGAGGGGACAACAGGAGATGCTACATTCTTCCTGAGAAAACAGGGCAATCAGCTAGTCACCTCAGGTGCGTGTACGTGAATGCACAGAGCCTGGGAAACAAGAAAGAAGAATTGGAAGTCCTTGCAGTTACAGAACTATGATGTGATTGGAACAACAGAGAATTGGTGGGACAGCTCGCATGACTGGAGCAGTGTCATGGACAGATGCAAACTGTTCAGAAAAGATAGGTAGGGGAGAAGGAGGAGGAGGAGTTGCACTTGATGTAAGAGAGCCATATGATTGCTCAGAGCTCTAGTATGAAGCTGGAGATAGGCCTGTTGAGAGTCTCTGAGTTAGGGTCAGAGGGGAGACCAACAAGGGTGATGTCATGGTGGGGGTCTGCTATTGACCACCTAGCCAGGAGGTGGAGGTAGATAAGGCTTTCTTAAGACAACTAGCGGAAGTTTCTGATCACAGGCCCTGGTTGTCATGGAGGACTTCAAATCACCCTGACATCTGCTGGGAGGGCAATACAGCAGTGCTCAGGCAATCCAGAAGTTTTTGGAGAGTGCTGTGGACAACTTCCTGGTGCAAGTGCTGGAGTGGCCACTAGGGGCCATGCTCTTCTTGACCTACTGCTCAAACAGGGAAGAACTGGTGGGGGATGTAGAAGTGAATGGCAAGTTGGGCAGTGGTGACCACAAGATTGAGATCCTGACAAAAGGAAGAAAGGACAGCAGTAGAGTACAGACCCTACGCTTCAGAAAAGCAGACCAACTCCCTCAGGGAACTGATGGGTAGGATCTCCTGGGAGACCAGTCTGAGGGGGAAAGGAGTCCAGGAGAGCTTGTTGTATTTTAAAGAAACCTTAATGAGAGCACAGGAATGAACCATCTCGATGTGCAGGAAGGATAGCAAATGTGGCAAGCAACCAGCTTGGCTTAGCAGAGCACACTTTGGTGAGCTTAAACATAAGAAGGAAGCTTAGAAAAAGTGGAAGATTGGATAAACAACTTGGGAGGAGTATAAGAATATTGCTTCGACATGCAGGGATAAAGTCAGGAAGGCCAAAGCACAATTGGAGTTGCAGCTAGCAAGAGATGTGAAGGGCTACAGGAAGGGCTTCTGTGAGTATGTTAGCAACAAGAGGAAAGGTCATGGAAAGTGTGGGTCCCTTACTGAATGGGGGAGGCAACTTAGTGATAGGCAATGAGGAAAAGGCTGAAGTACTCAATGCCTTTTTTACCTTGGTCTTCACAGGTAAGGTCAGCTCCCAGATTACTGCACCAGGGAACTGTTGAGAGAGAAGGTCAGCAGCCCAAAGTGGTGAAAGAACAGGTTAGGGACTATTTAGAAAGCTGGATGTGTGCAAGTCCATGCCTGTACAAGGGGCCAGAGGCAATGCATCTGAGGGTGCTGAGGGAGTTGGCTGATGTGATTGCAGAACCACCGGCTATCATCTGTGAAAACTTGTGGGGATCGGAAGAGGTCCCAGACAATTGGAATAGGGCAAATATAGCGCCTAACTTTAAGAATGGGAAGAAAGAGGATCCAGGGAACTACAGGCCCACCAGTTTCACCTCAGTCCCCAGAAAAATCATGGAGCAGGTTCCCAAAAAATCCACTTCTGAGCACTTGGAGAAGAACGTGATTAGGAACAAAAGCATTCATTCCTCTTCCCACCCCACTCCCAACCTGTCTCTCACCTATTAACCAGCCCAATTTACATCTTAATTGACTGGCTTTCTTGCATACCTTTACTACTCCCTTTCAGGAAGAGCGCAGACCATCTGCAGACGCCTCCCCTGCCTGCTGAAGGATAATTGTACCCAAAAGCTTGCAAAAAAGTATTTTTCCAATTATTTGAGTTGGTTTGATAAAAGATATCAGATTCACTCAAAGAACCTTGTCTGCCTATGTCCTTAGACTAACATGGCTACAACCTACACCATTAGGAACAGTCTGCATGGATTCATCATGCTTTATTAACCCGATTGCCTTCTATGAAGAGATGACCGGCTCTGTGGATGCAGGGAAAGCAGTGGACATGATATACCTTGACTTCTGCAAGGCTTTTGATACCATCTCCTACAGCATTCCTGCAAGCAAGTTGAGGAAGTATGGGTTGGATGGACTGTGAGGTGGATAGAAAGCTGGCTGGATTGTCAGGATCAAAGGGTAGTAATCAATGGCTCAATATCTAGGTTCATCAGTATCAAGTGGAGTTTCCCAGGGCTGGTCCTGGGGCTGGTTTTGTTCAATATCTTTATTAACATTCTGGAAGAATGGGATGGATTGTACCCTCAGCAAATTTGCAGATGACACCAAGCTGGGGGTGTAATAGATACACTGGAGGGTATCAGATCCCATGTACACATGACATGGCAGGAGGTGTAATATTTGGGATTGTGTATCAGATTTCATCATGCCTTAAAGTGAACATCTGTCAGGAACCAAAGAGAGCAACTGCCTCTCTGGCAGCTTGCCCTGTGTAGCCATGGGCAGCAGGGGCTGACCAGGGCCTTTTAGAGTGCTCTCTGAGAGAGCAGCCCAGGGACCAGTGAGCTTCTCCCTGCTCTTGGGCTACCCACTCACCTTTCAAACTGCTGGAAGAGCAGTGAGGACAGGATAGCCATGGCAGTGGCCCTGTCCTGGACCTAAGTCTGTCCCATATGCAAACTTGCCAACCTGCTGATACTTTAAAGGGTGCACAGGCAGCCAAGCACTGTTGGGCTGTTCTTGGTGTCATACTGCTTGCATGCTCAGAACTTTAAAAGGACTGCTGGTGTTTCAATATCAGCAGCCTTTTAAAATACTAGAGCCTTTAAAAACTCTCTTGTGCAGTTCCGGACAACCCTCAGCTGACTCTCAGGCTGCCAGGAAGCCAAGACCTTCAAAGGTCCTGCAAGTCTGTCAGTCAGCCTGCCTGGCTTGATAAGCCCTTTAAACTTCCCTGGGGGCGAAGCAGACTTGCACAGAGGAACTACAGATCAGCTGCATATTGCCTCCTAGCTAGAGAGCATGTCTGCAACAACTGTGTCAAGCTCCAGCTAGAGAGCTTGGAATATGTGGCCATCCATGGCACTTTTTTTGTATTGTTGCAAATTTTGTAAAAGCTGTTGCCTCATCCAGCACTGGCGCTTCAGATTGAGAAGCAGACAGGGAGCAGTGGGTGGATGCTCCTCTCCTCTGCTCCCAGTCTACAGGATATGAGGAGCAGCCTTCTTCCAGACCAACGACCCCAGTCTCTGGAGGGCATGGGAGCCTTTGCCCTGGTTCTACTCCTCCTCGTTTCTGGGAGAAGTTAAGCCAGGGAAAAGTGTGTAGACGGTTGGTCTCCCAAGAGAAGCTATCCTAGGAGCAATTTAACCCTGGTTGTTCCCAAGTTATTTTTCTCCAGGAATAGACATTTTTGCTCTGAGAGAAAAAGCTTGAATGTCTGCATGCTTTGGGTTTCTACCAGGAGAATGGCGATTCTCCCCATAGAAACTGAATGTCTGTACATGGTCACTGTAAACAGTTCAAAAATTTTCTTTAATATCAATCCCAAATCAACTTTGCTACAAATTGAGTTGATTTTTCCTTGTCCTTCTCTGAGAGAACATGAAGAATAACTGATTAACCATCCTATTCATAACAACCTTTCAGATATTGGAAAACTTACCATTGTGTTTCCTCCCTCTTCTCTTTTCTACACTAAACAACATTTCAAAACTATCATGACAAATTGGGAAATAGTTCAAAAATCAAGAAAATGAAATTCAGTAAAGACAAGTTCACTTCTTGATTTCAGACCGATTTTGCAATTGTCAAAAATCAAGCTGATCTC
>NW_017728918.1:89386715-89405480 GCF_001723895.1 Crocodylus porosus
TATTTTCTAAGTAATCTTAAAAGATTTTTCTTATAATTACTTGAAATTCTCATTTTTCTTCCTATTGTCTTAATATTAAGCTCACAAACTGTAATGTTAAAATTAACACAAAAATTCCTTATATGTAGTCTATATTGTACAGTACATCTGTATGAAAAAGGCAAGTCATCCTAAAACTTTAATTATCCCCCCCCCCCATTTTTTTATTTTATTTTATTTTTTTTGCTTATAATGCCCCTGGCACACACTAATATAATTGTGTGATTGGTATCCGAGAAACTTTATACGCTCAATCCTAAAAACTGCATGTCCTGCCATGCCAAAGGGAATTTTGGTTAGTATATGGTATTTGTAAAAGACTAACGAAGAGGTCATTACCACATTTGACAGATTAGTGCAACAGGATATAAAAAAAAGCTAATCGATACATTATAATTTAATTTGTTGGTTGCATACACTCATATGGACACATTTATTCTCACAAATGCATACTGACATTGCAATAACACCACCTCAAGCACAACTGACAGCATATAATTTTTTTAATTAAAAAAAAGAACACAAGAAAAATCACAAGTCTACAAAACATCTTGGAATTTGATATGACCATATAAAATAGGCTTAAGATTTGCTTTTGTATTTTCTTTTCGTATTTGCATCCTTGTAATTGCCATACAATTAAAATTTTCCTAGATTCCACCTGTAAAAGAAATGCCATGAAAACCAGAAAGCTGTTGTAACCTCTACTTCTAAAAACAGTTTTAAAATACATACAAGTGGGACAAAGTAAGACATGACCATCACTGCTTCAGAACTAACACATAAACGTATATGCAATGTTATAAAAACATATCTTTATCATAAAATTTCTCACCTTCACTTGTGTTGTTAAAAGTACTCTTCGAAGAGTGTCAGCATTACTTCCTCTTCTCTGACTTAATTTATGAATTTTGGTTTCTGTAAGGACATATAGCAAAATGATTTGGTTCCTTCAAATATTCGCTAGAAAGCAGAATTAAGTACAAAGAAAGTGAAAAAGCTCCTGGATACTACAGCCTGAATGGGATAATCACCTTTTAGTTCAAAAACAATTTTAAGACTGCAGTAGTTTCTAAAAGCATACTAAATGTATGGTATTAAGACAAGAACACTTCTCTTGTACAGTTCAACTTAAAACATTTAAAATTTATACTCTAAATTCAAATTAAGTAGTTGTTTGATGAATGCCAGAATTTTAACTAAAGATTTAATAAGCAAAAACATTGTCAATTCAACTTCAATAATGGTGGCCGCATACAGATGATCAGTTATACTAGAAGATATTTTTCTAGTAGAAAAAGTCCAGGAATTGGACTATACAAGATGTTCTTCTAGTCCCATAGCAGGAGAACTTCACAGGTGAGCTAGAGAGCTGCTCCCTCGGCCATACCCACCCTCAGCAGAGCTGAGACCTGCCCTCTTGCCTTGGAAGAAGGCAGGCAATGAAGTGGCAGTTGGCAACTGCTGGAAAGCAGCAGCAGCAGCTACTACAAGGAGCTGGGGAGGGTTCCAGACCAAGGAGAATATGCCTCTCCTCTACCGCCCAACTAACTGGGAGCATTCCCAAACACAGGAGAATACCCCCACCATCCTGCCAAACAGCAGCCATTTGTGCTCTGGGAGAAAAAGTTTGACTATCAGCACAACTTTTCTACCAAGAGAAAAAACTATTCTCCTAGTATAAAACTGAACATCTGCAGAGGTCAAGTGTTTGTGTCTACTACTATAAAATCTATACCATAGTCAAATGACAACACAGCATAAGGATGTTTTGATACCAGAATCCTAATGGTTGAATAATTATTTCATAAATGTTTACCACATTATTACCCTTGCAAAAATAGTTTAGTTTAATCTCCCAATAGGGCAGTGGATATTTCCCCATTTAAAAATAAATAAATTAATCAATTTTCAGAAACTATTTTTGTGTCTCTCCCTGGTTTTATCTTGCTTAAATAACAGTTTTACCTGTTGATAAGGGGGTAAAGTCAAGTGCATCTGGTATTACTTCTTGAGGTTTTCTCTGCACAAGGGGAGTACTATGTAGGCAAAATGATTCCAGATTTCTAGCACCTTCTTTGAGCAAGAGTGGAGACGTGCTCAAGGGAGTCCAACCCTCAGCTTTGACAGGTTTATCTTCACTCTCAGCAGATGTTACATCCTTTTCTTCCACAGAAGATGGAACTATATCTTGATTACTCCAGTCTGCATCTTCAAAACTGGACTGCCTAGAATCTGGGGATGCTGCTTGTTGCCAAGGAGGAAGCACTGGAGAATCTGGTGAGCTATAATTGATATAGTAGTCCTCTTCCTCTTCTTCCTTATCAGGTTCTATTGTTGAAGTAGCAACTGTTTTGCTTTCAACTGGGGTTTTATTTGGTTCTATGGTATAATTTGTAGAAATTATATTATTCACGTGTGTGTCACAAGTTTCCTTGGTTTTTATTACTGTAGTACTTATCTGGGAAACAGGAGAATCTTTTGTAGGTCCAGTAGGTCTCCTATCTTGCAGGTTAGGTAAACTCTCATCCTCAACAACTGTTTTTGTTATTTCAACAGGTTTCTCTGAAGGCAGTGTTGTAGAGCTCAAATTCTCATTTCCTTTTTCCATCTCAACAGGCTGGTCCTTAGGCAATTTCTTCATAAGCTCATATTCTTCTTTGGCATGGAGCCATGTCTGAACCTGCTGGCGACTTGGAGCACATTTACAAGGCATGATTACTATTTTTTTATCTTCACTAGTTTTATGGCTATTAATTTGTCTTTTATCAATAACAGATTGCCCATTGCGTTGAGGTGATCCTGGCCTAGGATTTTGTGTCATTGCTGAAAATGCTGTCTTCCAGAGCCGTAGTCCTTCCAAGGAAAAGTCTCCTTCAAACTCGGGTAGATCATTTGGAAGTCTAGTTTCTACTGTGAGAAGTCGACCTCCAATCTCCCTATAAAGAAAATATTATAAATTTATTTTGCCACAAATTAAAACTCTTGAGATTAATTACTCTTTCCTTATAGAATCCCTATAGGAGCTTCTAGTGAGCCTCTCCAAATGTTACTTGCCTTATGTTTTACTTTCATATTAAAGATCCCAGGATAACCATCGACCTTTCAGCAGAAGAGAGCTATGGGTAAGTTCCTCCTAGAGTCTATTATGTGTTCATAAAAATCAGCAAAAGAGGTCACTAAAAATTAAGTGGATGATCAATTCCTTTCCCTCAAGGAAAGATCATGCTGTGTCCATATAGCTTCTCAACCCTACTGGTTCATAGACTTGAGAACAAGTTAGTTTCTAACATCACACAGTAGCAATATGTCACAGGATTATTTACAAAACTGGAATTGTTTACTGTAAAATAAACTATAAGCAAATACATATTTTTAGTGACAGAGAGAGACACTACCTTCATGCTTGTGGGTACCTAGCATTAAAACACGATGTAGTTTCAGGAAGGGAGTAGAAATCCTCTCTGGTTACAGAAATACATCTGAAGGACCACTACATTTTGGGATTAGATGTATATTTATTAAGGAATGAATTAATGTAAAATGAATATGGCTTTAGCACTGGGAGGAAGCCTCTTTTACAATATTATGACAATGTGACCAGTTTCACTATTTGCAAAAATCATTCTCTTAAATACTTGATCAACACTTGTCATCCATTAGAGGGGTATCTAAGCACTTGTCAGATTTACAGGCAGTCTTCATAATCAGAACCAAACAGAGTCCCAAGATAGTTGGTAGCTTCCACACCAGGTCATATGGGCAGACCAAGGGAGCAGGTAGTCAGTTCACTCATCCTTTGAACATTACTGTGGATACCAAAACTACACAAGCCAATAAAAAACATGCAGGCACAGTGAAATCAAACAAATGGATTTTTTCAAACTCTTCATTACTGAGTTAAAAAATATAAAAACCTGGAACTTTAAGTACATCATACATCACTGGGTGAAAATCTCCTACACTGTATAATAAAATTAACTTCACAAGAATGGCCACTTAGATTTAATACAATTACAAAAAGAGACAGAGAAAGAGAGAGAGAGAAAGAGAGAAGGACCTTATAATATAAGTGCATAGGGAATGTACCTGGGCTTTTCTGGTGCATCAGAAGGATTGCTGCAAAATGGTTCTTGGTAAATTGTTTCTGCAAGATCATGATGCAGCAAAGTTGCCATGATTTCTTCACGACTTGGTGGGGACATGAGAGGTTTAAGAACATGAGCAGTACGAGGTGTAAGACTTCCATTCTTTGATTGTGAGGGAGAACTAGTTGACCTTGGTGAACTGTCGGGAGTTGGCGTTAAGCCCTCATTATTTCTTGGAACATACAACTCTAAATCCTCTGAAGTGCCATCCACAAGATCGCCATCCGGAGAAGACAAGAGGGAAGTAAAAGAGGTATTAACAGAATCAAGTGATTGACATGATTCAAAAGTGGCTTCCTTTCTAGTGCGACTTTGAATCCAGTCTGAATTAGCTGGCTGTGGAAGATTAAGAAATCTCTCTTTGCTCAGTGGATTTCTGTTCAACTTGTATTTCTCATTTACATAGTCCTCTGTCTCTTGGATACAAAAAGCATCTATTGATGAGTTAGATCGAGATGTTGGAGTGTGAACACTGTTTCTCCACTGACTGTGGGGAAGGTTCTCATTGCTTTCCAAGGATGCTTTCTCAAAAAGCTCAGGGCTCAGAGCACCAGGTCTAATCCATTTACCTGGGTCTGAAGGGCACTGTTTCTCTTCCTCAGATTTTTGGCTATTAACGTTTAAAAGTTCATTTTCTGTTGTTTGTCCAGAAGAAAGATCCTGGACAGCATCACTCAAAAACTTCTGTGGCAGATTTTGGTCTGCTGGGACAAACTGACTTCCAGAGTACAAACTGCAAAATCCAGTCTGCCCTATAGCATTAATATCAAAATTGTAATTGTGGTCTGGGGACAAGCTGTCTTCAAGGGAATAACAACTTTCAAAGCCTGGATCTGAAAAAAAAATGGGGCTGTCATCTGACACGGAGTGGTCAATCTGATTAGTGTTCTGTTGGTTAAAAGAATCTACTTTTAAAAGTTTGGGCGTTTTTTCTTTAGGCTTCGTAGTTTTGGGAGTACGGGACTTCCTTGGTGAAGTGACTGACTTTGATCTTTTAATTGCTTTATTCTGTTCAAGAGGGCAAGAAATACTTCTGTTCAGCTGAGGTTTAACTGATAATGCTTCTTGCATAACATTTGCATGTTGTGCTTTTTGCTGTCTTTTTTGCAGTAATTCTTTTAGAACAGCTAGCCCAGACTGTCCTTCACTGAATGCTGATGGGGCCACGATAGTTCGATTTTTACACTGAGAAGAAGGTTTTGTTTGTGAGGTGGTTTCTGATAGGGACTTCGGTTTTACTTTTTCAGGTTTAAAATGTGACACATCCAAAACAAATCCTCTCTGTTTGTGTTCCCATCCTATCTGCTTTACTGGACTCTTCAAAGCAGTTACAAAACAGTTTTTAGGTAATTGAAGAGACCCATGGCTTTCCTCAGATGATTTGAGTATGGAAGAATAGGGATCAGCAAATTTTGCTGCTTCTGATAAGCACAAAACTTGCTGTTGATTACTCTCTTTACAATGCAAAAAATTAGTGGTATGCATCTGATCAGTCTTAGTTAGGTCTAAAGAACTATGAGTTTCATTTAATTTTCCAACTGATAAGTATCTAGTCTGTGAATTCACAGGCTCTCCCATCTTTGTAGATGTTGTATCTTTAGAAATATGTGCATTCTGTGTTACCTGAGATGGATCAAATATGCTATTTTGAATCAAACAAGATTCCTTCATACGACATACTGTACTTTGACTCTTAGGCCTTTGGGAGTTTATTTTTGTTATTTCCCTTCCAGCTAGGACGGGAATGGAAATGATAGATGAATGAAGGTCTCCTCGTGCAGTAGCGAAACTTTGTAAATCCAGAGATTTATCAGTTTCCAGCAATGAATGAAAATAGCCAGATGATTTTCCTTGTGCATCAGCTGTGGAGGTGAGCTGTGTGGAAGGTAAGTGTCCTGTTGAGTAGCCAGTTAAAAGACTCTCTTTCTGAGTAAGAAGTGGTTGTGAGCTGCTAGAGTTGTGAGAAATCTCAGGCAAATCTTGGTGCTTCAGTACAAATTTAACTTCTGCAGCAGAACGAACATTTCCTTTTTCACCTTTAAATGTCATGCGTTTCCTCGATGATATTTTTTCAGCTGTTTTTTGTTTCTGTTTTGTTCTAGGTTTCTTTTTTCCATCATCTGGTGTTTTATCTGTCTGATTAATCCTGCTCCTTTTCTTAGTAGCTATTGTGGGGCCGGGAAACTTCTTTTTACATTTCTTAACCTGAGATTTTGCTCGACTATTTTTTCCTACATTGGAATGAACAGTCTTGCTATTGAACATGTTAGGACCCTTAAAAAGTAAAGCTTCTTTATCTAGATCAGTCATAATTTCTTCTGCTTTTGGATCAGTGGGAGACCAGCAGCGAGGGGGAGAGGCATTTATTGGGCTTGTGCTTCTCTCAGAGAGAAAACCTAATTTAGACATAACATCACTATAGTTATAGTCACAGTCTTCAGCTTCGGCATTGTAAGATGGTGAAGGAGGAGAAAGGACTGCATGAGTTCTTTTTCTGAAAGATAAAGTTCTTTTAATATTTTTATTATTTGCTTTTTGTGGTTTTCCAGTTTTTTTCTTAGCTGACTTATGTTTTGCTTTCCTTCTGTGACTTTTCTTTGGTGTTAATGGATAAATAGGATATTTGGTTGCAGGGGAGTCAGGAACTTTTGGCCAAAAGTCCTTTAAAGGTGCAAGCTTTTTATATAAATTCATTTTTTCCTCTGTAAGTACTACTTGTTCCTCACTAGAATCTACTTTACCTAATTTAACAAGCATATTTTTTCTCCCTCTAAATCTATTGATGATAATGTATTTGATAATAACAGGTGGCAGTTTTTTAGAGAGTTTTCTACGTTTTCGAGATTTCTGAGACCCATCCAAACTTTCCCCACTATCTATGGGATGAGGTAGGCTAACTTTTGAGTTGTGTGTGACGAAACTCGATTCACTATCTTCAGTCTCATAATTTACTTTACGCTTGGTTCGGAGTGTATATTTATTCCCACATAATCCAAATGACTGCTCGGTTTCAAGAGAACCATCTCCAAACTGGCAGTCAGTACAATTAGAAGCATTTGTAGGCATCCTATTGTCAAAGGTATCATGAGGAACTTGAACTAAATCATTTGGCAAAGCACTACCCTTATCAGGAATATTACTACATGCATTACCTTGTGTATAGCAGCTTTCCTTAGTGGATGCAATATGATTTACACTTACAAGCTCCTGATGGTTGATAAGGCCAAGTTTCTTTTTATTCAATTTTAACCTGGACTGTTTGTTGCCTGGCTGTAATTTATATGTTACAGGAGCTAATTTTTGTGGTCGGCTGAGACAATTAGAAAGAACAACACTGGGAAAGAACATGTAATGCGCTGCTTGTTGACTGAGGCTTGGTTTTTCTGCCTTATGTTCCTGAAATTCTTCATACCTAATTTTAAGCTTATTAAGGCCACCTTCATCAGTACTGTTTTCAACAGAATGCATCACAGTTCGATTCCCCCCTGAACAAGACACCAAATCACAATTTTCTGTTACTGTTGTAGGGAAAAAGCTATTTATACTTGTGCTGCTGGATTTTTCGCTTATTTCAGAAGGCATTTTACTTTTGGAGTGGCTCAAATCTGAAAAATTAAATGAGTTTTTACCCAATATACCATCACTAATGTGGCGGCTCATATGCATAAAAGAGGAATCCTTCTCAACCTTCCTGATGCTGGTATACTTCCTACTTGGCATCTGTCTGCTCACTGACGAAATATCATCTTCATATTCAAAAATGTTATTTTCACAAGAAGAAACAGGAAGAATATCCTTCTTATTACTTTCTTTGTGTGAGTTTTCAGAATGGGCACTATTGCTGAATGACATTGGGTATTTTGCAGTGTAAGTGCTTTCTTTTGTAAGAGGGTGGACTGAAAGTTCAGGTCTTGCTTCTGTGTTTGGCTGTGAAAGCTCTTCTACTAAATCTTCATTATCCAAAACATGGGAAGGAAGGGCACTTGTGTGTTTACACTGGAAAGTAATCTTAGCAGAAGATGGGGGTTCTAGCGTAGCAGCGTCTTTGTGAAATATTGAGGTCTTTACAGACATTTTGCTTGTTGCAATTACAGAGGAATGAGTTCGAGAACTTTCATTATTCAAAGGATTGTCTGGAATGGAAAATAAATAATTATTACTATAATTAATTCCTTAGACTTTAAAAAAAAAAAAAAGTCTTTAACCATCTTAAGATAAGTCTTTGAAAGGCCTTCCCATTAAAAAAGATCGTATTCTATTTGTGACCACTGTTATTATGACCTTGGTTCACAAGATACCATACTAAATTACCACATCTATCAACAGTTAAACTGTCAGTCACAGGATCTGACCAGGGGGGTAGCTTACTCCACACACAGCATCAATGCAAAGTTGTTAACGTAAGGTAAATTCATATCATAATTTAAGACTGGAGCTAGACTGTTCTCAGTGGTGGCAGATAACAGAACAAGAAGCAATGGTCTCAAGTTGCAGCATAAGAAGTTTAGGTTACATATTGTGAAAAATTCTCACCAGGAGGCTAGTAAAGCACTAAAGAGGTTGTGAAATCTCCGTTCTTGGTGGTTTTTATGACCTGGCTAGACAAAGCCGTAGGTGGGATGATATAGTTGGGGATGGTCCTGCTTTGAGCAGGGGATTGGGACTAGATTAGATGACCTCCTGACATCCCTTCCAACTCTAACTTGCTATAATTCTAAGACACTTACACACTTTCAAATGACCTGGAAGAATTCACCTGGGTTTATTTTTGTGGTAAAAAGCTTGCCTGGAGATGGTTAAACAGACATTTGAGCGCTGAGCTCCTGAAGAACAAAAAGACTGCAGTGCTAACACTGAGCAGCCATGGGGACTCTGTGCACACATCTGCATTCCCTGAAGGCTCCCTCAGCCCTGACTGGCTGACCTAGACTGCTCAGAGTTGTCCTATGTCTCCCTGAAGCACACTGTGGAATTGTGAAGGGGGCATATTCTGCTCCCTGCTGGGGTAAATAGTAGAGTAGGTGTAAAGCACCTGAGATGCTAGAGGGCTATGCTGTGGCTTCTCTGAGAAGGGTTAATTGTACAGCTATTTGCTCTCCCAGGAGTGGTTTTTCACTCTGGGTTGTTCTCAGGTTGCATCTCTTTCATAAGTTCAAAAAACGCGTGGAAACACAGGAAAGGCTATATTCAGGTGTTTTTCAAACAGAATAATATAAGTTCTATTTTTGATCAACAGAACAAAGTTCGTCAGTTGCGTAACTGAAGTCTCCCAAGTAGTCAGCTGATGCTGGTACACAGTAGGTGTGTGTACATAAGATGCTACGTCGCTGTAGCAACAAGCTACGGCAACATAACTTGTTGCTCTGGCAATGTAGTGTTCGTAGGCACAAACCGTGATGCTGATGCTACATCGCTATAGCGATGGGCTACATTGCTGTAGCTTGTTGCTATGGGAACATAGCATCTAAAAATAACTGCGCTGCTGGGAGCGCACAGTACCAACATCTAAAAGTAACCATGCATCATTTAGCAAGTAGTAAATAAATGTACAGTACCAAATGTGTGGTCAGGGGCACGTGTAGATGTGCCCAGTATGTTTTCTCTTATGAGCATGTGCTATTACTTATGTCTAATGTGATGAGGTAGCTTCTCAACACTATTACAAACCTCTTTGGATTAACACAAAACGTTTTTCTACAATATTTGTGAAAAGCAAAAGCCATTCTAAGAATTTATGGAAGCAAAGCCTAAAAAACAAGGTCAATTACTGAGTTTATATTTTTGACAGGATCTGCCAGGAACTGGATGCACAACAGAGATTTTTCTTTGAGTTCTGGTAAGAAAAGGAAAATCTTTACTTCTAACAATATCCCTTGGTGGATAGGAGTTGCTGAGCTCACGTAAGCAACTCTAGATGTAATGTGCCTCCATTGAAAGGAGGGCCAATGACAGAAACACAGAGAAAATGGGAATGATTCACTGAAATTACAAGGAACACTTGAAGGCTTTCTTCCCCAACAATTAAAGGAAAAAAAGGGATTTGTATTAACCAGGCAGCAGTCACAAAGACTAGTATGACTATATGAGTATTTTTGGTGTGAAATCTTTTATTGGACTAACTGTATATTTGGGAAGGATCTTGGACAAGCTTTCAGGCACAAGGTATCTTTCCTCAGGTCTGGAAAATAAGTAAACGAAGCTCAAGTGCCATTTACTATTTGATAAAAGCAAGCTGATGTTTACTAGTTTTGAATTTACCATATTGCCAATTATGAGACCTTCAGTTAATAAATGTGTTATTTTTCACATGAAAACAAGGTTAAGTGATTGTTCTGAAAATGTTTTTCCCAAATTAAATATCTTCTGGATATGAATATTTTGAACACTAATTCATATTGAAGAAATGTATTTTAACAATGATTGTGTTACATTTTTATAAATTGAACAAATTATTTTTTGTATTACATCATGGATATAAAATGTTGTGAGCAGGGAAATTACATATAATAGGTTTCCTGAGGAGAGGAGGTATTGCCATGCCAGATCAAATTACTGATGGATACAATCATTTATCCATTCTGCTCCTCTATGCTTACAATGCACAGAAGAAAACAATGTTTCTAAAAAAAAGTGATTAAAGAATGGAGAATTTTGTTTATGATCTTTATATTCATTACAAGTATGAAATTTTATTTTTCTAAGTACAACACTGATTAAATATTTTGAGTATAAGTACTGAAATTTTGTGTGTAATTTTTACGTGGGAGTGTCAAATTGCTACAAGGAGTAGGAAAAAATGTAGCATTTAGCTATACTTTGAGAACTAATTCTTGCCTTAATGAATTACGAAAATTATACTAAAACTAAAAGGATCTGTGCACATATAGACCAAGGCAAAATTAGGATTTTATACTAACCAGTTATTTTTCAGATTCAGAAAGTGTGTTGCATACCTTGGATTTTAAGCTGCAATTTCAAATTTTCTGGTCAGTGAGGTATGATTAATGTAAGGTATCAAAACTGCATTAATGAGAAATGACTGCTATTAATTGGAAGGAAACCAAAACTCATTCATCTTAATATTAGGAATCTTTTGATTCAGATATTTTTAACAGTGGAAAATGTATGGTAAATACTAAACTGTTCTGTTCATAAATCTACCCTGCACAAATCAACTCCATATATTCAGGTTTAGTTATAGGGAAAACAGCTTTCCCTCCTGAATGTGTTAATAACTACAGATCATGCCCTTGAACTATTAGTATTTTTTTAAGTCAGTAGACACGGTAGCTACCATCTACTATGTTTCTGTCATTAGTACTGGACTGAAGAAAAGCAGCTCAAATTGTCCTGGTAAATGTTGATGACTTTTTAAGAATTGCTGAAAAGCAGAATCAATGAAGATTTGGTCGACTCTTCTCCCTTTTTATATGGAAATAATTTCTAGCTGTGTGCCTTATTGTAATATTACTTTTAAAAAAGCTAGGCTAGCTCTGTTGTGCTAAATAGAAGGCTCAGCACTGACTCTTTGATTCTTGGACCAAGAGTCAGGGAGCTCTTGAAAGCAATTTCCCAAACTGCAGTTTCTAATTATTCATATTGTTCAGATAATAAACTGTCTTTGCATAAGTCAACCCTACATTTTCAAGTTCAATTTTACAAAAAAACCCCAGCTTTACCCCAAATAAAATCAGTAGAAAAAGTTCCTGAATTGTTGATGCCCTGACAAACTCCCACAGTAGAATCATTACACAAGGAAAGGACGCAAAAAGAGTTGAATGAACTAAAAATAGTAAACAGAAATGAAATCATCCCCTCTATACCAAAGATAATTTTGCCCAAGTCCCAATATATCCTTGCCAGCTTAAAATTTCATGTGAATGAATAAATAGTTTTAATTAAATGGGAACTGTTCACAGTTTCTAAGAAGATAGTATGTTATTACAAGGCCTGATAACTTTATATGGTGTGAATGGAAAAAGTGAGATGTTGCATAGGAATTTTCTGACGATGTTTTTCTTGTGTAAAGTGTCTACATGTTAGGTGTATAACACAGTGATTTTTAACATGTGTTCTGTGGACCATGGGGTTCTGTGATAGGTCACTCTAGTGATTCCGCAATGAAATCAGGGGTAATGGCAGAGTGGGCCAGTGGGTAGTACACCACCATGGCCAAGCCAAGTTGCCTGGCTCTGTGTCAGTCTTTAGGATGTGGGTAGGGGTTGTGCCACAGCAGAATAAGTGATATGAAAGAGTTCCATGACTTAAGGAAGTTTGACAGCTACTGGCACAGCACTTCACTATTTGCCTTGAACAATTTACAATGAATCACAAGAAAGGTTCCAGCAGATTTCTGCATGTTTTCCTGCCTGTTTACTTCCTGAGCTTTCTCCTGACTCAGGTCACCATTGGAGCCACAGTCACATGGACTGTCTTACAGTGGGGTCTCAATATTACCCAATTCCTGGGAATGAAGATAGGAGTCTGAAAGCTTCAACTTGACATCAGGCTTTTAGAACTTCCAAGCTCCCAGCTTGCCTGAGGAAAGATTACTGCTCATCTCCTAATCAACAGAATCAGACAAAAAAGATGCTGGGACCTCCAAGCTGGTGATGATCTGGTTCATGCAGATATTGTGGCCTTCTCTTAGGCAAGCTGACCTTGCCAACTGTGAGGAACTACATGGGTAGCAAGTGTGGCCCATAAGAGTGCCATGCAAGGTTATCTGCTCTAGCACAGTGGCAGAACAGAAAGCCCTGTGTGGCACACTCAACAGCAAGCCAGTTTGTATATATCTTATGTATAAATTGACTGTGATTTTGATGGTTCTTTTTGAAGAAAAAAATTTGACTTGTAATCAAAACAATATGCTAGACCTTTTGTATAAATTCTCAATTCTTCATAATCAAATTGTGCACACTGCCGTTTCAAATTATTTAAAGAATACATTTCAGCAGAGGGGGCAGAACAAGAGTATTTTTTAAATAAACCTTTGCTCCTAACAGGTTCTCCTACAGCTGCTTTGACTCTCACCCAGTGTGTGTTAATGCAATCTTAGGACAGTAACAGGTGATGAACTGAATCCAATACAGGCTGGAAGCAAGATGCACTGTATTAAATATGGGCAGCATACATCTAAAAAGCAAAGCACACTGGGTATCTAGATTTTTCATGTAATTATTAAGTTTACAATATATATTGTGGTAGAGCTAAAGGAGCCTATAAAAGCTGAGAGAGAAAGAGAGAGATTTAAAAAAATATTAACAGAAAAATCCTAGGACGACTAGATGGACTTCACCCTCTCCATTAGGGCTAATTAACCAGAAAACCTTCATTGTTCAGACTGCTAATATAACTCAAAAGCAAAGCAGGGGGAGTTGATTAGAGGGAGAAATTGAGATTAGTAAATCTCATGCTGAATCTATATTACATCTACAGAATTTAAGACTATTCCTCTGCTGTGTTGAGACCTCCTGCTGAGGGAAGTTCACACCTTCTGGTTATCATATAGATAAGGAAGCAAGTTGTTTCAAGCAGTAACTTTCAAAGCATTTTACCATTTACTTACCACCATTTTCATCTGCAGTTCCATCTAACTGAGGTATAGAGAGATTAGCTAGAAGCATACTGTTACCACTCCATTCCATTTCTTCTTCTGAAGATGAATCCTCCTCTTCAGTTGAGCTTCGATGCAAATTTTTGCCCACTGACCTAAAAGAAAAATCAAGAAACACTGAGTGCAATATAGTATATATCTCAGATCAAAAAAGATCTAGACATAGGATAGCCCCAAAATTAAAAAGCTGTGGTAGTAAGTGAATGTGAAAATTGTCAGTGAGAAATCTGACATTATAAGAACATTGTTCAGGGATGTTATTGTGAGATGCAGTATAATGGCAGTCAGTCATTTAAAACAATTTAGACATGAAGTAGTACCTGGTGGTTCAGGAGGGTAGAAAAGGGATTCAGATATTTCAATTGTATGTAAGGAAGTTTGTATTTTTTTAAATAAAGTTCTAAGAGCTGTCAAACCAATAACTGTAATGGAAAAAGCTGAAAAACGTTCACCTGAAATTTAAGAAAAAGCTTGGCTATATAAGAAAGAAAAATCAGAATCTGTGAACAACTACAAAAGCCTTGCATTAAATATATTTTTATTTAAATTCATGGAGTTGATGAAAACATAACTATTGATGGAAACAAATTATTTTGCTAATCTAAAACAGAAGTTAAAAATATATCATCAGGCAATTGAAAATTTTAAAAAAAGGCATGCAAAAGTTTTCATGTGGATTATGGCTACTTGCCTCTAAAAATTTAAAATAATTATCTCTTTTCATTTACAGCTAGAGGAATGTAACCCCCCAGTCTAAAATCAGTGTATGAACTATATCTTTTACCCCAAATGAAAAAATAGTTCAAATATTTTGGATAAAAAGATTTTCAATTTTTTCAGCTACCACTGAACTCAGTTTTGCCTTTGACAGTATACTGACTATGGAAAAGGAAAGGTCAGATAGGAAAAAAGGCTTTGTGGTTTAAGTCTAGGAACTGGGAGCCAAACTAGCTGTTATTACAATGCTCCTGTATGGATTTAGGAAACCATCTATTTCTCTGTGCCTCATATATTTCATCTTGTAACTGGGATCATATTCCATATCTCAGAAAACTACTGCAAGAATTTTATATATTAATGTTTGTAAAGTGCCTGGATGTTCTCAGATGGAACTGCAAATAGGTAGATGCCTAACCACAATTTGGGTGAAAAAACACTGGACACATTTTCTTAATAGACTGTTAATAGTGAGTTGACAAAAAGAATCAACACAGAATGGCAACAGAATGACACAAAGTGCTCAATGAATCCCTTATCTTAAAGGATAAGGAAGCTGCCAAATACTGGTAGTCTAGAAGTGAATATTTATCTTAAGATTCAATCACTGATTCAGTGACAGGTGGAAATATAATAGTGTTAGTGCAGTAGTGGTGGATCAACCTTCAAAAATCTCTCCTAAACATTCACTCCAGATGCATCAAGCCTCATACACGTCTACGTTTGGCTCCAAAATGGATTTTAATGCACATGTTGATAAATTCTTTCCAGTGTTCAATTGCAAAGAAGTTCTCTCAAGTATCTTCTTGAAATCAAAACTGAAGCTTGGGGATTTTAGTATCCAAAACTTTCAGGCATATATATGTTCCTATACAAGTGATTACACCTAATTTATCAGCCCAAGATATGCAGGGACCCCAATGTGGTCAAATAGGCATCCCTTCTTTAGATCAAGATCAATATATTATTTGAATGACTTCAGTTTAGGATTGCTCATTCACTGGAGTTGAAATCATGAAGAACTTTGCCAGGAAGAAAAAATGAACACTTCTAAAAACAATGGGGGAAAATGCTCCATACCCGCTGCCCCCAGTGTGAAATATGTACCTTGTTTTTGCCCCAGTTTCTTCAATACTGCTGTCCCATCTCTGGGACATGAGCAAACTGAGTTCCATTTCTTCCTTCTCAACTTGTGGTTCATTTTCTTCATCATCGCTGTTCTGAGAGTTTCTAAAGCTTCCAAGAGAACGGTGATGTGATAATGTTCTATGTCCTCGCATTTGATACCCATCATCCTCCAAGCCAGCCAGCAGGTGTATCATGGCTTGATCAGCACTGGTGTCCACTGCAGAAAAAGTCCACACATGCACAAGTTTAACCTACATTTTATTCTATTTGTTCATTTTTAATTATAGTTTCCAATTCAGATAATCATTAAAATATAGCTCCTAAATACGTTAGTCCGTTTGTTTGTTACTGACAAAATTATGCCAGCACCAGAAGCATACCTTTTTTCATGCCCATCTGGCTTTCCCAATTCCCTGCTTCATATTCTCTAACTGTAATTCTGACAATCTAATTCTAATACATGCTCTTTACACTTCCTCCTCCTCACTGTTCCTAGTAAATTGACCAATTAATGTTCCTTTCTTCCCAAATCTTCCATCTCCACTGCACATGCATTAAACCCGGTCTAAAGGAAGGCTGGTACATCCTGGGCAGCCTCCACACTTTTGCCTAGGCATACATAGTTTCATAGTTTCTAGGGTCGGAAGGGACCTGAGCAGATCATCTAGTCCGACCCCCTGCCGTGGCAGGAAAGAGTACTGGGGTCAAACGACCCCAGCAAGGTGTACATCCAGCCTCCTCTCCCTTCATTTCACCATCTGATAAAAGTTTTTTCAGTTGTTTAACCTCCTCAACTCTACTCATAACAATAGCTACATGCATATTGTTGGGCTCCTGCATCCTTACTATTTCCTGGTTCTTTGCTTCCTACTTCACCCCCTGCAAAATCCAAGCTATACAGCTCCTTCTCTCCCTTTGCCTTCTATATCAGTTATTCTTCTCTCAGTTTCTATACTTATCCTCTTCTCCCTGCCCCTTCCTGCCAAAATTTCCAATTTTCTCCTAGGTGCCTTCAAGTATCCACACTGAAAATCTATCACCTAAAAGTTGATCAATAACTTCCATGCTTCATTTTTAGATATAAAACTACACTCTTTACCAAGGATCACTTTTTTTTCCAAGTTGTACTTTTCTCATAAGTGTGAAAATTGCTTGCTTTCTTTCCATTCTTTTCCTTTCCTCTAAGCTAATACTCACTCTACTGGTGATTTCAAATCCATACCCCTCCACTACTTTCTTCCCTTTCCTACCCTCCTCACTGTTAAAATATGGTTTCTACTTTACTTCATAATTATAAATCATATAGAGATTTCCTGAGGAAGAGTTATAGAAAAAATAAAATTTAGTCTCATGTCCCTAGGAGGCAGGTAACATCCATATTTTACTGGTGAAGAAACCAGAGTTCAGAAACATTAAGCTACTTACCCAAGGTCATACATGGTATCTTGACACTGTCAAGTACAGAAGCTACTTCCTTTAACTCTTAGTTCTCAGCTTAAAATCACAAGGCATTTCTTTCCTCCTACTTTTAACTTTACCTTCTGTTCTTGAATTCTTTGTTCCTTGCATGCCCAGTTCTCCAAACACCAACTCTTACCCCTTGCACTTTTACAAACTTAATTTATTATTAATGTGTTACAGTAGTGGCCAAAACCCCAACTGAGACTAGCACCTAATGTGCTACAGACTATAGCTGCGTCTTGGCCTATGCTGTTAAATTTACAATCTCAGGAGAAAATCCAGTGTGTGGGAAGTAAAACAGGCACAGAGAGGAAGCACACTACCCAAGGTCATACAGCACCTCAAGAATAGAAACTAAGTCTCCTACATGCGCATCCAGCACTTGAACAGGGGTGCACAACTCCCACTCCGAGACTTGGAAGGTACATTTTCTAGAGGAGGACCATTCCTAATAGAAGCCCCAGTGATTGGATATGAAGCTTTCAGCATATTTACGTAAGGAAAACAGGACAGCACATGCAGACACCATGTGCACATTGATTAACTGCCATGCAATGAGGCCACTGCACTCACTTTTTTGCTTTTCAAATCTTGTTTTGTTTAATTAAGCAGTTTAACAGAGAACTATAGCAGATCCTGGGTATGACTAAACTGCATCCGACTGGAAGGCCTGGTGGCAATGTAGCAAGGCAACTCCTATAAAACACCACAATGCTGCAACCTCTAGAGTAAGTATATAGCGCCTGAAAACCCTAGTCCCCAGTGCCTTGTGGGTAGTCCTTGGCTGGAGAAAGCATAAGACGGGGGGGTTCTCAAATTTTGTGATATTGTAACCCCTTAAAATAATATAAATTTATGCGACCCCCTCATGATTAAAGCTACTGATTTCATTAGGATTAAGTAGGAGATAAATAAAGCACATTTACCTTTGTATATTAATGAAATATATTTGTCAAAAAACACTTTATAAAGTTTATCAAATTCCAAACCATTTCACTGAAAAGAAAACACTGTCAAATTTAAAAATGTCAATAGTTTTCAATGAGAAGAATGAGCTTGCTTGGTACTGCTTAGTTTTTCAAACCTGGGCTTTATTTTTGAGACTGCCAGTCTCATTTCACACTCCACATTTATTTTTGATTGGTATTTGCTCTTTATAGCTGCAACTGCTGAAAACCCTGATTCACACAAGTAGGATGTTGCGAAGGGAAAACTCGCAGTCAAATCGAACTGTTGACAGATAAATACTGAGCTTTACTAACCCATGCACACTGAGATTAGAAAACATGAGAGATGCTTCCAATTCGGGCGAGTCCAAGAACATGTGCATTGCCACTGGGGGTGGGAAGCAGGCAGAATATTTACGCATTGGGGAGGAAAGAGAAGTTGTGACCCACTTTTAAGCTGCTCATGACCCCCGGGCCTAAGGGACATCACCCTGACAGAAATGTACCCTTATTGAGGCTTCACAAGTAGCTCTTATCTATTGCTCTGGCAGAAGCTACAACCATCAAAGCACCGAATGTCTGAATCCAAAAGCCAAATCAAGTCCAATCGCAATGGTCTAAAGGAAGGCTGGTACATCCTGGGCAGCCTCCACACTTTTGCCTAGGCATACATAGTTTCATAGTTTCTAGGGTCGGAAGGGACCTGAGC
>NW_017728918.1:89405491-89415041 GCF_001723895.1 Crocodylus porosus
TCAAGCACCCGCAGCCCCCTCACCAGGTCATCACCCATGGCCAGCACTAGGTCCAACAAGGCATATCCCCTGGTGGGGCTGTGCACCTCCTGCGTTAGATGGAGGTCCTGCACTCTGTCTAAGAACCTATGTGAGCGGTCAGACCTGCCTGACCGCTCTTCCCCGGAGATGTCCGAGAAGTTCAGGTCCCCCATGACTACCACATCCTTAGACTTCACTACCTGTGAGCTGACCTAAGAATTCCTGGTCAAGCTCTTCCCCGTGGTTGGGAGGTCTGTAGTAGACCCCCACCGTTAAGTCTCTTTCCCCTCGACTGCCTTGTACTCCAACCCAAAGCACTTCAGAGTGCCCTTCCTCTGACTCCTTGCTAATTGACAAGGATGTGTATTCCTCCTTAATATACAGTGCCATGCTCCCACCTCTCCTTCCTATCCAGTCCCTCCTGTACAGCCTATAGCCCTTGACATTCACCGTCCAGTCATGCGGCGAGTCCCACCACGTTTCAGTTATCCCCACTATGTCTGGGCTGGTGTCAGATACCAGGAGGATGAGTTCCTCCTGCTTGTTTCCCATATGCATCCGAGGTCTTGGTGTGAGGGTCACAGACCTCTTACATGTACACCACAATCCAGAGGGTAGACAGTGTGCTACAGTGGCCAGCCTGGTAGGCTGTGGGTGGCCCATAGGACATATGGAGCACACCTCTGGGCTAGAGACAACATCACTTTTCAACACTCATGTGCAGGTGAGTAACTCCTGAGAAAGTCTCATGATTATGGTATTTTTATCTACAAAGTTCATCCTTTTGCTCTCCCCTTCACATATCGTTCTCCCCACAGATCCTCTCTCTCCTTAAGCAGCTCGTGTTATTCACTGCCCAAGATCTTGCCTACCTTTTCTAAAATGAAGCTGACAGCATTCAACAATAAATCGCTCTCTCTTCAATGTAGTGTTCTAGTTCTTCCTTCATACTCAGAAAGTCAACTTTTTACTGTGCTATTAACTGTAAGCCAATCTGTTCCCCAATCACATCCTTCTGTGCCTCCTCTGATCCCTGGTTTTGCTCTCTATTTTTTAGTTGCATTTACTTCCCTCTCTCTCTTCAGTCATGTTTTTTCATCCACCCTCACTATTTGCCTTAACCTATCATCCTAACACACCTCAACAGCAGGTGCTTGCATTCACTGATCCAAACTTTGGTGTACCAGAATCTTTTCAGGCCTCCCCACAACCTCTAAGAAAATTATGGAACAGCAATGCATCCAAGTATCCTAGCGCACCGGTATGAAGGTTGACAGATTACTGCAACAGCAGTAACACAGTGACCTTTACAAACTTACTAGACTGATAATGCTACCAGGAGGAGGAAAAGATAACTTGCTCAAGTCTTCACTGAAAAAAATCATTTGGTATGCCACTGAGCACAATGACATTTAGGGGAATAAAAAAAAAAACAAAACTTAATAGGAGGGACTGTGTTTACTGCATTCTGATTATACTTACTGAAAACTGGAGTCTGATTCAGTCTCTGAGACAAGGGTTGAAAACTCTGACTATTTTCCACAACGTTTAAAATTGCTTCTTCATTAATAAGTGCTTCCTCTTTTTTACCATGCCTCCTGTTGGGTTCTTAAAAAAAAAAAAAAAAAAAGAAAAGATAACAACCTTGAAAGATTCACACATCAATGTTTCAATATGAAAACAAACATTTAAAAAATCCAGTTTACAGATATTATAAATTCAAATATAGCCACATTATTTATAAGAATTCTTACTACAGTTCTATTTGTTAGTTCTGATAATCCACAGTGGTAAAAAGCTGTTCATGTACTTTGTCAGATTCTTTGGCTAACTTCATCCCCATATCATGCTAGCACTATAAATGAAAAACCAGCCATGTCTCCTCAGAGATCCTACTGATACAGAGGAGCCCAAAGTGGATGCTGAGAGAACATACCTGGCTCCTAACCATGATATAGAACTGACTTTATTGGCATTATAAATAGGAACCTACTGAATTTGGGGCACCTGCCCACCAATATTGCAGGCAGAAGGCAGGGCCTCGCAGCAGTTTCATGGGCAGTATGGCAGCACCGCCGCTCCCCCCCTCCACCCCCAGTGATTGGCCAAGGGGCCCCAACCCTAGCTACTGATGGGCTGCCGGTCATATGGTTCCACCCTTTGCCACAGATCAGCTGTGAGGGCTGCCTGTCCCTGGCTACTGACTGGAGAAAGACGGGGCCACATAACAGGCAGCTCTCAGCCAATCCGTGGCAAGAGGCTGGGGGGCCAGCAGCCCTTCAAGTGGGCAGAACCCTCCCTGCCCTAGCAGACAGCACCCTGAAGACTACTGGCTCCTGCTGGGAAGCCAACATTTTATTTTCAGTAAGTTTTTATTTCCCCCACAGATTTCACAGGCAATGCCATGAATCAGTATTTCAGTAGGTCCCTAGATATAAAGAGTACAAATCAAGACAAATTTGTTTTTGGTGTGTAGTTCCTCTGTAACCAAGAGCCAAATCCTCAGCAGTTCCAGTTGCCAAAATACAGGAATATGTAAAACCACCAGGACCTGTCCTTAAAATTAATGTCACTGAAAATACTCACCTTTGTTCAGTTTCTCATCTTTGTGCACTTCTATCATGTTGGCTGGTGAACACAGAACATTTTCAGGAGAAAGTACCTCAGAATGTAGTGTCAACTCAGCAGAGAACTCCTCTGATCCATTACTGTAGTCCAATGATCCTGATAACGTTCTACATATTTAAAAAAATTAGAAACATACTTTAAACCGACAGTTGAAAGTCAGCACAAAAACTAATGCCGAGGAAAATGGTTGATCACTTACACAGAGAAGTCATTTTGCTTGAGAATTTCTTTTAGCCTCTTCTGAAAGATTTTTTCACTTTCTGTTGCTGGCACAAATCCACGATCTTTAAAATTAAAAAAATATGTATATATTTAATTGGAGCTTTTACTCAGCTCTATTAACAGAAAGCAACTGTTGAGTATGATTCCTAAGATGATCCTTTATACTAGTAACTGACTACACTTGTGAAAAATTTTAGGAAAAAAAGAGGTTGAATGTGTGATATGTGCCCAGCTAGTAGCTGTTTTCCTAACAATTTTAGACACACGTAGATGCATTGAAAGCATACTCCATTTCCTTGGTTTCAAGACAGTTATAAAACTAATTTTTCAATTATTATTAAAAACCTTCATTTAGCTGTATTTTCAACAGCATACTGACAAATAATTTTAATGAGAATTTTAAATAAAGAAACAGCTATATTTTCTTTCATAAAAATATAGAAATTCAGACTTCTGAACCACTAGAGATCTTTTTTATACATGAACACATGCACACATCCTCATTAGTATTTTATGGCACTCAACTCTATCTTAATTCTTTCTTAAAATTACAGAATTTATCTTCAGAATACTATTGTGAGAGTTATTATTTTATACAAGAATCTGTAACGGTTTTAAAACCAACATATCAAAGTACTGACTGATGTTGGTCATCTAATTTGCAGCCAAAGCTCTCAGAATATTTAGCATTTTATAATACTTTATCTGCTTAGAGCCCAATTCCTATTGACCTTCATTGCAGTTACAAGTACCCAACCCTTCTGTAAATCACGTTCTTAAGATGTCCATCCATATAGGTAGGAGCCACTAGTGATTAATGTATGCAATTTGTATAGCATTATATAGGAATTCTGAAAAGAGCACACCCAGAATCCATTTCTACATATTAACTTCCATCTGCTTGACCCACAAGTTTATCTGTTCCCACAGTTCTCATACGCTGATACTTTTTCTATTTTTGCAACAAATGAGGTAGTGGTTCTATAGTCAACCATTTCATTCACTTTATGATCTTAATTCATTCCCAGTGAGGAATGAATTAACATGGCCAAAACAACAACTTCCCCACACCTAGTCCTAAAAAAAATAACCCCACTGTTTTAGCTCCACACACACAGAGAGAGAGAGAGAGAGAGAGAGAGAGAGAGAGGGAGAGAGAGAGAGGTTTTAAGTTTGGCTGAGTATCTAAATACAGGGTATTATAATGGAAAATGTCAGGAAACCTTAAATACAGGCACCAGGTCTGCCAATAATACCATAATAATTTACTCAAACTCAGGAGTAGATTTTCCCCCCACATTAGACATGGGGATGGAAAAAGCCCTGGACTAGATTTGAGTACCAGCCCAGTACAAGCAGTGATTGCAGCTCAGGCCCTGACGTGGGTCTAGGGCTGGAGCCACCACCATCATCTTCTCCAGGCTGGGGCAGAGGCCAGGACACAGTTGACACTGCCACCGCTGTCACTGCCACCTGGCCAGAGGGCAGATGGCAGAGACAGTGCAGGTGGTGGTGACACGAGGCAGTGCATGGTGTCAGGGAGGGAGCCCAGATGGCAGGCAGCCTGGAGGAGTGCAAAGGAGACTGTGCAGCTCTGGCTCTGGTTCAGGCCCACACTGGAGCTGCTGCCACTGCTGCTGCCTGGTGGGGGCCAGAACCACTGTGTGCTCCATACCCTGAGCTTAAGCCAGAGCTGAATTAACCACACAGAATAAATGGGTGGCCCTGGGGTGGGAAGTACGTGGAAGGAGGATATATACACCAGGTGGACAAGTGGTAGGATCAGGCTGCTTGCCTCTGCTTTATTTATTGCAGAAGGGGGTTGGGTTGGGGGAGTGAGGGAGATGAATTTAAGACCATCCCCCAATATTTAGATTATGTTAATGGAAAAAGACAATACGTTTATAATTTTCCACCTATAGAATCTAATAACCGAGTGGCACTGTCTTAAATTCAAAGTCATCTTGGATTCAGGTAAACACAGTAATAAAGTGTACTGAATTAAATTGCATTGAATTAACACTATTCTGAACTAAGCTTACACCCTGTAGATTGAAAAACAAATGAACTACAAACATAAGAAAACTCTTAAAGTCTCTGCCTTGAAAAGCCAGAATTCTAGACACCAGCTGAAACACAGCAATTTAAACACATTAATTTACACTCTTTTGCCTGCTTGTCACTCCAAAAAACATTCAATAAGCAACTACGTTTCACTGTACACCGTTTACCCTGTGAATCAGGAGGACTAATCTGAGAAGACTCATTTTTCTCTCTACGGCGCTGCTTTTCATCTTCCCATATGGCTTGCAAACCCGGGTTCCTGCCAATCTGGGCTGAAATATGCAAAAATACATCAAGGTAAGGTTGCTAATGTGAAATCAAGTCTGACAATTTCTTTAAATTTTCCCATTAACAGGTTTCATCTTCAGTCACCTAATTGTTCACTGAAACTCTTCAGTTTCATGGGAATACAGGTATGTGTAAATTCTGGTATTTTTTTCCAATGCCTCCCTAGTATTCCTTTGCTTTTAAGAGTACATGCTCTAAGTGTATAATAGTAACTTCTTTTGGCATCCATACCAAGGTTAATCCAGGGGTTAGTTAGCAACAGATGGAAAAGAACCTAAAAATGGATATATTAAACACTTCTTAGAGACTGAGACAGTCTCCTGACCTGTTACACCAAGATTCTGTCTTGTTCCTCGGTCACTCTTAGAATCACCTACTTTCTCCCAACTTTCAGTGTCCATTTTATATCTGCTGTTTATCAGTTTTGTACAGTAGCCATTATTAATCATATCTTTTCACATACAGCATGCCTTTTGCCAAAAGCCAGCTGCTGGAAATTGGCATGTACGTGATGTATGAGAAAATAAGGTAAGAGTCATTTCTGCTGCTTCCCAGGTAAAAGTGGAAATAAAGGTCTTCACACTATCCGCAAGAAGTAGAACAACAAGCAAACAGCTCTGTAGCTGCAGATACTCAGTTAATACAAGGAAAGATCTTTAAAAATTCATTCCAATTTTCAAAATAAGGAATACATCTTATTCTAGAGTATGTTGCATGTAAAAAAAAAAAAAAAATGATATTTATCACTTATACAATGTACAATAGTTCAATCAAGACTGAGGTTTTGATGAGATACCTAACAAAGCCATAATACATCCTCTGCCCTGAAGAGTACAACATACAGAATAATCAACTTACCTTCAATATCCAATCGATTTAAAATATCAGCAGCTACGGCATCTACCTCCAATTCACAGGTACTCTGTGGTTCAACACCCTCCAATATTAAAGAACTGAAATTAAATAAAGATCATCATCATCTAGGTTAATTTTACAGTTTTCCTTGCCAAGTTTATAAAATTATTCTGCCCCCCCATCCCCAGAATAACTATAGATTTAACTCAATTAGACAAAGTAGACAATTGGAGAGAGAAGTAATGAAAATAACCTTTTCCTTCATTAATCTGGACTCCTATTTAATGACATAAAAGAATTTGCAACACTTTATCTAACCTTTTGTTCCACTAAACATAGTACTAGTTAGTATTATCCTTGTTTCTTAAACAGACATTATGAATACTAATTAGCTAGTTCCTCTGTAGTGGTCAATACTGAGGGCAAGAGCACAGAAACAAATTATTGCAAGATAAAGGAAGGTGATATTTACCATGCATCAGCTGTTCTATGGTAATTGCTAGGCCTGTACAAATAGGGAAGTATTTGATTTGGATTCAGCCGATTCGGAGGACAGTGATTCAATATTCAAATTACTGTCCCCATTCAATTTGGTCGAATCAGAATCGGAGATCCAGTGCTGATTTGGATTGGCTGGGAAGAGCCAAGCACAGCCGGGCAGCTGCAAGCCCTCTCACGGCTCCTCCGGCTGTGCCTCTCTCTCCCTGGGTGGGAAGAGCCATGGAAGAAGCCCCCCATGGCTGCCCTACCTGGGCCCCATCCCCTGCCCGGCCCCAGCCTCCCAACACTTAAAAAAAAGCCCTGCAGTTACTGGCTGTAGCAGCTGCTATCAGGGCCTCTGATGGCTCATGGCAGAGTCCCCCACGCAGCACAGGGCAGCAGGGATCACTCCTGCCCCCCCTGCCTGGCACTTGTGCAGCAGCTTCCCCATGGTGTGGATGCAGTGTGGTTCAGCAAGGTGCTGCATGCTGTCTGGGAGTCGGGGACACGGGCTAAGCGGTGCTGGGCTCTGGCTGCCGAGTGGAGCTGCCCCAGCTCCCAGGCAGTGAGCAGCACCTTGCTGAGCCACACTGCACCTGCACAATGCAACAGCTGCCATACTGGTGCCAAGTAGAGGAGGCATCCACTGCCCTGCACTGTATTGGGGTGGCCTGCCACGAGCCCCTAGAGGCTCTGATCGCCACTGCTACAGCTGGTGAGTGCAGGGCTCCCCCCTCCCCCACACTTTTCTCTAAAGTGCCAGGAGGCTGGGACCAGGCAGGGCAGCCATGGACGCTTCTCCTGCGGCTCCCCCTGCCCAGGGACAGGCAGGCACATCCGGAGGAGCTGTGGGAGAACCTGCAGCCACCTGGCTGTGCCTGCCTCTCCCTGGCTGATCTGAATCTTTTCCAAATCAGTTCAGAGCCTTCCGATTTATTTTGGACCTTTTAATGGGCGTCTCAATTCAATCTGGAGATTTGGCCGCCAAATCTCCTCCAAATCAAATTGGTGACAGAAACTTTGCACAGCCCTAGTAACTGCCCTTGTATATAGTATACCTAGGCAGTAAATTGAAGATAACCTGTAGTAGCTCAGACCTCAGTGACCACAGGTTAATTTATGTACCACAAAATAAGAGTTTGCGTGCACTATTTTGTAAATGCCTTATGTGCAGTAAAGCCCTACTCTGCCTCAGAATAACTTTTATATGTACCCATGTCCTAAGTTTTTCATATGCCTATGCCCTTCATTTTTCAATACAGCAATGAATTACAATGAACACATAAGGACGATTAGTCTTTTCAGAGCTGTAAGAGGTATATAAATCAAATGCAACAATCAAATGGCTTGGCATTAACACTCTTAGAAAAAGCTGAACAAAATGACAATGAGTCAGGGGAGACTGGACATTTCATTTGTGACATACTCTAGACCCAAATGAAAACCATTTTTTTAAAATAATGATGGTTAAAAGGGACAAAAAAAAGAGGAAAAAAGGAACATTTTAGTATTCCAATCAATTGATTACATTTCTTCCAATTGTTGAGTCATTATACTGTCAGTCAAAAAGGGTCGTTTTTTTAAGCTCATGACTGGTAGCAGAAAGCTCAAAAATACAAATTCTCTTCCTCCACGACCTCCAAATTTTACTTTTTCCTCTAATTCCGCATACATATACAAACACGTTCGACTGTTTTGGACATACAGCAGCCATGCATATAGCATTCATCAACATTCTGGAAAATCTGGAAAACTGGCCTACCTGCTCCTGATCAATCCTGCTATTTAATTAAGGCGGAGACATACCTCTAATAACTATGAAAAGATACTATATCTCTTAGGAGGTTAGTACATTTTCAGAATGATTTAAATCTCTTAAATTAAACTTGGAGGTACTTAACATTACATTACTTCTAATCCAAGCAAGTTGAATTTTTACCCTTATATCAAATAAAAAATAAATTTGCATGTTTAGAAATACTTTTTGGTCTATGAAGTAGTAGCACATTTTTCTAAGAGAAGAAACCTTACTTTTTAGTTTAATCTGCACATTCTTAAACCAGAGAATTCCTGTCAACTTCTTCAATTAGCACCAGTACTCTAAACCACCGTTTCTCGATCCATGGGTCATGACCCAACAGCGGGTCACAAAAATATAAGAAAGGGTCACAAACAATCATGGAAAAACATGGATAGAACGTGAAAAAGGAGAAAAATGTGGAAAATCACAGGTTCCCCCCTGCAGGCTGGAACGCTGCTAGCCTGCAAAGGGCAGCTTGGGGCTGGGGGGGGAACAAAAGGACAGCGGTTAGGCAGGTGGTGCCACATGCATGAGCAGAAAGCAGCTCCCCACAGCCGAGTTTGGGTGGGGGAACAGGGGGAAGAACAGATATTGCATCAGGAGGTTGGGGGGCACAGGCAACAGATCAGAGAGGCATGGAGGGCAGTTGCTCCCCCAGATGTGTGCCCACAGCAGGCATCGGCTGCAGCCTGGCCAGACTAACACGGGTAGGAGGCTGCCTTTGCAGCCCAAGAAGCAGGACCCAGCGGGGTAGCGAGACTTGTTGCTGCTGCTGCCACAACCTCTGCACCACCAGGGACGCTGCTCTCACTATCCCCCACTGCCAGCTGCCCCCCTCAAGCTGCAGTTCTACCCCACCACCACTCCCATCAGGCCACAGCTCTACCCTGGAGGAGAGGTGGGGTGGCAGGCAGGGCAGGTGGTATTAAGGAGCAGCAGCAGTGGCCAGGCCATGGTGGCAGGGTAGAGCCAAAGCCAAGCATGAGAGCGGCTGGCAGCAGGTGGTGAGGGCAATGCAGCACCCCCATCCGTTACTCCTCATGCTGCTGGCAGTGCAGCTGGCATAGGGGTCCCAGCAGTGGTGGCAGCAGCAATGAGTCCCATCATCCCAGGCTGAGTCCCGCCCACCGGACAACAGAGGCAGCTCCTGCCCATGTCAGGCTGCAGCCCCACACCCATGGTGGGAGCACA
>NW_017728918.1:89415147-89437499 GCF_001723895.1 Crocodylus porosus
TCTCTTGCCCCACATACTGGGGGCCTGGGGTCATTGGGTTGGGAGGGGAACTGGGTTGGGAGGGGCACCAGCAGGGCCAGGGAGTGAGGGGCACTGGCAGGGATGGGGAATTGCAAGTCAAGAGTGAGAGGCACTAGCAATTTGCTTTGTGAAAATTGCACAAATGATGAATGCAACTTGGGAGTAATGGAGGGTCATGTATTGATATTGTTGTTAAAGTTTTTTCCTGTTGATGTGGATTTCTGTCTTTAAAATCAAGACTCTTGAGGTGCTTTAAATTTATAGTTTGTAATAAGTATTTTGGGGCCAAAATACTTGCGTGTTTTCTACTTCAACTATTTACTGGGTCAGGACTGGCAAATGGATGTTTACAAATGGGTCCTAGTACAAAAAAGTTTGAGAACCACTGCTCTAAACAGTTCCTGACATCTACATCCTCATGGTCATAGTTCAGAGTTGAGCTGAAGTTTTTATATTATTATACACACTGTCCTGCATACCATGTAATTTTGCTGCTCTCTCATGGTATCTCAGAAAACATCACAGGTATTTTGTTCTTTTATCAGCTAATTTGTATACTATTTTCCGTTTATGAAGTCCTCCAATTTAAAATACTTTCTATTTTCATGTTAACAGCACAACACATCAGCAGCAAGAAGGCATGTTCCATGAAGCCCTTCCCCCAATTCCCTAAATCAGAGGTGTCAAATTTACACCCCATGACAGATCATGACTGCGTGGCTCCTTGCAAGCCAAATCTGGCCTGGGACAGCAGGATCAATCTGGCTGACATGGACAGCAGCGGCAGGGCAGACAACGGCTGCAAGGCAAGTGGGACTGGTGTGATGAAGCCCTTGCTCACTCTCCTGCTGCTGAAGACCATACTCACTGGGGCCCTCCAACTTTACAGTAACCCACTGGTAGTCTAGCAGGCTGGATAAAGTGTCCTTGTGGACTGGACGTGACTTATAGGCCAAATGTTTGACACCTCTGCCTGACATTAAGCTGTTCACTGAAATTATAAACAAAAAGGGGCTTAAGGCAGATACTTACTGGGGACCTACCCTCACATAGAATCTGTTACTATAATCATAGTTGCGTCTCAGTACTATTGTATTAACCTCAAGTGTATACATGCTATTCTGAACAGACATCACCAGATTGCATGACTGCAGGTAACACCACCCTAGCCCTCTAAAAAAAACTCAGTCTTAAACCGTCTGCAAGTCGCTAAACACTGCATGGAATTTCCTGCATTTTGCCCTCTGCAATCGTTGGGCTTCAGACAGTGTAGCCATTGTTGAGCTATCTGAATAGGATGTTGCTTTCTTGATGTTCTAGTTTCTCATAAAATCTTTTCTTGATAATTGTTTTGAGACATTTCATTATACGACCCATTAACTTGATGTGTTGCTAATTACTTTTTTCTTGCACATCCCTTTTACAATTTGAAATTAGGGACTAGTGCTCTTCTTCCATTCACTGGGCAGCTTTCTAATTCGAAGATTAAGCTCAAGTTCATCACCATGGTTTTAGCTAATGCACTGTCCGATTTCACTGGTCTTCCCACATCTCATTGTTCTTACCACTTCCAGGTTTCTACTGTGGACATAGGTCTTGTGAAGTTGTCACCCTCAACTGTTTCTTCCAGTGATCTTTATTGAACAGTTTCTCACAAAACCAAATGTCATTCTTTAATGACTTAGCTGTCTTCTACCAATGCAATTTCATTTTTGTCTTCAACACATTTCATCTTCCAAGCACCCAATGTTACAGCAGAACTGGTTAATCCATAGGTTTGATTTCCCTTCATGTAGTATTTCAAGCACCTGTTGCTTCAGCTTTTACTACCATTCTTTTTGCCCTTCTTTGCCAGCTTACATTCTCCATAGATTTTCATCATTCTTACTTTCTGCTATGGCTTAAACTTGTTTTCTTTTTATTGCATGCTGTACCATGACCCTATCTCCTTGCTGGGAGCTTCCCTCTTTTCCTTTGATCCTAGATTGCTACTGAATTCTATATGGATACACTTCCCAAGTCTTACTGGTGTCATTGTATTCATTTACTCACAGCCATTGCCCAACCTCAGAACCTCTGACTCTCTTCACTGACAAGTTTTCATGCTTTGCCCAGTGGCCTGCTACCTGCCTTTTGTCCCTCCATTAGTTTTTTTCACCCAGAAGTCCATTACAAGCCATCTATATGGATCCTCAGTCTGCTCTCCCAGAATCAATTTACTTGGCTTTTAGATTTCTGTCTGTTATCAGAAAATCAATCTGGGAGAGGCTTGCACAGTATACTGGTACTGTGCTACTAATACAAGGAAATATGTTAAACATGCTGATGTTAAACAACAAAGGAATTTCAAATCTAAGACTGAATCTCCCTCCTTCACAAACAGAAATGGCAGAAAAAGTCCAGAGGTGATAATGAAACAGAAAAGGTAGAAAGTTCAATAAATATTATTGATCTGTGCTCAAGAAAAGTCTGAATGATGCATTCATGGTTTAAGCACGGCTGTCCAATTGGCAGCCTGTGGGCAATTTGCGACCCCGAGGGGTTAAACTGTGGCTCCTGGTCTCCAGAAAATGCTTTTTGTTGCTGCCAGAGTCCCCAGGCTCTCCCACAGTTCTCCAGCTTTTGCTGCCTGTCCTCAGGCCTAGGGTAGGGCAGGGCAGCACAGACTGCAACACTGAGGGAACCCATGGCTAAAGAGATCCATAGACCCCACATGGCATCTATGCTTGTGTGGTCCATCATGAATCACCTACTACACAGCAGGGGTAGGAAGACAGAAGAAGTGGCATGTGGATGGGTAGGTGGGGGTGCTGTTTACTGTCAGTGATCTGAAAGGACACAAAATTATTACTGGCTGACTTTGAAGACTATATAAAAAAAAGTGAGGTTCTAAAATAGCTATACGGGCAGATCAGTTTTCAAGAGTGGAATGAACTACATGTGAAATTGTTTTAACAAAGCTAAATTTGAGGCCAAACATCTATAAAACAAGAGTATAGGTCAAATTCCAAGAATTGGGGATAATATTCTGGAAGAAGTGACTGAAAAGGAGAATGTTTATGATGGACGGTTAACTGAATATGAAGTTTCAAAGTTACTTGGAGACTAAAAAGGCAAGTGGAATCTTGGGTATAAGTAGGAGGATACCGAGAAGCAGAACAAAGGTATTACTTACTCTGTAACTGGCATTACTGAGACCACTATGGGTACAGTACATCCAGTTTTAGTATACCAGTGGCTCCTGCAAGGACAAGCCTAGCTGCCTAGCATCCTGCAGGCACCAAACTGGGGACATAAGACCGATGCCCAGCCTGCTTCCCCACCCCCTACCTCCCTTTCAGCCGCTACTCAGTAGGAGCCTGCCCAGGCACTACAGCAACAGCCTGTTTTTATGTCCTCTTTCTATAAATTTCTTTTATTACTGATGGAAATATTTTTTCATTGGTCTGTATGAGGTGAGCTCAAAGTTTATTGAAGTTTACTGATAAAAATCAAATCCTGCCAAGCTTATCTACAGTTTATGCTATGCAGAAAAGTCAGAATAGACAATTATAAACCTTTAGATAGTAAACATTATAAATCTGACCCATGGCTGGAATACATGGGGGGGATGGGTGCAAGTGTTTCCACTTCACATATCTTTGTTCTAGTTATAGGAAGACTGACCCGAAAGCTAGCAGGAAAACCCTCAACTCCAACATGTTGTAAAGCAGGGCTACCTGCAGCCCCCAGACTCCGACCTGTCTGCTGCTTCCTTTATTGTTCTGGCCACAGCAACACCTGGGAGCTCCTCTAGTTTCTGCTTCCTGCATCTGCCTGAAGGGGCAGCAGTGCAGTGTGGTGGGGGGACTGCATTGCAGCAGCAGTCTGTAGAACCGATGGCTCGTACTACTCCAGCCTGTGGGGTGTGCAGACCCCTCTGGTACAGCCTGTGCAGGCAACAATTCCTGGCTGCCTAGAAGCCAGATGCTCCTGTTATTAAGTAAGGTCTTTTCTCAATTGCCTCCAATGGGCTCAAACTAACAAAATATTCTCAACACTGGCCCCTCATCTACACTTGGAAAAACTGAGTGACCCTCAGAGATAGAGTGGGCAGATTAAATGACATTACCTTAAAATATTCTCTTGACATGCCTACCAGGACAGTGAAGAAAGCCCCATCCCCCACCCCAAGATAGACAATAGCTTGTTAAGAGATCAGCAGTGGGTGGCACAGAACTTCAGCCTAAGAGCAGTCATTCTGACCCAGCCTAAGATTCAAGAAAAATCATAATTTTGGGACAAATTTTGAAACATTTATTTGTAGAAAAGAACAAAGCTTCAGTATACTCACTGCCAAAACAATATTCTGCCTTCTTAGGAGTTAAAAACCACTCTGAACAGAGCTTTTTTCAGGTTTCTCAGCGGTCTGTTGACAGAGCATGCTTTACAGAAGAGGTGTCAAACTCATCTGGCCCTGTGGGCTAGGCGAGTAGTGTAGGGCCAGTCCACGGGCTGGATTGAGTTAACAGACCCCCTCCCCAACCGCAGACGTGTGTGATCTGGTTCCTGCTCCAGTCAGTTCGGGACCTGCGCTGCATGTGGCATGGATCCTAGGCATCAGAATGGGGACTGTGTGTGCTGTAGTCCAGCTTAAGTGGCCATGTTGCACCTGGTGGCCACCCCAGCAGTTCCAGGACTGCATTGCACATGGCATCTGCTCCAACCAGTTTGGGATCTGTGCTGCATGGGGCGCATGCAAGCACTGTGTGCAGTGTGGGTCCTGGATCAGCTGGGCTGGCTCCTGCACAAGACATGCATCCCAGAACAAGCACCACATGTGGCACAGTCTGGCCAGGGCAGCTGTCACATGCAGCTTGGCTGATGTTCTGGTCAAATTACGCTACATGTGGCACTTGTTCCAACCACTCCAGGATCCATGCTCCATGCAGCTGTAATGGTTGCCAGATCAGGTATGCTGGGAAAGAGGAAGGAGGATGCATCAGACACTCCCGCTTTACAGGGACCTTCTTTGGAGAGATTATGAGAATCCATTGCCCAGTTTTGTACACAAAAATACCCCAATACCTTAAAAGAAAGCCATTACAGAAAAAGCATTTAATAAAACCTTGGGAGTAGTGGAAAGACCAAAAGGTCAGGAAATGATTCTAAGTGTATGTCCCTACAGTTCAGGGTCTTAGAGCCATATTTCCTTGCATATACCATGCACCATCCCCCCCGCCCCAAAAAGTAAGCCACCCCTTAAAACTTGGGTGGATGTATGAAGCAGGGAAGCCGATTTTCTGGATGGGAGAGAAGCTCACTGCTTTGACTCCTGTTTCACAGCAGCTGTTGCATTACAGTTCAATCAACTGAAAGAAACAATTGATTTAATGTCTCATTGTTTTTTTACTCCAGAGGTGTTAACTATCATTTCTTCTTTTTTAATGGTCTTGATGTTCCACTATTTGAGCTAACCTTTCTTAGGGAAATTTTGCCATCTGCTAGCTGCTCCCAGTCTCTCTCCTCCTATTTCACAGACTTGGATACTCTTTGGCTTCCATGGTTCAGAAAAGAACCAATCTTCAGAAACAGCCAGGGTTTCACCTTTAGTGAAACAGAAAAGGGAGGGTGAGTTAGCTGAAGATTAGGGTCTATCCCTGCTCTATACTATCATAATCTGGAAACATTTTTCCTTCTTCATTCTGCCTTTCAGAAACAAGGTGCATTTTATTTTAGGGCATGCTGTCTATAATAAAAATGGTATGCCTCCTTCAGATCATGAGTTGCAATGTAGAAAGGGAAGGGATAAGAGGTGAGAGCAACACGTGAAACCAGCACTTCCAGATGTAGTCACTAGTCATTACATCTAATATTGGTCTCTGATCCAGTCTTCAATTATATTAGCTAATACCTGAAGTAAAAGCCCCGGGTTATAAAGTCCACTGAACCCTCTATTACTCCTGAAAGTATCTGAAGACTACTGATGATTTTAGCAGGCTATAAGAAGTGTTCCTCAGCAGAACATAGATGGGATTGGGGGGAGTCCAGTTTCAAACTAGATGACAGGTGTTTTTAATTACTTTCCAAATCTTTTTCTGAAAGGAGAAAGCTCCATGCATCCATGAAGTGAGAGTGCTGGTCTCCAAAAAGGTGGTGGGATTAGTAAGTTGACAAATTCTGATTTGCTGCTCCTGACCTGAACTAAGAGAAAACAGAGATGAAGGATGCTTTGCCATCATCTGAGCCTTGAAAAAATCTCTCTTCTGCTGAGTGAAAGGTGGTTTCTTGTAGTTATTGTCAAGGCCTTGATGTAATAAGACAGCAATGAGGATCAGAAATAAAACTGCCTCTGGTGCCTGAAAAAAAAAAGTCCTTACTCAGAGGGGAAAATGACCAAGATCTTCCAGTAGATTTAAAAGTTCTCCATCTGTCCTGGTACTAAATCTATCTTTTTCAGAGACAGAACAGAATCTTCTGCTCTAGTATTAAGCATGTGAGAAAGAGCTGAAGATCTTAACTAAGTATGTCTGCAGAGAAATGTTACAGATGCACCAACCTTCAGAAACATTTAAATGAAGCTTTGAGTGCATTTTTTGCAACCATCTAAAACAGTAGTTCTTAACCTTTTTAAAATTAAGGCACCTCTTGTTCAATTCAGAGCAGCAGCCAGACAGGGATGAGGCTGAGCCTGCGTTTATATCATACCAAAAGATCTTCTGGTACCCTGGTTGAGAATCAGTTGTCTAAAACTACCATTATTTGAGCATTTTCTAACTTATATTGGGGTCCTCTTGGAACATTTTTGTGAGCAACATTTTTTTCCATAAGTGAAAACGTACAATGATATCAATGCCTGGTAATTTGCTACCAGCAGATTGAAGGAGGCAGAATAAAAATATTCTCCCGATCATTGAGTGAATTTTTTTTTTTTTTTTTTTTTTAACCAATCTAACTTGGATGTGAACTCGGCTGTGGACATTCTTGCCTTTCTCTACCACCGATAGATTTGGAGGAAGATCATGTGGAAACCTGAACTACTTCACAGGATATGATACAGCCTGTTAGCTTGCTCGGAAATTGATTGGCACAAAGAAGGATAAGAACAAACTGATACTGCTCATTGCCAAAGTCTATCTAAAAATGGAAAGGAAACTATTCTTTGAGGTAAAGTTAATACTAAAGATGATTGGCTGAACAGTATCCTCTAAAGCCAAATAACATAATTTTTAAATTTGTAAATAATTTATTCACAAATTCACGAATGGAGCCATTATTACCTCTAGCTCTCTTTCTCTGAACTAAAGCTTGTTGACAGATTGACAAAAAGACTTAGATTTACCATGAAACAGCCAGTTATTAAGATGAAGAATTCCTGAAACACTCCTTTCTGAAAGAACTTTGTTATTTTACCACCATAATTCTGTTGACAAGTGTTGGGCCTGTGGCAAGATAAGACGACCTGGACTTTAAAATGGCATTCTCCAAAGACAGATATAGAACATATCCAAGATGACACTGACAAAATAAGATGGATTAGTTCTAAAAACAGCATTCTCCAAGGAATAAGGAATATAAATAGTGAGAACATGGACCCAAAATGCTTTCATAAAGACAGGTGAGACAAGAGTGTATGCATGCATAATTATCTTAAAATGTTCTGTCACTACAACTAAGTCATTCATTTTAGATTAAAAACTGAACTTCTGGGGAGTTAAAATTTTTTTAAAGAGGAGTCTCTGAATGTTTACGTTACGGAGGATCAAGCCATCTGCACCACAAGCTTTTGGTAAGCAGTGTCCATTGGGGCCAATGCCATTCTTCCCCTCGCTTCACAAAAGGCTCAAAAGGACATTAAAAGGTAGAGAAGCCCAAAACTTTCTTTCAGGTCCTTTAACTCATTCAGAAAATGTTACCCTATTACTTCAAAACAGTGAAAAAGGCCAGTAGAGAATACATATGTAATCTTGGACCCCAGTTACTGGTAAATAATGATTGGTTCTTTCAGTAACTTCTGTATAATTTACATTTATGGGAGCACAGCAGTACTGAACAGCTCCCACCTCATCCTACCTTAGACAATGGACAAAATTGTAGATGTCAGGTCAGGGGTGTATAAGTGACTGCATGCCTCCCTTTTCCAAATGAAGCTCCAATGAGGGAAAACTGTTGGCTGTGTGTAAAGTAGCCAAAACACATTATATGGAGAGATTATGAAGGAATGCTATGCCAGCTGCATAGGCCTAGATTTTTTTAAGTACTGTAAAAACTGCAGGCAGGTAAACACATACAAAGGCATAAAAATTAGAAACAATTTGAATGGTCTGAACAACCAGGGAATTGTGATGCACTAACAACTAGTTTTACCACCACACGCTACGTGAGGTTTGCAGGAACAAGACTACAAATTGCATCACATTCCTGAGACACTGATTTGGAAAGCAAGAATTGCAGATATAATCGGTGTCAGATGCACAATGTTAACCACCATGTCTGAGTGTTTTGTGGCTATTGTTAGACAGTTTTTGGTATCCACACTAGTTCAGGCACCCCCACACTAAATCTACCCTCCCTCCCAGAAAAACCTCCCAAATGAATGAGACTGAAAACACTTATAGGATTGGAAACAATAAGTAATATTCTTTCTGAAGATACTTAACTAGGATTTACTCCACTGGCATAACATGTAACTCAATATAACTGCACTGCTATGTGTACAGTGTACTCAAAGAGTCTGCCAAGACACTGTTTTCCTTGGCATACGAGACAGGACCGATTCAGTGTGGAAACTACTCAGAACAGAAAAACTTCCTAACACAACCAGCTTGATCAAAACATGTTAAAGTCTGTTAACTAGAAGAGTAGAGGTCAAGGTGAGTGTCCAAGTTCATTGCTAGACTAGTACAGCAGGTGGCATGGAAAGGGTGTTTATAATGTCAAAATGGGAGTGGTACATCCATAATCAGCCTTCCATAACCTAGACCAATAATACAAAGGAGTTTTTACAACCAAGTAAAAAAAAAAAATCCTGAAAAACAGTCAGTGATGTGAAAATGAGTATTTCTCAATTTCTCAAAGACCACAGTAAAATAAAATTATGATTACCTACACTGCAACTTTCTGTATGCAGGAAAACAGAACGATGAGATATTTAAATGAAATACTGATAACTCATGTTCACGAGAGAGAGAATACACACACAGAGAGAGTTTCTACTTGTACTGTCATACTTAAAAAAAATCTGATTGAGACATGCTGACCTTGGTATTTCATCTTCTTCCCATCGAAAAAATGTTCTCATGATGGAATTTTCTGGCACCCACTTTTTGTAACATCCAATTATACTTGATGCATTACCTAAGAACAGAAAAATAATGAAATTACTTAGTTTATCAATTCTTTCATGTTTTAGTTGACTATTTTTCTCATTAAAAGATTATTTTGTACTATTAGGCCAAATGTTTTGAAAGAAGTGTGATGTGTGACATGCTTCTAAAAGTAACTACACAACTCTAGGCTACAGCTAACTTTCTATACACTATGCACAATTTTATGTGGGCATTAAAAAAAGAAAACTAATATTGTTAAAGTATGTTGTGAATACTCAGTTGCTGTGTTAGTTATGTATTTTCCTACACTCTTTTTTTTCTTTTTAAGTCAGCTTCAAGGGAAATTATTTGTCATCTCTGAACTAAACTCAAATCTCAAAGGATTCCCAAATGTCTGGGGCCTCAGCTCAGATCCCAATAGAATTTACATACAAAATAAACACTCAAAACATTACTTAGCGTTTTTCTTCTTCTTTATTCCCTGAACTGAAAGAGAATACAATGTATTCCAGATGCAGTAGCAGCAGAAGTGGAAACCCACAGGGAAAGCAGCTGCTGTCTGACCTGCGGATAAAAGACTGTAAGTTTGCTCAGAGATCTTGGTTTAAGAAAGTGCTCCAGGGTCATGCTGGGTAAGTCCCCTCTGAAGATTTACTACCTCCCCTGTGGTTTCCTTCTGGACCATAACTCTCCACAGGAAGGGAAGATGAAGTGCACACAGGAAGTACAAAAGAAGAAAAGAGCCTGGCAACAGCAAAAATACATTCTAAAGATTAGTCAGGTTTCCTACCCTTATAGTTAAGATGAATTAGAACTTTGGATCCTCTCAACATCTATAAGCTCGTGTCACAAGTCACTGTGATTTTTTTTTGCATTTAATATTTACCTTGCAACAAGAAACACCAAAATCAAAATCTTTCCTATATTATCAAAGATATATTAATTACCCAAGAGGTTTAAAAAAAAAAAGTCAGATCCTTGGGCATTAAGATGAATGTGAATACTTATTTTATTCTCTTTAAAACTAAATCCACGTTCATGCCTCCCCACCGTGAAACACTGCTCCAGTCATGTGTGTTTTCATGCACACAAATTTGTTTGTGGAGATTTGACATTCAAACTAATGGTCTTCTCCCCATTCCTGGACTGAACACTGCTGTTTTGAGGGGCTCCAAAAGCACCTGGCCAGGCAAAAGATCTTCAGTGGGTTCATAGTAGGAGGCTCAGATGGACAATGCAGCAGTAGGAAAGAGGAAACAGGTATTCCTGCTTCTTCCTATATAGGCAGGCAGGGGCTGAGGACACAGTATTCTCAATATCATATACCTACCTTTTACAGTTTCTAAAATTCCACCTACTTCTTACACAGCAGTGGCTTGTCTTTGGAAATAGTCTATATTGTTTTATCATGCATACTTGGAAAGAGAACTAATATTATCACTCCCTTCCAGGAGAACCTTTTCAACATAGTCTCCCAGGGAAGAAAGAGGTATATGCTGCATTTGATTAACCTCACATTCCTCTCCTGTCCTAACCCCATTCAAGAAAGGATCTCTGACATTTAACAGTGGAAGAGTAGTACAGGAGAAACAAGACAAGACACAGCCTTTTCACTGTCCCCTTCAATGGATTCATTAAAAAGGGAAACTCGGTAGACAAAAGAGGCACTGACCCTGTCTGCAGCAAGGGACAAAAAAAATAAGGTCCCAGATGAATGGTTTCCACAGCTAATGACAACCAGCAAACTTTCCTAGGTCACCTACAAGCTAAACAAAGCACTTGAAAAGTTGCTTTCTTCACTATCTTTCCCACATCCAGATAGGCATGTCTCCGGCAATGAAGAGAGAAAAAAACAAAATATTCTCTACAACCTGTGCTTCTACCTCTGAGAGACTTGGAAAAGTTACAGGTGCCTCTGATCCTGCTTCTTGCCAAACCCCTTCCCTTTGAAGAGCCCCTCTTCTCAACTTGGTTTCTCTCTTCCCACTGCTCCATTCATAAGAACAGCAGCAAGGATATGGGCTTATTGATGAGAATGGAAAATTTCCCAAAGCTCTCTCAATATTTTTTTTAAAAAGATGAGTAACTGAGACTTCACAATTGATTTTTTGTGCAAGTGCTTGCATGTGTATAGAAAGAAAAAAAGGAAAAAGAAAAAAGTTAAAGACATACTATTATGGAAATAACTTGTAACTACGCATTTTAATTCTTGTTTTGTTGCTATACATATTTATTTATATTAATTTCATTTTTGTTTAAGTAGCCTAATGAATGATGGTTGTTATTTTTCTAAATGGGAACAGTATCTCAGCCATTTTATTTCTCCTACTTCCCCATTCACATCACAACACTAAAAAGGCACTCAAATTCACAGCGTGGACTAATTACTTGTGAAATATGATGTTACAATTAGATATTACGCAGAAGTATTACATGCCAAACTGATTTTTCCAGTGGAAATCAAATATGCCTTCCTTGCTCACATTTTGTGTTTCGAATTTCAGGTTGCAGCAAACAGTAGTATACTTAGATAGGGGTACAGGTCGTAGTCATGTGGATCTAAGGACATAGGCAGACAAGCTTCTTTGGGTAAGTCTGGTATTTCTTGTTAAATTAACTCAAATGGTTGGAAAAATGCTTCTTTACGAAATGTATTTATAACCAAAAGTTTGCAAAGAAGAGTTTTTCCAACTATTTGAGTTTGTTTAATAAAAGATATCAGATTTACCCAAAGAACCTTGTCTGCCTACTATAATGAGAAACATTTTTAAATTAAAAAGTTGTTTGTCAGTGAATTTAGATAAACTAGCTATAAACTTCATGAATGTGACACTACAGTAAAGAATGACTTTTGACTGAGCAGAAGTGGCAGATCAAATGCTGAAACATTTAACTTAATGAAATTAATCAACCATCCTCTGACAAATTCCTCAACTAAGGATCACTGTGATACAAGCTGAAGATGAAAAGATTTATTTTACAACTTCTGGCCAGAGACCAGGTATATAAAACTCTAGTGACTTAATAATTAAACTGCAAGCAAAGGTAACATACCTATTTGCAGGCCAGATTGGGGTGTTGGGGATGTGGGAATGCAGTGGTACAGTTGCACTTCCCTTTGATTCCTGCTCCACCCAAACTTTAAAACCAACTGCCTGGGAGGGGCAGTGGCATTTCTATTCAGGCAATGCTAAGAGAGACTCAACTGACTTCATGGCTCATTATACTCTACCTGATTCCTGCTAAGGTCGCTTCATTCCATAAGTGTTAACCATACTCTCTCATTTGTAATGGTTTTGTAGTTCCACTATTTAAAACTATACTTTCTTCAATTTTGCTGTCCAATAGCCATTCCTGGTAATGTATCTCTTCTATTTTATAGCCTACAGGCTACTTTTAGCTCTAGCTGAAAACTTTAACTCAGGTGCAGTAATCATAACTCAGGTGTGGAAATGACTGACAGCGAAGTATTGGAAGCACTGTGAAAACACTCCAGACAACTAGATTTTGTTTTACAAATTTGACTATAAGGACTATAGGACTAAAGACACTATCTTTTGACTACAACGACCATTTTGGCCTACTTTCTTGTGCTTTTTAAACTTTATATATAACCTAGCAAATTAGTGAACATTCTGATGCTTTTATTTATTTTTGCTTTGATCTTTAACTGAATAATACAGTGTTAGGCTACCAGCATAATCAGTAAAGCTTTTAGCTCCTCTTGCTGGGGTCATCTGAACCCAGTCTTTCCTGCCCAAGTGCAGGGGGCCTGGACTCGCTGATCTGTAAGGTCCCTTCCAAGTCCTAATAACTATGAAACTGGAGAAAAATATGTATCATGTTCTACGTGATAAATGTAACAAATTATCTGCATCCCCTTTTGAAAAGCCTAGATTCACCCATGTCTGTTTGGACATTTATGTAACAGATTACACATTTTAAGTGTCCATTTCCTCTTCTGCTCTTCTCCTTGAGCTCTGGACATGCATAAGAATAAGCGCAACAAGCATGAGCCAAAGGAAGACTCTGATAGAGAAGGCAAAAATATTAAAGTAATAGATGCATGGCACAATTAAGTCAATCTAAACTATGGCAAAATCTGACATCTAAAAGGTGTGTACAGAAGTTTTTTTCCCCTGCTATTTAAAGCGCTTTACTGCCGTGACTTAACAGAAGTGCACAACTTTACAGCACTTTAAAAATAGGTACAACACTTTAAATTAACCCTTGTTAAATTGAGGTATTAAAATTTGAAACACTGTATTTTACAGCATTTCAGCAACATACAGTGCTTTAAATGACTTCTGTATGCTGGTTAATGGTGTGCTGTTTGAAAATGGTGGTTCAAACCTACAGAACAAATTCTTTGGTTTTGAGAAATAAACACCTTACTTTTTCTCCTTGCCTTTCTGAATTTGACAGCAGCCAGGTTTATTAAATTCATTCCATACAGGTTGTAGTCTATAAAGAGTTGAAGGAGGTAGGGAATATGGGCTTCATGAGGCTGGTAAGATTTATTCATTATGGCTCCACCTTGCAGCAGCTCACATACTCTAAAATTAAAACAAATTAGACTATATTGAAAAGTAATTTGCTTTATCAATTCCAATACATACATTTAAAAGTTTTCCATTTCATTTTGGCAACAACATTAAAGCTACCAACTTCTTACTAATTTTTGATTTAACAGATTTTCTTAATGAAATTGGTCCGTTATAACAACAACAACCAAACACCCAGCATCTGAAAGCAAGCACAAAGTTATAAGCTTACAGTTATAAAAATAATGCTACAGAACTAATATACCACAAAGCAGCAGTCCTAGCGTCTGACCTAAGAGCCACAGGGAAATCTGATTTCAGTGGCTTTATGGACCTGGAGGTTTCTAAAGAAATGCAGCAAAGCTGCTCCAATGTTTTTTATGAAACAGCAGCAGGCACTCATCCTGTTTGCAGCAAGGGGCAAATACTCCAGCACATGAATCAAGTCTGCTGGAGTGTGGTAATTACTGTGCTCCAGCATCATGTGTATCAGCATCCCTGCACTAAAGAATGGCAGCAGGGGGGCTTGGCTCTTGGAGCTGCTCTACTTAATACCCCCAACACACACACACACACACACACACACACACCACTGAAGCATATCTGTAAACATTCTGTGTCCTTGAAAGTCTCCCCCGTTTCCTTTGCCATTTTAAAAACATGTAGATTCTTTTTTAATCTGTTACATACAAACAACGATTTTTAATAAAGCAACCATTGCGAAGCATGATATACCTGCATACAAACTGATCTTTAACTATCTGCATATTAAAAGTACCATACATTTATCTGAATAATAATAAGTATGTGCTTAACTTATCCAAATGCAAGAATTACATCTATTCAAATGTGTTGGGTACATTTATTAAGACTACAAAAAACAATAAAATGTTATTTCCAGAAACCAAAACTGGGACATTAATGGAAGGAACTATGGCAAAATAATAGTACAATTCAAATATGAATAAACAAAAATTGCAATGCACATTCCCGTAGCAGATATAACAGTTATACAACACCTGCAGAAACCTTGCAAAATTCTATTAGACTATTTGCACCATGTAAATACTGGTTGGATAATTTTCTGATCATAATTAAAGCTTTTGCAAAAGTAATATAATTATATAAATGCTACATACACCCAAGGGCTTTTAGTTACTCAGGTATAAACACAGAATTTGCAGATTTGTACAGTTAATCTCACCTTGATATTAGATTAAGAATTCATGTCAAGTTACCTGATTTTTCAAAAACATTTTAAATTCAGTTATCAATATGAAAGTTTGTAACATCTTAAATGCATCACATAATATCTGAAAGATTACTAACACTCATTCCCATTTTAAAAATTCATTGATTTAAGAGTTACAGCCTCAGTGATTTTACCCTGTTTTTAAACTGCAGACTACTAACCACAGCCATATTTCAGGTCCCTTACATTAAGCTATTCCTTAAGTAAGACTATGGAGACGTATTTTGTTACAAGGGATCAAAATTAGTACCACTGTTTTAGTTTAAAATTACTTCCTAAGAAGGCATGGAATGTGTTCATACAGCAGAGGGAGAATTACAGAGGGATTTATTTTACCTTTTCACCATTGCAGGATCATAGAGATAGATCTTCATAAACCGTCTCTCTTTTTCATGATAACCATAAAAAGGCCTATGGCAGTAAAACAAAACAAAACAAAACAAAACACCAAAACAAATATTAAGCTGTTAGAATTGCTGAAGGGATTTAGCATTTGAGCAAACTTAACACTTGTTAAAAATTCAGAAATTGCCATTAAGGATAAACACACAGGATAACTAAAATACATATCCTGCCACCCTAAAAACCATTTTATTCCAAATGCACTGTTTAACATGAAATTCCCATGAATATAGCCTCATTTTGCATAATCCCAACTTCAACCTAAAATATATTTTTGTTAGGTAGTAGCAAGGTATTTTGCTTGGCATATGCACCTTGGGGTGTGCAACTGGGAGCCACAACGGGCCTGATCCTTGTGCCAATGCAGCCCAGGTTCTATGGGCTGTAGCCTGGACCGACTGTGGCAGGCAGCTGGGAGGCTACAAGCAGCTGTGCTTTTGAGCCCAGCTTGGTGGTGGTGGTGGGTGCATGCACACCTCAGAGCCGACAGCGGGAAAGGGGCTGGGGCTGCGGTGCCAGAGCAAGGATCAGGCCCCTCACAGCTCCCTTGCTGTCTGCCCTTTGCACACCAACATCTTACAAGTTGAGGTTGCGGGCGTTTTTGGCACTCTGCCCAAAAATGCTGCTGACCCCGGTCTAATGCACATAAAATGCATGCTATAGGCTTAGTTGTGAGCATATTGATGTTTTGTGACTTGCATAAAAAAGTATATATTTACATATATTACTATATTGCAACTGTATAGTTATGTTAAAGTCTCTGAGATGGACACAAGAAACAAAGCACTAGCCTTTGGAATGTAGTGAGCATATGCAAACACGAAGTCTGCAGTGTATGCTAGCTTGTGAAGCATGTTTGATTGAGAAAGAATTTAATTTATGGGGTAGTGAGCACCATCCAGTGTATAGGAAGCTAGATGAAGACAAGGAATCTTTTTAGCAACAAAACTTTTCCCAGAGTGTTAAATCTTGTCAAATTGGCATATCCGAAGGACTACAAAGGAACTGATTTAAATTGGTTCTCAAGGACCCGACAAACAAGGCCTCTCCAGAGTTCCAACTTTTACCCTAGACTGTGGTGCTCAACCCCGGGCCAAGGAAGCCACAGCATCCAGCCTGCAGGACTCGCCACAGATTGGGAATAGCAGCAGGGAACAGTGTCAACCAATACTGTCACCCCTCCCCGCTCCCAAATTCTCAAGCCCTGCATGGCCAGATCAGGGCCCAATCACACCCTCTTCCCCCCATGCAGCCAGACAGGAGCTGGGGTGCCCTCCAACCCATTCTGTGGGCCTAAATCAGGCTCTGCCAGACCTGTCCCACATGCTAGATTGGGTCTATCAGCTGGATCCAACCCACAGAGGGACTGAACACTGCCCATCTGGCCTGCATGGCCAAAAAAGATTGAGTACCGCTGTCCTAGACTGTAAGGGTTAGATTTTCAAACCCTGATATTGGGAACAGACTTGGAAAGAAACAAATTTCTTACCTCTGCATTCAGTCACCCCAGTAAGAAGGCAGAGAAAGAAAAGCTTCATAAAGGAGACACGTATCTTTGTCCTTTTATCTTGTCCATGTCCCATCTCTTCTGCTATGATAATCTATTCATTTTATGCTGTTCAAATTCATTTCCACTTGGGTCATCTGAACAATCCTCTTTAATTTAAGGATTGTTTTGGCAACGAGGTGCATTCAGCAGGGTTCATTTGGTTAACTGGCCATTAACCAACTGACTCTCTCTTTCAGGCAGCCACTATAGTACACTCCCTTCCAGAATCTTGAATGTTCAGTTTTGTAACTGCAGTTCAGCAAGAGCAGTTCTTAGTACAAATAAAAAACTATGGCTGCAAATTGTTGTTGCCCTTGTGCCACCATAAAAAAAATTATGGCAGCACAAAACCTAAGGAAACAGACATTCCTGACCCTTGTCATGCCCCATATATGGTGGTACAATGATTCCTAGTAAACAGTTTGTGCTACCTTTTTGGAACAGATGTCTGTTCATTTATGACGCAAGAGCACAGGCAGCCCTGGGACTGACTGCACTTTGCAGCTGCTCTGGGCAGGTGTTCCTAGTGTTTCAGGGGCCTGATCCTAGATGCCCTGGGTACCTGGCCCTGATCCAGGGGTACCTCAGGGAATCCTACGAGTTCCTGCTCCATGCCTGCAAGATGAGTACCTTGAGTACTCCCCTGCAGGGGTTCCAGGGTGTGTTTCATGCTGCAGGGCAAGCATATTCCTTTGCTCTGCAAAACAAAAAGCGTGCCTTTGGACGCTCTGCAGCGGAATATCTGGGACACACATCTATAAGCATAGACCAGGATATACATGGGGTTCACTTGCTCTTCAGTGTGAAATGTATGCCCTGGGATTCCCAGCAGGGGAATTACTGGGGCACACAGCTGCAAGCACAGAACAAGGAATGTATGGGATTCCATAGGAACAGTGGCCCACAGGATTGGGCCCTGAAGCCCTGGGAGCAACAGAGGCCAAATCCTATTGGACAATGGCCCCAAGAGACCTCTCTCTCTGCCAAATCAATTGCATCAGCTGTACCAGAACATATCCTGGCACAGATGATGATCCCACCACAAAAATGACATTTGTTTGTAGCCTATTTAAATTCAGTATCTAAAATTAGAGGAAATTTTTGACCATCTGTTCCTCAGTCCCTTGCATATAAAATACAGATAACACTACTACATCTCAAAAGGGTGCTGGAAAACATTACTGTTTGAGAAGCACTCTAGTATTATAGGTATGGACAAAACTGCTATAAAATGGGAGGTAGAGCTGCTGCATGGAGCACATGTCAGTTGTAATAATCTGTTACACTGGCACAATTTGGTAACTATGGAAGTTAGTTAACTAATTCTCACTTGTACCCAGAAAGAAAAAACAGTAGTTTTGCTACACTTCCTACACTGGTAGCAACTTCAAAGGACACAACTGTTACATTTGTCTGTACCCTGTACATGCCATAAGAAAGTTTGTAAGAGCAACAAATCTGTATTGCAAGCAGGGTGTGAACAGGATACAGAAAGCAACAAATAATATATTACTAATTGAACAAAAGTATCTAAAAACATCGACATACTCCGCAAATCAGTGAGAAATTAGTCATTAATGAAATGATCACAATATCATAATGCATACGTACAAGATGGCAGGAAAGTCTAAACTTTGCGTGATGGTAGCCTGGTGGGATTTCCAACTGGGGAGAGACTTCCTAAGTTTCTGCAGGAGCCTAGATCATAGATAAGGACCTACTCAAATTGCAGCTGAGGGGAGAGGGAGAAGAGAATAAGGGAGCCAGCGACATGAAGGGGAGGAGATGAAGTATGAAGATGTTGGGTTCTGCCTCCTCCCTCTGCCACTGACTAGCCAAAAGGGCTGCCTTTTGTGCAGCTCTGCACCTCTCCACCAAACAGCAAGGAGGGGTGGGGCCACCAGGGCTCCTTGGCCAATCAGCAAGGGGGGCGGGATTTCTCACGACAAAAATGGTACTAAAAGCAACCTCTAATTTTTTTTTTTTGCCTCAGCAATCTTTAAGTAGATCCCTAACTACAGAATACCCGGGCTGGGGCTCTTCACACCATGCAAATAAACGGAAGGAGCCTCTTTCCATGAGTGACAATGGTAGAAGCCTTAAGAGGCTTTAGAAAATGCTAGGCAGCAGGATGTAGGTTTAAAAAAAAAAAACACCTACAACACTTGAAAGTAGCAAGGGATTGAAGAAAATATGGAAAAAGCCTCATTTTTATTTCTTTTGATATTAAAATGAGTTATTTTAATAAACTAGATTCCAAACAAGGTTGCTATTAGATCCATACACGCATGTGTATGCCTATGTATGGGAAAGTACTGGCAAGTTCAATGAGACAGTAGACTCACCTGATGCCAAGCCAGTTAAACCATCCCTTTTTATTTATAAAACAATTAAACATAACAGTCTAGGTAATACTTACATTCCAGACACTAACGATACTTTGAAAACATGCTGAACAGTAGAAGATGGATTGCCTAAAGCCACATTAAGTGCTCTGTCAATGCTGAATGCCACTTGACAAAGATAGTGTTCTGACTGCTGTCCGTATCCATCATATGGTACATAGAGGTAAGGAAAGATACCGTGTATGTGAAGACAAGTCTTCTGACCTAGAAAGAAAAAAAGGAGTCAAACTTAGCAGCTTTTTCAAATAAGCTGCACAAGGTAAAAATATTCTGCAGAGTATATTCACATTGGTTGGTTTACAACACAAATCACTTCAGTTACTATTAGAATGAAAGCTAAAATGCAGTATAAATCTTTAGCCAGACAGCTACTACCTATTTAATAACTGAGAAATGAAGTATCTGATAATCAATAATAATAAACAAAGCTTACCAAATAAAGAATTTCCCCATAACCTTTCACTTAACTACCAGTTGGGAGCTCTGCCCTGCAGCACAGCTGACTGAAATAATGTTTTTCATATTAAAAGATTCTTATTAGAAGAATGCAAGAAATCATTTTTTGAGGAATTATTTTTGAGGAAGGCATCTGGAAATTGTTTATAAAAAATTTTCTGCATTGAATATTTGCCTCTGTTTTATTTTCCCCCTCCTCAGGCTACTAGGATAGTCTAACCCAGTGGCGCTCAACCCTCTGGCCCTGTACGCTGGCTGAGTGGCACAGAGCCAGTCTGGACCCCACATGGGGTTGGTGCACAGGACTGATCCACAGGTACAGTTTAGTGTGCAGCTGAGTGCTCTGGAAGCTGCAACAATTAATGCTGTCAACCACACTGTCACTACCAAATTTCCAAACCTATGGGGAGACCCACAGGCCGCACAAACCAGATTCAGCTTGGGGGTCACACGTTGAAAACCACTGATCTAATGCATACAACATTTGAAGCAAGGGGGCATAAACACACAATAAGGCTATGGGCACATGAACCAGGTACTGCAGGTTACAGATTTGTAAGACGCAGAGTACTCCACATGCATGCCGATGATGATACATGGTACTACCTTGCCATAAAGGTCTATAGGATAACAGCATGCATACTAACTTCAAAGCAACTTACATACTGCAAATCCCCATCCTCATTTACCTTTGTGAGCCCAAGCTCTGATAGAAAAATCCTATGTGTATTTTACAATAACTCATTTAAAGAAACCCAGTCATAGTGCTGCCTGTGACATTAGTATGCTTATTTCCACAGGTATTTCCCTATACATGAAAAATCCACCAACAACACCATTCATTTAAATACTTCAGATGTGTATTCTGAAAATTAACATCTTAAGCTCAAAATAAATTACTAAATTCATGCAATTGATCTTTAAAGTAGTTTTTGAAAAAAATAGAAAGAAATGTTGAGTCTGAAAAGACAGAATATTGCTATTTGAGGATCTGATTTTGAAGATATGAAACAGGTTTGATGTCTCCCCGGTAAGATCTGGAAAAATTAAGTTTGTGCGTGCGTCTCAAATCCAGCTTTTAAATCTCAGAATTCTCACATTTCTCCCCACACAGAATATAAGCTAAAAGCAAGTAAACAAATGGTCCTCTACGCTTTTGATAAAGACACCTACTTTTTATCTAATGTATCTGAATTAGTTCCGGTCAGAAGGCAACAGAGTAATTTATTTATATTGGTGCCAATTTTAAACCAAAAACACAAAGATCCAATTTATTCTTTGGGTTTTAAATCTGACATAACATTGCTTTATCTAGAATGAAAATGAGGTATATAAAAAAAAATCAACTATTTATATTACTTTTAATTTGAATGTAACCTTAAACTAAAATGAACTCTTTTTGATGCGTTACATAATTGTATATTACAGATAGAAAACAAGATGTTAAATAGTCAGAGTAAGAACATCATGCCTAGGAATTTGAGAATTCAAAAGAGGAGAAGTAAGATTTGCATTTGGGAAAATCCACACTTCAGAAGGTACAGTGCAGATAAAGGACCCTTGTTAATAGAAACCTGGGTATGCTGATACTGGATGGTTCTACTTTTTCTAACAGGCTGTCATATCCTATTCCAAAAAGATCCCTGTAAAGTAACCACTGACAGGAGACATTACTTCTACAGTATTTTTCTTAAGTATGTTGCACCATGCAACTCAAGTCTTTAGTTTTTATATTTGAAAAGTGAAAGAAATTCAAGACACTGTGTTGCATAGGTATAGGACGACAGCGATTTAAGATTCATTCTCCACTATAATACGCCACGTGACTACCAGAGATCGAGAGAATTACAAATTCTGATGCTATAGAAGCATCTGTATTTTAACCGCACAACTTGCTACAAATTTATTTCTAATTGAACAAGGGATGATTGATTTTACTCAATAAATGGCACATCTTTCTGGTCTGCTTCATTCCTTCTCCAAAACAAATCAAATACGACTTCTACCAGTGAAGATAAAAACTCTTCGCTATTATAATCAGGGGTAGGCAATTATTTTGGGCAGAGGGCCACTTACTGAGTTTTAGCAAGCTCTCAAAGGCTGCATGGGTAGCCCTGCCCCTTTACAGGTGCCCCACCCCCTGGTCACCATCTTGGGACTGGAAGTCCCACCCACTAACCCCTGACCTTTGTCACCAGGAGTCCCTCCCCTTGCTCCCTGAAGTACTTCTTTTGGCAAGGGGTTTTGCCATCTCAGAACCAGAAAAATACCAAATTATATTCTAAAAATCAAACCTCTACAACATTCATTAATTTGATTTCAAAAAATATTTTTGTCCTGATTTGCATGCGTTTGTGTAGTGTACACAGAGATGACTGCACAATAGCTTAAAATGAAGTCTTATGCTTGTATATT
>NW_017728918.1:89437599-89449154 GCF_001723895.1 Crocodylus porosus
GTGGGACTCACCCTATGAACACTCACTCACTCACCCCCCCTCCCCTCAGTGTGGTCCCGTGCTCTGGTGATGCAACCAGGAGCCACAGCCACCTGGGCAGGGGCAGAAAAGCAGGGAACTGGCTGGGGGTGGGCAGAGCTGGGCTGCTCAAGTCTGGAAGTCTGCTGAGGGCTCCCTCTGGGTCCGACTGCCCCTGGCTCCTGTCAGCTTTGACAGGGAGCTGGGGTAAATAAATATTAAATTCACTGAATTTTTTAGAGGCTCCATGGGCCAGATAGAATGGCTTGGTGGGCTGGATTTTGCCTGCCCGTATGTTATATTATTTTAGTATTTCACTGAAATTGCAATAGTTCATGATGTACCTGTAGTATAAGAGTAATAGGCAGCAAGGTTTGTCCTATTTTCCCAGTATGTTAAGCATTAGGATGGCTAAGTTATAATTCCATATATGAAAATGCTAGAGAAGGTGGAGAAGGAAGGAAGAGAATGTTCAAGATAAACAGCAGAAAGAAATAATTTTCACTTACTCCAATAAAAGAGTTCTCTACTTTTCCATAGCATAACAAGTATAATGTGAGGGCAGGTGTCATTTGCCAGTTTACCTCCATGGTATACTAAAGGTGTCACTTCCCTGGTAGCAGGCAAATTCAGTCCCTGTGCCCATTGAGTTTTTCTTCCCTTGCTACTGACACAGAGAATGAAAATTTAAAATTAAGCCTCTGAGGTTTAGAACAAGACCATGGCCATTAGAAAAAGAGGACAGGAAATCAACAGCCCATTTCACTGACTTCTACACAGACACCAAACAACAAACCAGGGAAATTATTAACTGGGTTGGATGTGCATCTATGAACTTGAGCTGAAAAGCTCTTTATCTCATACCATAGATATTTCTAAAAAATTACAGTAATCTACATAGCACTTTGCTTCAGGCAATTTTATGCTGTCAATGTGTTTATTAAAACAGGAATATAATCTGTTCTACATTTATTACGTAAGGAAAAATGTCATGCCCAAAAGCATGTCTAACATCTCTCCTTATACAGTTGGCCCAATAAAAAAGTATTATCATAGAAAACTTGCTTCTCACATATTCCCTTAATCAGAGCTACAACACTACTGTTCTACATTGCTATGTGCAGAGACACATACAGACAGTTATACTCATGCAATTCCAGGGATCTCCTTTGCTCTCTTGCTATAAAATGACAGCTCTGAGATTTCTAGATGCTACATTCTGACTGTGTATTAAATGTTTTTCCCATCAAAAGTTCTGATTTTGATACATAAACATTTTCTAATAAAAACGTTTCATGAAAAAATCCCATTTTTACCCTACCTATACATGCTATGCATACATGCCACTTAAGTAATATACAACATGTCAGATAAGACAGTATGAACAAATTAAATGACACCACCAAGGTTGGCTGTGAAGATAAGTAATATTAAAAAACTGTAGGTCAGATTGACCAGAACACATATTTTGTTAAAATTAACAGTTAGCTCCCAGTTTAAGTTAGAATTACTGTAGCTACTTCCAGGTAGTAAATGGGGTTAAGGAATTATTCCTTCACTGTGGGGCAGGCATTCCCAAAGCACACCCTTCATATGTTCCTTTCATTAAGGCTTCCTCAAAGCTAGGGTAAATTTTAGCTGCCCATTTAGAACAGTTTTGTAGCCTGTTTGACTGGAAGTTGCACAAATAGTCCGGGGGTAAAAATCTGGGCCAAAATTCCAATGTCTGTGAAAGCATGTCTCTTGACCACATACCAAGCTAGCATACCTTGTTTGAAGGCACAAATAAGGTTTGATAAAAAAAATCTAAATATTTCAGATTTTTTAATTTAGTCATTTAAAATAATATTGTTTTTCATCTTCTATTTAAAATAAAATCTGAAAACAATGCAAAGTTATATATTTTACAAATATTATAATTATATTTAAATATTTTTACTATTTAGAATATTTAAACAGTTAACATTTAAATAAAAAAAGCCAGGTGAATCCAAGAGCCTCTATCAAAAACTTTGAGTAACAGGTTGCATCTTTTTTTTTTTTTTTTTTTTATATAAAGAAAGGAGGACCAGGAGAAAAACATCTGCCATATTTACTCAAATCCAAGATGAAGTGCCCCCTCATGCCCCCTCCATTCAACAGGGACAACCTTCTTCCTGCCTCCTTGCCCCCACGCCCCCCAGCACTGCTGGGCCAGAACCAGGACCAACAGTAAGCAGTTGGGGGGCAGGGTGGAAGGGCAGAGCCCATAGGCACCACAGGGGAAGGCAGCAGGCACTGGAGGGGACAGTAAAGGGTGCAGGCGACAAGAGGTGGGGAATAGGCCATTTGTCCCTGCCTTATGGCATTGGGGAAGGCAAATTTAAAGACAACCTTCCAATAAATTCTATTTATGGAATATTACAACAAAATGTATACATTTTTCATATATGAAATCTAAATACTGGGGAGTGGTGCTAAATTCAAAGTTGCCTCAATTCAGGTACATAAACTAATTTTTGAGTCCAAGCACTATAAATACATTACAATATCATGTACTGCACTCAGGACTTGTTCCTGTGGGGGAAACTGTGCTATGGGGTGCAAAGCTCCAGAAGCTACTATCATTTAGCTCATTCTAGGATCAAATTCTAGTAACAACCTCAATTCATGCTTGGCATACATCATGACCAAAAAGTCAGCTAGTAAATAAGCATTATCATATACCACGTGCCATTTTCTGACACAGCAAAATGTAAAATGAGAACCTGAAAATAGAATCATTTAAAAATATATATATGCAGTTATAACATACCTCTTAGGGAGCGTCCAGATGAGCGAGCATGTGTAGTAGTATGCACATGCAAGTGTTCCCCACTCTACTAATTTGCAGCACAGGCAGTTTGGCACCGAGAGATTCTGGTGTAAAAAAATCTTGTGCCTAGAAAAGGTGGGGTGGCACACATTGCAGCAGTGCATGCCACCCAAAACCGGAGCCTGGTTAGTCAAGAGACACTCCAGCTGCCAGCCAGGCTCTCTGCTGCAGTATCGCCGAGACTGCAGCTCCCGGAGACCCACTACCCCAGATAAGGCTGCTGGGACCAGTTCAGGTGCTGACCCAAGGCTCCCCAACCCCACCCAGAACAACGTGCCATGTGCCAGAATAATTCCAAAAAATGGTACCAAATCTAGTATAAAGACTCTGGTCAGCTGAAACTTTGTTTTAGTTGTTCTAGTAAGTAATGAGAGTACACCGTTCTTTAGAAAGTCACTAAAACAAACAGAAAAGTTCATTAAGATGAATATACATTTTGAAACAGGTTGATTTAAATTGAGACAACTTGTAGTACTGCTGCATGTGATCAACTGAAATAGCTTCAACAATTCTGGAACAAGGGACAGTTTGTTTGTTTTTTTAAACTGAAGTTTCTTTAAAAAAAAGAAGTTACTGCCACTGAATTTCTTTGCCAGAGTTTATGTATTTGTACAGATCATGTTTATAATATTGTAATTATCAACTCCTGCAATGAATTCTGCCCATACTTAGAAACTGTTTGAACACCAGAATAAGTCTCAAATTTCTTATATTACTCATGAACAATGTGCTTAGTATTAGTCATACCCCAGAGCAGAAGAAAAAAAATAGAGAATCTGGACCCAATTTTTATGGCAAATATCAAGAAGGAATAAACACCATTTGAAAAGAAAACTTATCTGCTTGCCATTTTGGGTGACAGCTAATTATTAGCAGGGTGTTCGTGGTATAGGATGTCAGTCTATGTGGTTGCAGTGGACCTAGGATTTAGGGAATGGTAAAAACTCAAGATTCCTTTCATTTTATACTTTAGGTTTCCTAGAATACCCTATTTGGAAGCAAACTAGTTTCTCAAAGTATCCTACAAAGTTTCAATGCTGGGTCTCCAATGAAGTGGAACACATTTTCCAATGTTTGCACTTGCCTTCAATTTGAAACAAAGCATGTAACTTTACATTAACTATAAGACTAATAGCTGTTTTTAGCTTTCACAGTGCCTATAATTCATTTTTATATATAGTATGATAACCTTTATATAATAATTGTTAGCATGTACGTGTGTAGCTGAACACCTAACCATATTTTCTCATGTATGACACACCTTCAAGTAAGACATGCATCTTATTTTTGAAGGGAAAATGTAGAAAAAAAAAGATTTTTCCAAAGTCCTCACTGACTGTGTGACAAAGCAAGTCTTCCTGAAACAGTGGCACTCCAAGAGGCTGGAGGAACAAGGCAGCAGGGACAACCTAGTGCATCAGGAAAGCAACAAGGCTAGGCCCCAGACTCTTGCAAAAACTGTTACTTCTTTATTGCAAATAGTTCTTTATTAGGGGTGTGCAAAACAGGCTGTATTTGATTTGGATTTGTCCGGAATTGGGGACAGTGATACTATTTGTTGATTCAGATCACTGTCCCTGAATCCAAATCTGAAGATTCGATGCCAATTCAGAGAATCAGCAATTCAGCCATAGACACAGCTTTAAGTGTTTTTTCTACATACCATGAGGTACCAGGCACGGCTCATGAACCTTAAGATGGTAGGCAGATGGAGCATCCCAAAGGAGTGCAGGGGAGTTCCTTGCGTGCTCAGCAGCAAACCTGGAAGAGGATCGACCACGGGGCGACCCCAGGTGCCCCTCCAGATCCAGGAGGCAGAGTCACTGAGCCGGCGGGGGGAAGAGGGGAAAAGGGGGGGAGCAGGAGGGCACTCGCATGCTCCCCGACAGACCTGGAAGTGCTTCTGGTCCACTTCCGGGTCTGCTGCTGAGCACGCTGGGGATCTCCCTGCACTCCTGTGGGATGCTCCATCTGCCCCACCATCTCAGCATTCACAAATTTCCTGGTACCTTGAGGTACGTAGAAAAAACATTTAAAGCTGTATATGTCTGAATCTTCAAATCTATTCAGAGAATTCCAATTTGATTCGGAGAGCTTAAAGGGTCCCCAATTCGATTCAAAGATTCGGCTATCGAATGGGGCCAAATCCCCACCAAATTGAATCAGCGACCGAAGCTTTTCACAGCCCTATTCTTTACATAAGTGCCTGTAAATAATAAAGTGTTGTTTCTAAACCACAAGCCTCATTCAAGGTACTACAGAGTACATACAAAAGCTCACTTGTCCTGAGCCAGTTCAACTGTTCCTTCAGACACAAGCTACAGTGCTCAGCTAATAGCTAGGGCTGTGAAACAACACAGAATGGCCGTCACTAGAAGCAGGCAGACACTGCTCTGTTCCAGCTTCCCCACTTAAACATGCGCCCTAATTCTGGATTTTGTGGAAAAGTTGCGTGTGATATGTGAGCAATACAGTAATAAGGCTTTAAGAAAATAATACATGAAGCTATTTTGAAACCTGGTCCAAATAACACTCTTGAGAATTGTTTCCCCCCACCCCTTCCCATTTCAACACAAATAAAAGTTTAATGCTAGGTACTCATAGCCAAAAGACAAAGCAATAGCCTGCAAAATGAAAAATGTTCCTGTTCTTTTAACACAGACAGCTATGTATATGTTGAGACATAAATGGAAAAAACCTCCTTGAATTCATTAAAAAAAAAAAAAAATTACCTTATGATTTCACCAAAAAATAAATGAGGGCAAATTAAGCTATGTTTATAAAAGGTAAGCTATATAATCTAAACTAATTTTAAAAAGCTTTAATTTCAACCTAAGTTATAGATAGTTACTATAAAAAACGATCTGTAACCTAAGAGTTGATGTATTTATTTCAATTGCAGCTATTTATCAACATTTTTTCTTAGTCAAAATGTAATTTTATAATTCAGTAAGAAACTTCTATATAGTTTACTTCTTTATACCCCTTTCCTTTACCCTTTAAATACAAATGCAAAAACTTCAACTGAATGGAGACAATCTACATAAAGCATGTAAATAAACACACCAACTTCTACAGAAACAGAAAAATACAAAGGTTAAGCTAGTGCTAATATAAGGCAGTTATTAGCCCAATGATTGATGAGTTCCACGAATGTGTGGAAATATTTGCTTTGATTCTGATTAATTAACTCATTTGGTAGTTAACTAGCATATTTGCTTAATAAAAAACCCCCTAAAACTCAACTTTAAGTCATATTGCTTGCTCTCTGATCCCACCAGCTGGGGTGGGGGGGAAAACGTGCTTGGTGTCCGACTTTCAACTGATAAGTAGTAAAATCACACTATTCCAAGTGCTTTGGAAATGAAGTCTCTAAAGCCTAGACTGCAATACCATGTGGCTGCTTTGGACTGTTGTAACAGTGATTCTCAACCTCTCAAGGTACCCCTTCATAAGTTTTGTGAACTGAGCAGCACCCACTTTGAATGGCAACTTTATAATGACTGATCAATCTATAGCTCAATCGACTGATCAACCTATAGATCGATCAATTTAGAGTTGCCATTCTCTGCCAGTGTTGTCAAGAAACCTGTTTGCCAGCCATGGATCAGCTAGATATAAAGTGTGGGAGGGAGAAGAAGTACCTGGACACATTCCCTTCCTGGCAAGGGGTGGCTAGGAACTCTCTCTCACCAATGGTTTCCCACAATTATCCTCTGACCCTGACCACAATGCCAGGTTCAGAGCTATAAATATGTTCACACCACACACACCACCTTTACATCCTGCCTCTCTCTGTTCAAGCTACACTTCTCTGCTTCTTAGCCACACCTAACCACCTGGGCATAGATCTCATCCCCATATTGAGTCTCCATAGCCTTTAGGAGAAAAATGCTACGGTATGTAGTCTAAGAACACCGTAATTAGTGCAGATCTTTAAAAAAAAATCCACTCAAGGATACTGGTAAACAGTTTGACAAAGTGTAAACTCTCTCAAAGTTAACCTTCTAGCCTTTAGAACTGCAGAGAATTTTCCAAAAGTGATCTGGCATAGAGAGATGAAATATCGTTTTCTTGAATCCACAAGCAGCTCTAGTGACTGCTGCTACACAAACCTCTGCCAAGCAGAGTGCAGTTAACAAGGTTCACTGGAACGATGTTAAGAATCACACTGATTTTATGCTTCCGCTGTTTGCCAGAGATATGGACAGATGCAACCCCTGGAGTTCTATCCAGTGCTGAGTGTCCCAAGAAACAGCAGCTCCTTACAATAGCTAGCAGATAAAGCCATGTTAGCATACATGGCACTAAGGGAAGTGGTGTAAAACAGAAGTCATAGTTAAAAAGCTTCTTGAAAAAACTAGTCAATCTTAGGACATGAAATATTGATCAAGGAGGGTTCAGTGTGATCCAGACTGACCAATGGAATGAAGCAAGAACATCTCTTTTCTGACCACAGTTGTCATTTTTCTTTTTTTTTTTTTAAATCAAATAAAGTTTTAAGCCTGTTTGAGGAGTGGGATATAAAGGGGCTCAAAGCTCTGAGATAGGTTCCTTTGGCATCCTTTGCTAAGATTCCTTTCTACAGACATAATGAAGGTCCAACAACTCTTAGAACTTAGTCTCCAAATCAGGGTAAGATCTCCTTAACAGGTTGTCCACCTGTTAGAAATTTTTAGGTTTTTAAGATATAAAGATTCTAGGATGCAAGACTGCTTATTTCTGCTTAGATCATAAAAGTATATTTAGATATTGTATTTTTTTTTCAATTTGCTAACAATATTCATACTTGGAGAATTCTTATAAAGTTAGAATGCTTTTGCACTTGCTCCGTTGGAGGACTGTTTATATGAGAACAAGAGCTGCCAAAAGAAACCCTCAGACCGCTAAATCTACTCCAGGAATTAACACTAAGCACAGAAACAATCCCCAGGTTTCTTTGGGGGGGGGGGGGAAGCAGTGAAAACTGGGCGCTGTCCCTCTACCTACTGAATACTATTCAAACTGAAATAGTAAGAGTTGACTCTATCAAGACACGGTGTCAAAATTAATAGGGATTTAATGGTCTCTGAAGATGAAGAAAAATAATTTTAAGATACACCACTCCCACCCAACACTTCTTAAAAAAAAAAGAGGCAAAATACTACTTATTTTGTTGAAACATTTACATATGAAATCATAGCATATAATTCTGGTTGCCCGAGAGCCATAAGGTAAAAATGGTTCACCAAATTTTGGAAAATTTGCCATGGGTATTACTGTTAAAAATGAACACTGAAGAAACCCCCCCCCCATTTTTATAAACAATTTAGTTTTTCTTTAAAGTCAGTAAGAAAAGAATGAAAAGTCAACACAGTCAGCCATAAACAGAGAAGTACAGTGAAAGCTGAAGCTGATATAATAAAGAAATACAAATTGAAGGGAACTTCCACTTCTAAAGATGGAAAAAGAGAAATGAGAACTGATCTTTTCTGACTACTGAAATGCCTAGGCACATACCACCTGCCAGTTATATGGTTCAGACAACTCCGGAATGTAAGCTGTGCTATTTGAAGAAGTGCCAGAACTACAAAATATACAGAATAGAGATTATATAATGATACTTTTGGAAAAATGCTTTTCCATAATCTAAATATTTTCAGAAGAATCCAGTTCCTCAGAAAAGTATTTGCCTTTGAGCTGAGATGAAGATGGTCTTCCAACAGATAATTAGACTGTGTCCTGCTATAGTATAAATAAAGTGTAATGAGGAACAGAATGTTTTTCATCCTCTAATCCTTAATTTAGGAACCAAATATATGATAGCTCTCACTAAATCTTTGTTTTCATGTACACATTCCTGGAGCAATGTGACTACATATTTTCTACCAGTACTGTCTCACATGAATCTTGAAATATTCATTCCACATATGTTTATATCTTCCTTTTAGAAAATACAACCAAAACCTTAAATTAATGAAGTGTATTTTAGAATGGGGGCGGGGGGGAAGGAAATTTATTTTTTCTAGCATGCCTTCTTGATATTTCTATACTGAAATACGGTGTTCTCATTATGATGAGCAAAACAAAGCCATAGGGAAAGAATATACCACAAATCTATTGCTCTATGTACACAAGCAATTAGTCCTATTATGTTTAAACCCTCCCTAGAATTGTTGTTTTAAATTGCTGGTTTATGTTGTTTTTCCCAGGACATTCATAAAACACCAGGAAAAATGCAAATGAGAAAGTCTCAAATTTTAAAGACAGACTGAAAAATAATACAGAAATTGCCCTGACTGTTACTGTAGGATCATAAAAGTCTAGACACCGACAAGGACTTTGCTTCCTTTAACAATTGTAAGATAAACTACACATTACAAAGTAGAAAACACAGTCTAATTTGTGTCTTCTCATATTTTTTGTAAAACTACTCAACAACCCACTGGAGTAAGAGAAAGCTTCAAAGCCTGCAAGTAAAAAACACAAGACTGCCTCCTCCATTGCAAGCAAAGCAAAGACTCCATTTCAACACAGTCAGATAAAAAATGCTCATGTTAAAGAGAATAAATATTACAATTATACAGAAAATAGAATTTTCATCCATAAAAAACCTGATTTTGATATAACTGATTTTTAAAAATAATGTAAATATCTATTAGTATTGCTTTGAGCCTGTATTGTTAAGTTGAGGTAGAACTTGAGTATCAGCCCTAAACTGACTCACATACATACACAAACATTTCTGGCTTAAGTGGTGCTTTAAATTTGAGTGAACAGGTTGGAGAGGGGAGGAAGGAGAGTGAGCAGAGGGAAGGGTGTTCTATTCATATACCTTAATACTGCTCACACTTTAAGACAGTAATGCAACAACAGTTACTGTCTACATAAGTCTGTGCAACTGATCCAGTTACTCTTCGCAGTTCATGAGTTGTACTGCAGTGGGACTACCTTCACTGGAACTAAATTAATCAAAACAATTAACTTGACTGTAGATAATGCACTGTGGCTACGACAAGCCACTACTATATCAACTAGACAGGGAAAATAGTTCCAATTTTAACTGTGTGCTGCATCATTAAAGAGATGGAAATTATAGTCTGATCTTTAAATGTAATTACATTTGTGTAAATACTCATTGTCAAAAATTCAAATAGTGAAAAACTGGAAATACTTCACAATCACCATTTCTGCCAAAAGCAAGAGAAAAAGAAAAACATCACACTAACACTAGGAGGGAGTAGGGGGAAGAGAAACTAAGAGGCATTTCCTGTCTCTAATCAACTGATAACCCAACTCAGATCACAAAATAGGCATAGAATGTTAATTACCTGCACCTGCCAGGGATTGTGGGGCTTAATTAGAGATTCCTAACTTTGGGAATTCTTTGATTCCAGATCCTTTATGGACTTTAACCTTTCAGAAACATTTTAAGATGCATTGAAATATTATGGTAAATAATTGCCAAATAAAACTTTAAAAATTATAATTTGCTTGGCATCTTCTGTTGTGACACTACACAAACCACAAAACGATAGCACCGCATCATACTGTAACTTAGGAAGCAAGCTGCGTGGACTAGGTAAGTGAACGGAAGTGAATTCTTTAAAAAATCCCTTTAAAAGGTGTTGATTTCTGCCTTTTGCCTTTCTTATTTTTACAGTTTGATACTTGAGGAGTTGCCGCTGTTTACTGGCTGTTCTTCATGTTTTAGAAGTGAAAATCTGAATCATGGAACTAATGCTTGCAAATCTTAAGACTGTCTCACATGGTCAACATATTACTACAGAATCCCATCATAAACAAAGGGTCAATACACTATAAATTATTTGGAGTAATACTTTATAAATATTGTCGATTTGTATTGTTGTAGTGCCAGATAACTATCATAAGCAAGCCCCTAAAAACATAATCTTCCTAAACAAAGCAAATTAAAATGTCATAGAAACTCTTAACTGCACGCACCCGACCACATTTTAGTTCCAAACAGGTCTCTCAAAAAAGTGTGCGTCCGTGCATGCATGTGCAGGCCATAGAGGAGGGAGATCGAGGTCCCCATGGTGAGGGAAGGAGTGGGACAGGTGTTGCCCATCCAGAGCAGTGAATGGGACCCTGGGGACAGGTGCCGGATGGAGGTGCGGGTGACTTGTCCAGGGGTCGTGGTAAGGGGGGGCAGCTCTCCGCCACTGTGCACACCTCTGGGTGGGTCATGTACCCCTCCCCCAGTTGTGTGTGGGGTGGGGAGGCAGGCTGCCCGCTGCAGGCTCAGGGCCAGGGGATGTGCCAGCCTGTTCCCAGTGGGGGATCTGGGCCAGGGGTGGGCTCAGCTGAGTGGGGTTGGTGAGCAGCAGTGCTGGGAGGCATGACTATATCTCCTCAAGCTCCCTCCAGTGCCTCCCCTGATTGGGGCATTCTGCTCTACTGCCTTTCCCTTGGGGGCCCTGCACTGTGGGGCAGGCAGGGTTGTGCAGCCAATGCAGGGCGCCTGAAGGAAAGGCAGTAGAGCAGAGAGCCCCGACCAGAGGCAGTGCTAGGGAAGCTTGGGATGCTATAGTCAACCCAAAATTGCCCAACCCCCCTGTAGCCACCCCTTCCAGCACCACTACCCACCCACCCATCCACCCTGCTCCCAGCCCAGCTCTGCCCCACATACAAATTAAGGGGGGCGCATGCCCCCCATGGCTGCCCCAGGGGTGCGCTCAGA